>NC_091467.1:51452378-51756878 GCF_027789765.1 Dendropsophus ebraccatus
AATAGGAGAACGGCACAAAAAAGTATTTAAAAAAAAAATGCAAGTTGCTGAGATGGTGTTACTAATCATCCTATACCTAGCAACAAGTTTCTCTTAAATTACTCAGAATCATGGGAATTTATAGGTTAGTACTGAAGACCTTGTGCTTAAACATTGTCCATAAACATGAAGGCCATGTGCAGATGCAGTATTAACCCGGTCGCTCCGTGTCCCGGCCGGGTCACGGAACGCCCAGTCTCTGAAAAGACCGACTGATCTTTTCAGCCGCAGGGTTCTGATGCGGCCGCATCCGTCCGCCCCCGCATCAGAACTCTCCTTAGCAAACTATGGAGCAAACGGCCAGATCCGCTCGCTCCACACTGTGGACTGACATGGTTTTCTACGGCCGATATTCAGTGAATAGCGGCCTCAGAAAAGTGATAAGTCAGTTGTTTGCGGCGCCGCAAGAGATCCCGGCCACAATCAGACTGAAAGGTAAGGTATATTTTCGTAATAATCACGGGCGTTTTACTAAAATATACGTTGTGCGAACATAGCCTAAATACATTAGCCAAGCCTGTCAGATTCAGTGGCCATCCTTCTGATGTGTACAAGGCAAGGACATCATGCGGATAACTTGCCGCGGATTCTGTTGCTTGCAACCCCCTCCCTTGTGCTACCTTGAAGTTCTGCCGGTCCCATAGGCTCCATTCTGTGGTCAGGCGGATTCCGTGGTCCGCTCAAAGAGTTGACGTGTCAATTCTTTGGACGGACAGCTGCATCCACCCAAGCGGCCAGGCTTGAGTGTGATGGGGGATATCGGAGCACTGGGGGCACTGGGCCCACCTCCAGTGCATAGAGTGGGCCAAATGGCATGTTAGACATGGGTGAATATGGCGGGAACTGGGCGCCGGTATAAAAAAAAAAAAAAAACATTTATACTAAGCAAAGTGGTGCATTGACTTTAATAGCTTATGGTCCCCACTTGGAGAGTCTGATGTAAACGCTTTAGTTCTTCTGTATAACCACATGTGCTTTCTGAAATCTATATTTCGCTTACCATTAAGCCGCAGAATCCCAAGTTCCTTCATTGAGCCTCCATTGGTAAACTTTCAGTTAATAGAACGTTTTCCTGACATTTTGCCGCGACCCATTCACCATTAAGAAGAGCGCGCTCTTTTCCCCTTTTCTCTCCTCAAATCGCGCTTTTTAATGTCTTTGCAATAATTTCCTAAAAATCGCAGACATAAAATGAGAACCTGGAATATTTTACATATCCCATGTCGTCCTCCAAACGTGGTTCTGTCGACTCTGGTCTTCATGTGTAGACTGTTTTTTTTGTTTTTTTTTCACAGCTAAAAAAATATTACTATTTCACGGCTTTCATCCGACTTTCCCTCTTGTGTTTAGACAGAAGCAGCTGTTTGTTAACTAAATACCGTCTGTATTCCAAAAGGCAGCGGGAGCCGCTCCGGCTGCCTGTGAAATTCAAATGAATCCTCACCTTAGAAACTGCAACATTAGCCATTGACGAGTTTTTAGCCCAATTACTCATCTCGGGAAGCAGAACCGATCTCGCGCCCAGAGAGTACATACGCTTTTGCTTTGGTTGCTGGGTATGAATTTTTTATGGAAAAATGCTGCGGCTTTCAAAGAGCTGTCAGTCTGTGCATCGCTTACTGTACAGGTTATTCTTGACAGCCGGCCCTGAAGCCCTCATTAGTAGAAAATACTCCATTTTTTTTCTCCTTGTATTTTTGGGGGGATGTATGGCATGAAGGCAAATAACACTTTATGTCCCAGACATAGATTTTATAGTCGTGTCAGATCAGAGGGAAAATTTTAATCGTCGGAGATCATCTGGTAGGTAGAACAATAAGAACAATTACGGATTGCGTGGTGAAAGTTAAAGTTAATGAGTTTGGGGGATTTCGGAATGTCAGAAACTTCTGCTGGAGTAGCCTTAATAATGGTATATGGAAATTTACTAGAATAATAAAAAAAAATGCCTATTAGGGAATTCTGAGTTCGTCGATGGTCTCCCGTGTTTAGGAGACTCATTTAAGTAATAGATTGGAGTGTCTCGCTCCCACTGGAGGTCTGAACACCGACAGATAGTCCATTTCAATCAGAACTGTGTAATACTCTATTTCCCCTGTGGAGGTGCTGTGTGGAAATTAAATGACATACTCTTATTACAGTATTACAATAAGTTATTATGCTATGTACATCGGTATCCATCTTGGTATCATTTATTATTAGGTAAAAAAAAAAAGTAGAAAACACTAACTTGTACTTAAAGGGAATCTGTCATTACTTTCTATCATGCTGCCTGAAATACAAGCCATTAAGGAAGTTTCTGGTGGTTTCTCCCTGCCCCACCAGTCTTTATTTCTTCCTGTTTGGGTGTAGGAAGAGATCTGTCAATTAAAGGGGACTCCGACGAAAATCTTTTTCTTTCAAATCAACTGGCTTCAGAATAGATTTGTAATTTACTTCTATTTAAAAATCTGGTCTTCCCATACTTTTCAGCTGCTGTATGTCCTGAAGGAAATGTTCTTTTCATTCTGACACAGTGCTCTCTGCTGACATCTCTGGCTGAGACAGTAATTGTCCAGAACAGCAGCAAATCCCGACAGAAAACCTCTTCTGCTCTGGACAGTTCCTGTCTTGGTCAGTAATGTCATCATAGGAGCGGTGATTGAGCAAGCACGTCCTCTCCGTTATCTCCTTGTCAGTGCTATTGAATGTGAGTGGAGCAGCAGTGCACATGCCTGACCATTGTTTCAGTCCCACAGGGGACCTGGAAGCTTAATTTGGAGATAGGTGGGAGTCCCAGCGATCAAACCATTGATCAGCTACCTATCCCCCATCCTTTGGCCAGGTGGTAAGTTATCTTGGCAGAATACTCTATAGATCGCTTCATCTATAGACTTTACCAATGAGGTTTTAAATTTTGAGTATTTCCTTTAGGGTAGCTTCACACGTACCAACTTGCAGCATTAATAACGCTGCGAGTCGGCTAGGTCCTGGCAGATCACTTTTCACTACATACATGCAGCGGTCTGAACGACCGCTGCGTGTATGTAATTCTGCCGGCCACTTAACCCCTTCTGTTGCCGCCCCGCTCCCGCTCTGTATACATTACCTGTCCTCGCTGCACGGGGTCCCGGTGTACTGCTCTCCCGCCCTGCCAATCAGTGTGTTGCCCTGCCACAGCCACTGATTGGCCAGGCGGGAGAGCAGTACTCCGGGACCCCGTGCAGCGAGGAGAGGTAATGTATACAGAGCAGGAGTTGGGAGGCAGCAGAAGGGGTTAAGCGGCCGGCAGAATTACATACACGCATCGGTTCAGACCGCTGTGTGTATGTAGTGAAAGTGATCTGCCAGGACCTAGCCGACTCGGAGCGTTATTCGGTACGTGTGAAGCTACCTTTAAAGCGTAATTTCAATGTAATTTTTCTGAAAACAATAAATATCTATAGTACAAGTGATTTTAAGAAACTCTGTGATATGTTTTATTTAGCAAAAGAGTTCCCTTCTGTACTGAAAAAGCTATTTTCCTAGCTCCCCCCTGACATCAGAAGAAGTGGGATTTCTGTGTCCATTATGCTCTATGGAGAAGGGAGGGGTCCAGAGGAGTGAGTGAGCACAGAGGAGAGAAATATCAGTCCTGCACAGCACAACACCCTGCAATCTTCTCTCACCAAGTTCCTAGATAAGCACTGACTTTTCTGACCTCTGAATCCAGCGTTTTAGGTGCCCAAACAGCTGACCTTCCTGTCTCTTCTTCCTGCTCACTCATCTCCCTCGGCCCCTCCCCCTCCATAAGATATAATGGACACAGCAGAACCCGTCTTCACTTTGCTTCTCTGTAATGAAGACGGATTTGCCTGATAAGATAAGATAAGTGAGAGGAGGGGGAGGCTGGAAAATTGCTCTGAGTGAAGAAAGAGGCTTTTTTTTCCCTAATAAACCATATTATAGAGTTGTTTAAAATCGCTTATACTACTGATTTCTGCAAAAAAAATAAAAAAATGACAGTTTCACTTTAAGTAGTGTAGTTACTACCCCCTCTTTATCTGGGTCGCAAACAACACAGACCGTATTATCCTCCGTCTGTTCCTCAAACATTCCTCTTATTTTTAATATTCTACAAAAATGTTGTGTTGGTATAAAGTCCGGTCCCGGCTGAATAGGCTTTTCTTAATGTTACTCGGGCCGTATCCTAACATTCCACGGGTCTGAGCTCAGCTGGAGGCATTGACCCTTAAACTTGTTATTTGCTCTCAAGAATAAAACAATGTAACCCGCGAGGAGCGATTCTTCTACTTTTGCCAGTCACAAGAGAAGCCCTTGTGTATTCAGTGCTGAACGGATTGCGGGAACCTCAGATGTCCTTTCTAATTTGGGTTTGTGTCAGGCTGCCGAGGTGCTGATTGACTTTTACTGTGTTAATCTCTAGCCAAGCAGGAAGTCATTTTGGCTTGTTATCCTGTCCCAGAGGTTCAAGCCTTGCTCCTGCGTTGTCCTACATTGTTATAATTTCCCAGCATCCTCATTGTGCAGCGTCTGTGACACTATGCAGAACACTGCGGCACATGTGTTAGGCAGAACACGGCCACACGGGACAGAAGACTTTGAGTCAACGCCAAGAAGATCTCCTACCCCTCTCCGAAGGTCTGAGTCTCCTAACATCCTCACTCATTAAGCTTCCTCCATAGACTTCATGACTTCATCCAGGCTTTGTCAGCCTGCACTGCGTTACCTTTTTTTAAAGAGATAGTTAACTTCAAGAAAATGACTCTGTTCAGTGCAGAATGTGGTTCGATTTATGGCGACACCATGTCTGCAGTGACTCTTTTCAAACCCTGTGAATCCTGATATATATTCCTTTTATTATATATATAATACGTTCTACTAGATTCTTAAGAAATCCATCTTTCTTCTTAATAGTAAACATAGGGAAATACAGTTGTGAAGTACTTAAAGTGACACTGTCCCCCCCCCTTTTTGCATTATGACTTCTGTACACAAGTGTAAATAGTAAATTTTGCCGTTTTCATACCTTATTTTACATCATACATCATAGTGATTGTTCAAGTAAAAAGTGATCTTTTATCTGCGGATTGTGCTACCAGGGTGGGGCTTCAGAGTGGCAGCGCTAGTTAGCCCCACCCAAAATGACGCTGTAGACCATGCCCCCCTGTGATGTCAAAGCTGTCTAAGCACCACACCTTCTAGGCGCAACCCCTTCTAGGTCGACCCATACCAATGGCCGCCGAGGGGGGCAACGCTTATGAGCTGATGATGTCATGGAAGATGGGGCCTATGGTGGCCATGTGGGTGGGGCTAAGTGGCACTTTGGCCGAGAAGCGCCGTCTAAATAGCACAATCCGCAGATGATAAAAGACGACTTTTTACGTATGATATAAAATAGGTATGATATAAAATAAGGTATGAAAACTGCAAAATGTACCCTTTACACCTGTGTAGAGAAGTCATAATGCAAAAATGAGGTCACTTTAAAAGGGTTGTCTACTTTACTAGATTACAGGATTTCTCAGTGCGTGGACAACCAGAGATCAGCTGTACTTTTAAGGAAACCTCAGCAGCAGTCCTTCAGTTTCCCTACAGTGCCTCCACAGGCACTATGGAGTACTACGCAGTGCTTATTATTAAAATGATGGGCGTATTGACCTGTCTGTAACATATTGACCTGCTAGGTCCTCCCACGTGTAAAGAAAAACATTCTTTGTGGCCATTCTTCTCTTTAGCCAGTAGTTCAAAGTGCATATTGACTCGTCTCTAGCACCACCACAGGAGATACGGAGCATTACACAATGTTAATTGAAATCAATGGAATGTCCTTGTTATGTATTGACCTGCCAGGTCCTCCTGAGAGACAGAGATAATCTTTGTGTCTCTTTTACTCTTTGGCTAATAAGTGAGTGTCCCTAATGGTCAGTCTCTAACATTTAGTATTACACAGTGTTTATTATTGACCTACTGGCTTCTCCAAAGAGACATTTATAGCCATGCTTCTCTTTGGTTAATAGATGAAGGTCCTTAATGGCTGGCCTCTAGCGCCACCACAGGCAACATGGAGCACTACAAAGTGTTTATTGAAATCAGTGGGCTGTTGTTGTAATAGTTCTAGTAATTGTAGTAGTTCTTAGTTATAAAATAGAGAAATATGATTGTGAAGTACTTGGGGTTGTCCAGTCTGGTTTTCTTAGAAGGATCGACAAACAGTAAGTAGATAACAAGATGGCTCAATGTTAGGACCTCCAGGGATCAATCTAATCCGATGGGGAACTTCAGAAATTGTCGGTTCTGTGTGCAGCGCCCCCACAGGAGATATGGAACATTACTCATTACTGCTTATTAATATCAGTTAGACGGAATGTGTCATCAGAAAATAACTTATTGGTGACATCAAGTTTTTATGGTTTATAAAAAACCATAAAACTGGTATCTATACAGTATTTTAAAATAATCCTGATATCTTGTTGTTTCCATTATAAACACTAAACTAAGCTGAGACTTCCTGATCTGTCTATGATGTGTGGAGGCTGCTGGAAAGTGATCTGTACAGATTTAGTGACACCAGTGGATAGAGAAGACAATAGATGAAGCTCACAGCTCAGCCGCAATAATATTCATGTAAATGGGACAGCTCTTGTCAATTGTTGTCTATGTCAATGGGGCTTACTGTAAAGCATACGACTAAATTCTGTTAAAAACAGATCAGGCAAGATGGCAGCCCCCATATTAATGTACAAGAAATGACAATAAATAAAAAAAATGTTTCTGGTTCTAATCAGTATAAAAAAATGTAGGTGAACAAATCCCTTCTAGAGAAGCTTTACTTAAATACTAGTATTTTTTATTGGCTTTGTGCCAAAAGTATTTAAAAAACAAACAAACAAAAAACATGAATCTATGCACTAAAACGTGCAACTTTTTACTCTCGCCACTGGTGGCATGAAAAGTGGGAGATGTTTAAATTGAGTGGGCATGGCCAGATCAAATTGTAAGCTAAAAAAAAGTAGGAATTAGCACAATTTAGGTTTTTCTTTTATGGCTTAAAAACAGACCAGGATGCTCCAAATTAGCTGTGGCTGGGTCAAAAGTGCCCTCCTCCCCTGCCCTGATCCCTTGCTGCACCCATCTCACAGTACCAGATCCTAGCCCAGCGATTTCTTTGTGACTCACAGGAAGTGCCCACTCAGTTGCCACTACCTTGGTGTTGAGTACCATATGCTATCATCCCTGACAGACGTGCTCAGTTTTGGTTAGCACAGTAAATGGTGTGATTGTGTAGTACCACTCTGTGCCAGTCTCTGTAAATAATATCCAAATTTTCTGTAATTTCTTCTCTCATTATCCCTCCCAGGATATGGATTGTTCTCCGCGTATGTCAGTCTCTTGGATTTATTAGGTACTTTAGATTTAAAAAAAAGTACAATATGTGTATTTAATCTGTTTTTACCTTCTAGTAAAAACCTAGCAGTTTGGCCCGGGTTCTATAACCTCTCTTCATAGTGATCTATCAGGCTGCAAAGAGAAGCCATAGGTCTGAGAGACAGAATGGGCGAGGAAATTCCCGCTTGTGTTCTACGTAGATGGCTCCTGCAGCGTTCTCCAGCATGGACCATCAAACAGGTTTTCTGACAGTCGCGGGTTGAAGGCCGGTGACCAGCAGGTAAAAATAGAGATCAATGCTCCGGGACCTAAGAGCAGCGTGACCTATGTAGATGGGGGCACTGAGATACAGTAGCTTAAGGCTGGAACACTGGATGACCCTCCGATTTCCTGCAATTCTCTTCTCTAGAATTTATGATTACTCTTGGGGTGCAGATCTCTTAAAGGAACAGGAGCATTTTGCAATCAGGAATCATTATGGACTTTTCTTGGGAGATTACATCCTCATATTTTGACACCGGAGTACCCCTTTAAATTCTGTGCAGATTTTTGCAGGTTTGTTTTTATATCTACTGTAATTACAGGAAAAATGCATGTGTGAATCTATCCTAGGCAGTCCTGGCTCACAGTCAATGAAGTCGTCTTAGGGGCTTTGTTATATAAGGAAAATAATCCGAGGTAGAAGACAGAAGAAGCGGCATTAGACAACATATCGGGACAGGAGAGCATTGAGGATATGCAGAAATCCATAAATGGCGGCGGCTGTCAGGTCTTGCAGGGCAAGGGCAGGGAAGTTATAATTCTTCTCGCCTCTAAATTTTATTACTGATTCACTCCAGCTCGGAAATTATAAGGCAATTTAATATGATCATTTAAAGTGGAGTTAACCTTTAAGCATCTGTTACATGGATCCGGAGCTGCATACATTTGGCTGTTCATGTAGCTCTGCTGCCCACCTGTTCTATTAGTGTCTATGAGGTGAATGTCCATCGGTCATCATCATTCCTCATCCTAAATGGCTTCGGCGCCCCGTGCTGATTAATTTCTTCCTCCATCCTTTTAGCTGGAGCCTTATTTTTCCTCTAAATCCTCAACAAAAGAGTTAAATTATAACAGTCTGGTTTCCTGCAGCTATCACTAAAGGAGCTTAAAGGGGTTGTCCAGGGAGGGCATTATTAAGTTATATGCTGGAAAGGGGGTGATTAAAAACAATAGCCTGCCCTAACCTTTCCTGGCTAGTGCTGGTGTGTGGCTGCTTCTGGACTTTGGGGGATGTGGTGTTGCAGGCAGTGGATGCACCGACTGGCTGAGGGGCAACCCCCAAGTCTGAAAGCAGCCATATAGCAGCACTGGCCTGGGAGCCAGGGAGGTGAGTACAGGTTATTGTTTTAGATCACCCCCTCCCTGTAATTTAACACCTTAAAGGGAATTTATCACTGTTTCTATTTCCATATATACATATTCATATATATATATATATATATATATATATATATATATATATATATTAATACATTATTAGGCTATGTTCACTCTATGTATTTTTTCGTAAAACTATGACCGTTGTTGCCGATTACAACAACGGCCATGATTATTACGAAAATATACGTTACATACCCCTAGACGTTCCGCGAGAAACTGACATGTCAGTTTTCTGCGGACGCTATTCAATGATTAGCGGCCACAGAAAACCCTGTCAGTGCGAACTATGGAGCGAGTAGCTCCGGCCGCACGATTCATAGTGTGCAGTGGGGAATTCTGATGCGGGCGCACATGGCCGGGTCACGAATGGCCGGTCTCATACAGCGTATGAACATGGCCTTACACAGGCAGCCATCTTGCCTGAACTGTTTTAACACAAAGCAGTTCTGGCATTGTTTTGTTTACTGTTTACCCCTTTTTTTCCATGTGTTAATCAAAAATATGTATTTTAATAGTTTTTTTTATATAGAAAAAATATTTTTTTTGCCCCATTAGGGGACTCGAACACATGTTCACTTGTATAGTCCTCTACATTACTAATGAAAAGTGTTTCAATACATTGTGATTTTACCATTCTCTTCTTCCATTATGGCCTCTGGTAGGGTGTAATAGGAATACTAAGATGACCCCTGGCTTCTACAATCAGGTGATGGAGCATTCCCCTTTGTCTAACCCCTCTAGATGCTGGGGTTATCATTGACCATGACCTCTAAGAGGTTAAATGATGCTGGGATAGGAGTTATCGCCACTCCTGGATGCCATTTTCTGGTGTTAGTTGTAATACACAGCAGCACACTGCATATGGAGCAGGCATGGTTGGTACGGCTAGGTTCACATAACGTTTTTGCAATCCGTTTTTGCAATCCGTTTTTGCAATCCGTTGTTTGAAGAAAAAATTAGAATAAAAAACAGATTGCAAAAAACGGATGCAACTATGTGCATCCGTTTTTTTCCATTGACTTTCATTATAAAAAAAAAGAAACGGATCAAAACGGAATCGTTTTTTTTACGGACACAAAACGTGGTCGACCTTCTTTTTATGTCCGTAAAAAAAAAACGGATCCGTTAAACGGATTGCAAAAACGTAGTGTGAACCCAGCCTACCATTGTATTTTTGGCTATAGGTTTTTTTTTTCCCCTGCATACATCTATAGCTTTTATACCATATTGTGTCTTCAGATGATGCGTCCCCATAGTTAGAATAGTTTCCACAAGATCTAAATCTGACTGCATTGTCCGATCCGACATAGACATACTATTGGTGGATGCCTACATTCCTATGTGACAGAAACTTATAAGCAAACATTTTGAATTAGAATTCATTAGAGGCTTTAATAAAAAGTGGGCCCACCCCCTGCTACCTGTCCTTGAAGCACTGACAAGTTGGCAGGGCCAGCAATGGAGACCCCCGCCTTGACTTGATGTGACATGCGTAGCTAAGACTCCTCATCATTCCCGTAATTGTTTATGATCTGTCTAATCACATTAATTTCCCTGTTAATTGATCATTTCACGGCGCTCTCATTAACCCATTTAATGTTATCATCTCTAATAAACCGCCCGGGACACCCCAATTTCTCAGCTTAATTCATCTATCGGTTATTAATGAAAGCTGACAGATTGAATCCATGTAAAAACCATCACAGCCCTCTCTTCCTTGAGACAGCAGAACAGAGCAGGAGTTTAGATAGCGGTCCCAACATTGCCGGATTATGGGGAGGGTAAATGCCCCCAGGACTCCAAATCTAGAAGCCTCAGGGTAATTCATGAACTAGCAGTCTCTGATGCTCACCCAAGTATTAAGTATAAGTATTATATTGCAGTATTATTTATAGTATATTGCGGTATTATTTCTGGCACTGTTTGGTCATTTCTTTTTGTATGATGTAGTCCTATCATTTTCAGCCATTTTGCCAGTATCTGATGTTATCTGTTATCTGGACATTTTATGCTTATAGTTTATAGGTAAAGGTGTAGTTTAGTTGTAGAATCAATACTGTTGTATAGCTGTACTATTTCTAGCACCATATGAAACTGTTTTGGTATTATATGTTCTATCATTTTTAGTTATTTTGAATGGAACTAGTTTTGGTTATCAGGGCATTGTATAGCAATGTTATAGAGTCAAAAGAAGGCAACGATCAGCCGACATTGTTCATGTCGGCTGATCGTTGCGTCGTTTGTCTTTCAAACATGTTGAAAAATTAACAACTCATACAGCAATGATCTGCTGCCATCGCTTTGTGGGATAGGAGGGGCCAAAGCAGACCTCTGCTGTATGCTATGGGCTGCCCGGACGATCTAGCGATCACCCGGGAAGCTCCGGCACAGCTCCCCGTGCCCCCCAGACTCACCCGCGTAGATTAAGAGACGTGTGAATAAGGCCTTAAGCCCCTATTGCACAGGCCGACTGAGAGGAGCAAACTAGCGCTATTAGCTCTCGTTCCCCACTCGCTGCCGCCACTAATCCACGCGGCAGCAGCGAGTGGGGAACGAGGAGGAAACGAGCGCTAATAGCGCTAGTTTGCTCCTCTCAGTCGGCCCGTGGAATAGGGGCTTAAGGCCTTATTCACACGTCTCTTAATCTACAGATCCGTATTTCCATATTTGACTTATTGAACATTGTCGTCTATTGGGCTATTCACACGATCAGTAGATTACAAGGACATAAACCAATGCTGAGAAAAAAAAGGACATGTCCTAGTGCGGACCCAGAATTTTTTTTTTACGGATTTAGAAATCAATGGGGTTTGCTATTTTTTTTTTTACAGATTCTAACCTGTTTGGCATCCTGAACGTGTGCATAAGGCCTAAAGGTAGCCATATATGTTAGATAGCAACTCACCTGACATGCATGCCCAGTACCATTGAGTGTGCCTGTGCTTTGAAAGGAGAGATGGGGTAAGTCACTCCTAGACTTCTTTGGGTTATGTTCACACACGTTGCTTTAGCGCAATGTAGGGCAGCTGGACGGCAATTAGATGATTAACCCCTTCCCTTCAGCAATCTGTACATATACGTTCCTACTGCACATACCCTGTGCAGTAGGAATGTATATATACATTCCTGACTTCAGGGGTTTCTGATGTGTGCCCGGGGCCGGGGGTAATGAGAGGCAGCTGCGTCTCATTAACCCCTTAAATGCCGCAATCTATAGCGATCGCAGCGTTTAAGGTATTCAGTGACAGAACAAGCTTATGTCACTGAGTGATCGGGACCACTTGCCTCCGTCCTGTCGGATCGGCCATCTATGGATAGAGTCGATAACACTGATGCTATGGCATAGCATAGATAAGTACATGCAATGTATTGATTGCATGTTTTACAGTGATAAAAATTGTTAAAAAAAAAGTTTTTAAAAGTATTAAAAAAAAACCCTTATAAACCCTCTCCTAATAAAAGTTTAAAATACCCCCTTACCAATTATAAAAATATTAAAAAATAATCATATATAACATATCATAGAGTGCAGAATTGTCTGATCTTTTAAAATATAACATTATTGTTCCTGCACGGTGAAGAGCGTAAACGGAAAAAGAAAAAAAAAAACACACCAAGATTGCTGATTTTAATAAATTATATATCAGAAAAAAATGAATAAAAATCGATCAAAATTTTTCTGTTACACCAATATAATATTTATAAAAACTAGAGATCATGGCACAAAAAAATGACACCTCAACCTGCCCTGTAGGTGGAAAAGTAAAAGCGCTATGGCTCTTAGAAGGCGGTGAGGAACATTGCATTAATTTGACCCAGACTTTTGTGCATCAAAGGGCTCTGTCTTGAGGGGGTTAATTACTTGAATGAAGTGATGTAGTAAGGTAATAAAACGATGCAGCATTGGGTTATAGTGATCATATACTGCAATTACCATAAGTGATGCATTCACGTGGCATTTTCTTTGCGTTACTGCATGTAAGAACGCAGGCTCAATTGCTACAAACAGGTTCTAATAACTGGGAATGTTGCTTTGCTTCTAAAGAGGTGAAACCCTGGCAGATTCGCAACCCATAGAAAACTCACCCTATGGAGGGGCTCTATAGTGGGAGTTATATTGTGCATAAGTGCCCAGTCATACTGTACTTCTGTCCCTAGTTACAGTGCAGCAAAAATTAAAAAGAGAGACATTTATAAAATACAAAGGAAACACTTAGCTCTGCCACTTCATTCTTCATATCTAGTCAAACACCTTATTAAATTAGAAGTAAAGTACCTCGATGATGAAGAGCGGCCATTTTATTACAGTCAATGTCCCATTCACTACAAGGAGCCAAATGTCCATTTTTGTGCCAAAGAAAACTTTTTATCTCCCAGGCTGACTGGAAAGTCGGAGTTACTTCCAGGAGATAACCTGACACGGTCACTGTAAAAAGGAAGATCACTTTTCAGTTCGCTGACTCTGATTTATAGGGACTGAACTGTGCAAAAAAAGGTATAAAATTTAGGGGTGGGTCAAATACTGCCGAAGATCCGGCGAGAGGGAGCAAAAATAAAATCAGAGTCCCATAAATCGTAGGAAGAAAGACTGCATTCTAAATCATGCTGCAATTTTACAAGCAATATCCATCGTGTACTCTGACCTTTTTAAATATTCATTTCAACAACGCTCCACCGAGACACATTTCTGGGCTAAATCTCACATTCTCACTCTATCCGCGAAGAATTCACAAGGAATGGAGCTGGGAAGTGAACAGTAATGTAAAATGTCTGAAGAGAAAACTTAGTGGGTCACATGACAGGGGTGGAGGAAGGCTGACGCTCAACATCCATACGTAAACCAGGAATAACTGCATTGATTTGCTATTAGTGATTGCCAAATGCTGCAAAATTGTCTAAGGCTTTAAGGGGATACTCTGATGTCAGGTTAAAAGGTGGTTCTGAAACCACTAACAATCTTAGTTATGTTCTTTCTGGTTGAGCAGTTGCTCAGTTCTGTCCCCCCTAGCTGTTCATCACAGCTGCTCCCTCCCCTCCCACAGCACTCCGCACAGAATTATTGCAGAACAGTTCAGTACACTCTGTAGTCAATAATTCTGCAGCACCTGCTGTGGTCATTCCCTGTCTGCTCCTCTGCCTGTGTCCTCATGATGGCAAACTACCACCTGTGATTTACTCAAAGAAGATGCCCCCTGTGAGTTACTGGCTGTAACTGCACTGTAATCACTTATGGCGTGCAGTCCCTGTGTAGAGCTGATATCTACTGCTATATTGTGACTGTATGAGGGGATTTGTACAGTGGATGTTATTCAGTAGCAGTGGTGGTATTAGTTAGTATGTGATAGTCATATTTGTCCCATGTAAACTGGTACTGTTGGTATTTTTGTTCTTAGTACACTGGAATTGGTCAATTACAGTAGGGTGATAATTTTAGTGGTCATGGTGTGGCGGTAATATATACACACACATACACATTATTCATTACCATGTAACGAAAGCTTTGGACTTAACTTGATGGCTTACTGGTCTATTGGGGTTGGGGAGGGGGGGACCCTAGACCCTAATCAACAGTGTGCTATGAGACCCAGCCATTTCTAGTTACACCCCTGGATATAGCCCATGACCTATCAAGTGGTGCTCGTCTCTAGTCATCAGTATTAGAGTGGCAGGGGCCCAGTTCCTGGCATCCCCTACTTATCAGTAGTTAAGGATCTATGGCACATGGCAAGTGTATAGGATAGTAGTCCATGTATAGAATATTAGTCTATATAAATAATATATTAATCCCTTTTAGTATACGTGTATAGTATGCACATGGAAAGCATATTGTATATTTGTCAATATGTATAGAATATGTATACTGTATTGGTCTATAGTAGCCTATATGTATAATATATAAGTATATATAGTATAATATAGTATATAGGTGTATATGTATAGTATGTTATGGTAAATGATAACAATGTTAGGTTGCAGATAGCATGCTAAATGTGATACTTTTACCTATTAGTCTTGCAGCGTTTCATTCCTTTGCTGTACATTTTCACGTTTGCATTGCTTCTTTCTGTCATATCCAGTATTTTCTACCAATCCCTATGATGGATTTTGCAGCTGTCCTCATGCAGGGTCCAGCCTCATGCATACATTGGCTTACATACTGCAGTTGTGCCTCATCACTGTTCTGTACATTAGCATATATAAAGGCTGACTGTGTGGCGGTTCTGACACCGTCCTACGGGAGGCTCCGGAGCCGCCGCTGATTAATTGGGTTTTAATGCAGACAATGGAGGGATTTAGCAGCAATAATCACCCAGCAGCAACTCTTATCTTCCCAGCAAGGCACCTGAATACAGCAGAATGCAATAGTCGCCAGCGTGTGACCACGTCGGGGTGACATAGAGGGAGGCTGTTGTAATAGGGTCAGTAAGAGATCACAGTGTGTGCAGTTATGTGAGAACGTCCTTAAACACAAAGCCTCCTTTATCCCACGAGGAACATGCTGCATAGTAGTACATTGGCGTCTTTTCAGACATTCCTTGAGGACAAGACTAATCACAGCTAGGTGCCCCAGATCTTCCTCCAGTATCTGGAGAAGGGAAATTTATTAGGCTGACCCATCCAGTTACTCCTCCAGCACAAGCTGGGACGCCATGATTGATTTTCTATGTATGCTTTCCCTTGGCACAAAACACACATCCTCCAAAACTGGAAACATTAAGTAATGAGGCAGTGTAATGTGATGTATATTTTGAGGGGTTTATTTGTGTGTCGCCCACCATACGAAGAGTACTGGTGCAGTGGGATGGCACTCTATGACACTACTATTCTGCATGGGACAGAGATATGGTAGTTTCTCAGGTTGGCAGCATTAGCATAGGCCCAGGAAGAGCCTGAAGCTGGCATTGGTGTAGGGGTTGTGGTACTGCATCACTGGAAGGAGTAAGTTTTGGCACCAGTAGAGGAGCATGCGGTAAAGCCACATGAAGTGCCAGGAGAACCTACTGTGGCCTGTTAGAGGGGGATGACTGAACTAGTCATTTGCTTCGGCCTCCAGCCCAGTACCATCTCCTGATTGAGTAGTGGTTGTGCATGGTTAGTCCTAGAGTCTTTCAAGAGTCTTGTTTTTAAGAAGTACCATTATAGCAAGACTTTGATAGTTATTTTGGAGGGGGTCTCCTTCCTGTGAATTGCTCTGCTTCGGGAGGTCCAATCCTGAGAATAGATTTGCTCTTGGACGGATTGTGTATAGTAAGTGTATCCATGGAAGACTGGACTCTGAGAGGGCACGTGTGAGGATAAGAAAGATGGCGGCCCTTGCAGCCTATATAGTGACCTAAGCATATAGGGATTAGACAAAAGGGGAGTCCCTAGTTGGAAAATGTGTTTAGAGAAGAATCCCTCCTCCTGTGTGACACCTGGGGCAAGTGAAGTAGTTTGGTATGGACCTGACCTGAAGTCATGTTCTATATTGTTGGAGTGAGTGGTCAAGGATGCTAAGTTGTAATCCTGTGGAATGTTATAACTATGGGGTAATAAGGGCACAAGTCCTTATGGAGTAGCTGGTGCAACCCATCAAGTAACTTCTTGGCAAGGTAGATTTAGGGTAGGCGGCAGCAAAGGATTCAGATTATAGATTAGTGGGATATACTGTAGCATGGTCCTTGGCCCTAGTGAAGAAGCACTGGAGAACTGTAAAGTAGAGTTTGGCAATGTTCAAATACCCCAACTTTAGATGTGTGCTGCAACCATTAAGCTTCCTGTGCTACCTTGAGTGTTTGCAGCTACTAAGCATAATGTGACTGTAAATATCAGGCTTATTGTGCCACTTTTGTGTCAAGAATTGTTGCCACTTGCGAGACATACAGTATGAGGAATAGATAAGATGGCTTAGGACCTATGGTCATTCCTGACCTGTTTAAACACACATATTCTCAATAATAACAATTGTGGAACATCTATTCTTATAGCTCTGTGATGTGCCGTTCCTCTGCTGTTCCTGCTGGAAATGTATGATTAAAAAGCTAGAAGGCATGTCTCTACACTGTCTGGCATTGTCAGCTCTGATTGGATAGTCTCAAAAAGTATAGGGACACGCCTCCAATTGGTAACACCCAGTTGGCTATTTAGTCCTATATTTCTTACCACAATAACAGAGCTGTTGTTATTTCATGGGAAATACAAGTATTTACTAGAACAGTCAGGTCAGAAGAGGCCATAGGTCTAAACTAACCTGTATAACTAACATTAGTTTACATTCACTGTGGGATTTGTAGGTTTTAAAAACATTGAACATAAATGGGGTTGTGCCAAGACAGGTAACTTCCATATACCCCATTGCGGCGCGCGGATATCAGGAAGGTCATGTGACACCCGCTATATACCATCCAGATATCCTTGGGACTATGGCAATGATATCCACCATAGAATTTGATCCTGTGTTATAAATAGCCTTCCTATAGTCCAGTTGTTACTGCAAACCTTTTTTTCTCCCTTATTAAAAACCATCTCGCCTCGGAGAGGGGTGAGTGCTGCGACGATGTCAGGAAGGCTGGAGAATTTGCTGGGTCTGCGTCTGAATGTCATTTGCCATTGTCTGGAGACTTGGGGGATTGACAGTTGCATCAGGTGCCTGACACGGCTTTTGTGACTCTGGCATGTCTCGGGATCTGCACACAAAAGCTCTGACACATCCCCCGAATGAAGCTTCCATTTTATTTATTTATTTTTTTTGCAGGAAGGCGTGACTGACACAGTAATCTCTCCTTCCCAGTCTTGATTACCTGCCCATATCTGCCTTCCCCTACTGTTACATTATAGTGTCTCTTCCTCCCATCACATTTCACACTCTTGTTCTGGGAAATTAGAAACTGTCCTCTCCAGTGTTATCAGCTCAGACCAGAGCTGAGCCGGCAGTGCCGTGCCACCCAGCCGCCTGGCAGGGAAGGGGTTAAGAGCGAGCGCAGTCCAGCCGAGCTCACCCCCTTTGATTGGAGCCTTTTACAGCTAATTGAACATTTTCGCTGTGCTATGACTGAGAAAAGAAAAGTTATTACGTGTATGGGATGTGATCTGGGAAGCTGATTTACTCCCCGCTGGCTGCCAAGCCTTGAATATGATAAGTTGCCCTGTCTGAAATATCGAGCTGAAGGAGAGCTGCAGAGCAGGGCAGAGGACTGGAGATATATCTGTACGTGCCGCGTTCACACAGGGCCTTATAGCGCATATTCCCTGTGTGATATCATTAAACAAGACAAAGAGAAGCAGCGTCTGAGAATTCCTGCCGGATAGACTTCTTGTGACCGAATCCCCGGGAATCTGCTCGATGCTGCGAAGATCAATAAGCATAGCAGCATTAGGTGTCCATTACTGATCCGAGCAGGCCTCTGCGCTCCTATGTGCCCGGTCGTCAAAGAACAAATGCAACATTTTCCATCAAGTCACCATTTTGCTGTCACTCACCTGGTTATTAATGAAATCCACCCACCTGGATATGGGGTCTCAGCAGGATGCAGCACTTCGGTGCCGCACAGAGCCTCCCGGTAGACTCCTCTAACCGTATATGAGTGTGACATAACATAGCGGGGTGCCAATATATATCTCCCAGAGCTTGACTAAGGAATCAGAATGGTAGAAGTCGGGTTACCTGAAGTTTCCATGTCTCTAACGTCATGATTAGAAGTCAGAGAAGCTGCGTACAGCAGGATGTGGTGCGTGATCAGAATTTATGGCTTCAAGACGCACATCAAAGATTTCCAGTCATTACTGTTACTGTATTATACTGTATATTACAACACCTACTGGACAGCTACTTCTCTGTGGTACAAACCATTTGTTAGCTGTAAAATTGTGCAGGGCCCTTCTATTGCCCATAATGCCAGTGTCTGGCCCTATTGTGGCATTGTAAACTTAAGCAGAGACATTTTACAAAACTTACAGCCGGGGCGTACGCCAGGGAGAAGACGCTGAATCGCCCCTTCTCCATGGTGTACTGGTGTACGCCTGCTGTATCCCCCCCCCCCCCCCCCCCCGCTCACCCTATTGGTATCTTGGTTCTATGGCCCATTATGGCACCTTATTGGCAAGGTATGGACCCTAATGAACATTACGGCAATGTTGTACATCCTCCCGATGTTGCAATTATGTGGGTTGTCGCTCCTTATGGTAATGTAAAATTGTGTAAAAACACCTAATGCCAATATTGTCAAGGTACTGACCCAGTGGAGCATTACATCAGTGTCAGCTTGTGCTCTCCTTCCCCATTGCCACAACGTTAGTATTACTGGTTGGCATTGTAAACTTGTATAGCAGCTGTCTAATACCCATAATACCAAGTTATGGTCCCTACCGAGCATGATGGTAATGGCACCCCGCTGAGCGTTCTGTCACAGCTCTGTCATTGCATAATGGCAATGTATGAGCCTCATGGCATATAATAACGGGAGCTCCTGTTCTCCATAGCAGCATGGGAGGGATAATGGGAAGTGATAGGAAGGGGAAGTCGATATTTTAGTGTTCTACACTAAGGAAATTGAACTCACATTTTGCAAAAACAAAACAAAACCTACACATGGACCATGTTCCCTTCCACCAAACCACTTCTGATGCTTCATAAACAGCAATAATGACTTGGAAGGATTACGATCTACCTTGGCCATCCTTAGCTTTTATCCTGTGATGAGAGCCACTAGATGTCCAGCACATGATTATTTGATACTTTGCAGCTTCCCGCAGCGATGATAGAAATTGCAGCCTGTCAAGTGCTTTGCATGTGGCAATAATATGTTTGGTATAGTAAAAAACTGGGAGACCTTCCTGAAGTTTGTAACAAGGGTGGGATTCGTCAAAAGTTTAGATCACAGTGCTAGTCAGTCTGGAGATCCTCTGTGATCATAAATTATAGCTGGGTAAACCACATGCTTCACCGACTGGCCGCCCTCCCGATCCGGCTGATTACAGGAGGTTGGTCCATTATAAGTAATGAGTCAGATCGGGCAACCAGCTGGGAAGTGAAGTGTGTGCCCGCCGCACGCTCCCCCCTGGCTATAACATATGATTGCAAAGGGTTTTTGTTTTCTTTTACAAAATAACACTAATACTTTCGGGCTGTCGGACCTGTCATGTACAAGATGACTGAGAAGTTATTGTGTCTTGTTAGTCCTGACGTTTGTTCTTGGGTTATAGTGTCCACATGTGCCAACTACTCACCATGCATATAGATTTATTTTGGTGTTGCATAAAGCCTGATGTGCAATTTTCAATCTGTGTCAGTGCTTAAAGGAACACTCCAAGCAAACACCTTTTTGTTTCTTGTGTAGGGCCTAAAAGGGCCTCTCTCTCTCTGTACATTTTCTTTTCGCTGTGAAAAGACTTAGGCTTCACACAACATATATTTTTCTAAAAGTATGGCCGTTGTTGCCAATTGCAACAACGGCCGTGCTTAATATGAAAATATACGTTACCTTGACTTCTATGGAATCCCGGCCGGAGTGTATACACATAGTATACGCTCCGGCCAGGATCCCAGCGGCGCCGTAGAAAAATGACGTGTCATTGCACACTATGGAGCGAGTGGCTCTGTCCGCACGCTCCATAGCGTGCAGTGGAGTGTTCTGACGGATGCGCCCGCATCAGAACTCTGCGGCCCAAAAGAACATCCGGCCAATACTGCAGTACCGGCCAGGATGATCTTTTCAGAGACGGGCCGTTCTGTGACTGGGTCACGGAACAGCCGGTCTCTTATGCTGTGGGAACATAGTCTCATACTCTTTTTGGGGGGAATGGTCATAAACAGCACAAAAAGTATTACTTTATTGAAAGAGTAGTAGATGCTTGGAACAAACTTCCAGCAGGAAGTTTCCAGCAAAAAAAAGAAAAAAAGAAAAAAATATATATATATATGGTTCAGGGAAGAAAAAGAGCGCTGCACCTCACACCTATGGCTGACACTTGTGCCTCTCGGCTGCATAAAAAACATCAGAATTTTGTGTATGAATTGATCAAGCCACACTGCCCAATATAAATATATATAATATATATTCCTAAGATAACAGGAAAAGAAATACTAATAGGGCACATTAGATGGACCAAGTGATGTTTTTTCTGTGTGTGTTCCTGCTGTTCAGGACCTTGGACAGTTCCCTGCAATGTATTAATACAGTACAGTGACGGATTAGTGCTGAGAGACCTGACATCATTGCTGACTATGGTACAATACATATAAGCAGCGGCCTTATACTTGCAGCAAATATCACAATTGATGAATCGACCCGGACTCTGTGATGTTCGTCATTATGGCATCTCAGATATCTGAGTGTATCTCAGCAGCCATCACTTCTGTAATGTGCGCGTCAGAGTCCTTGTTCCCCGCACATTGGGGCTTTAGTCCATTGGCTGCTTCTATGGCATTTTGTGCACCATTAAATATACTTAGATGTATTTGTGGGTTTACTAGCCAACTAATGATGCCTCCACCTATAGAGCCAGGTGTCACACTAGAATAAAGTCACATCATCGAGGAAGGTTTCAGGTCATTTCCACCTGCCGGATGAATAATAAGGCACTAGACTATTTCCCGGCATCTGTATAAGAAACATCTCCAGGTCTGTTCTTGGCATAGCAAAGACATAGTATATGACTTGTGTTCATGTAGTAGGAATGGATGGGTTTATAGATCATGCTTCATTTGGCTAATTGGCTCGGTTCTAGATGCCATTGCAACAGTATTGGGAGTGTTCTAGATATTCTTCAGTATATATGTATTTGGTCTGTTCTAGATGCATCAACAAGACAATGGATTGTATCAGTTCATGATATGGCTTCAGTATCAATGTTCTAGGTTGGTTCTATTTTTTATATATTTTTTTTCAATAGCACTGAATGTTTTACAGTGGCCCATAATCTGATCTAGAATGTTATTACAGTGGCCCAGGGGGCTGTGGCCAATTAGCTTTTATTATGCTGGCGCACACCATAATCCTGGGAGTAGGACCAGTGTGACATTCACTCCTTAATATTAAGAAGGACAAGCCATAAGGTTATCTATGGCTATCTTCTAAGCCATAAGGTTATAAGGTTATCTTGTATAGCTGTGCTTATGTCCATTGGAAAATAAGTATTTTTACATGAGGCAATATAAGTGAAGTTTCAATTGGAAGGGTCACTGTCTGTACTGTGATACTTTCTATTCACCAGGGGAGAGCCGGCATTGCTTTACGTTTTGTAAGCTGTAAGGTCACAATGCAGACCAGGGGGACAGTGGAGGCTGGAATGGAGGTCTATCCTCTTCAGTGATGAGTGTTTCTTTTGTCTCGGACACAATGGTAGCCAGAGATCATTCTGGAGACTATGTGGGAAACACTATAAAGATGCTTTATGAAGGAACGTCACCTCAGCCCTACTCATAGGATTATGGTGCAAGGTGGTATGATGTACAGTAGCCGGACCCCCCCTGGTACATTGATAGCTCAGTGATTTGGTTGTGGAACTAGAGGTGCAGCCATTTATCAAAGAAGCCATTTCTAACACGATAGTGCCACGGTGCATATTGATTGACCATGAGTAAGATCTTATAGCGAAATGCATCAGACACCTGTTTCCACTTGTATGTGTTATTCCTTACCACTTTTAACTGGATTAATAAAGTATTTTTGATACATTTGCAAGAACTGTGGTGCTGGACATTGTTTCTTCACTGCATGTTGATTGTACTACTGATGGCTGCACTGGGTCTGTGGCTGCAAGGCAGTAAGTCAGTCCTGATTGGTGCTGCGTTCCTAGCTAGCCAAGGATTGCCGCTCCGGATCGACTTACTGCCTTGCAGCCACCTGCCCATAGCAGCCATCAGTGTCTGAGGAAGGTCCATACTGGCATACAAGGTCCTGGCATACATGTCAATTCTTTGCACAGAGAGCGACAGAAGCAGAGGCGCAGGAGCCATCCCATAGAGACACTGTCGGACACTGAGGCAAGTAGGATTCTACTGCGAACTCTTTGCCACAGAATTCCGACACTTTGACTCGGTGTACATACCCAGTGAATTTTTTTCTCAGTGAACTTACCCTTACTGCCAGCAGAGGATCCTGATGATATGTGTCCCCTGGTACATTCAGGGTGGCAGAACATTCCTCTGACAACCATTAATAACCTCACTGATAGTGTGTGTAAGTGAGTGTATATCTGCGTGTGGTGCGTATACACCATAGTGAATAAATGCAGATGTTTGCAATATTTGGTTTCCTTTTTTTTTATGTTTATCTCATTAACATCTACCCACCCTTCCCCAACTTCCCTGTTTCAGTGTTGAGGAGTGTATAGAGGGCTCATATATATGATGTCAATTGCATAATATAGTGAGTGTTTCATAGGGTGAATAGGATCTGTTCATGATATATATTGGTGCCTCATTGTATCCTAAACTTCTATCAGTATTATGTTGCTGCTTAAATAGCATAATACATTGAAGTGTTGGAGTATCAACCCCCAAACCTCATTGCCTCATTTCTTCCGGCACTTGCTACCATGCGACATATGCAATGCTATTATATGTAATGGAAATTGGAAGGTCGTCAGTGGGTGCGCAATAAAAAGAGACACGCGGCTTATTCAGAGCAAAACCTTGTTACTTTACATTTCAATAGAGCCACAAAACAAAGCTCCGGCAATTAGAGTTAAAACTTTCCTACAAACAGTAAGCAAGAGATTCTCTATTAATTCACAGACGTTCTCACCAACCTTGAAAACACGAAAAACCGTATTAATTCCCCAGAGCGGATTTTTACATAACAAGCCAAAACTTTTTTTTTTTATTCTTAAAAAGTTTCTATAGAATCGCACAGCAAAAATCTGTGCTGTTACAGGACTTCTGTTTCCAGCATATGTGTTTCACGTGGATTGAGAATGAGCTGCTGCGGTAATGGGCGCCGTCGCCCCCAGCCCGGTTTAAGTATGCTGTCACTCTCACCATGGCCAGGAAGGCTGGTAAAGGACTGGAGGGCTACAAGTAGCCTGTGGCTGCAGATTGGATGCCAGGGAATTGGACTCTATGCATTCCGCTCTCATTGCTTCTTATTATTATTAGGCGTTCTGTGAACTTGCAGGGAGGAAAGTGATTTTGACAGCACCTGCTCTCTTTTCAGAAGTGAATGTCAAAAACTTATCATGAAGCTGGACAGATCAAGATTCACAGCGAGACAAGCCTGAATGGATTTCCATGATTAGAAAAACATGGCTGCTGTCTGCCAAAAACAGCGCCCAATCTGTCTATGGGTTGTGTCTGGTATTGCAGCTTATCTCTATTGCAGTGAATGATGATAAGCTGCAATCCTGCACACAACCTGTGGATAGGGGTTGAAAGGAAGCAGCCATGTTTTTCTAACTCGAGACATCCCCTTTACAGTGTCACTATCATTTAGACAATGTTTTCACATGTCAAACAGACATAGCAAAAGTTTTCATTGCTCAGAGTCACGTGCATATGCGCGAACCAGCTGTTACCTAACTTCTCAATAGGTGCTTGGCGTTCTCCAACAAAGCCCAGTATGTCCTGTGCATTTTAATACAGCACGAATAAAGAAGATCATGACTAAGGGTGAGTGCCCTCATTGTTTCTATCTCCTTGGACCACTTACTTCAATGATATCAAGTATAAATGTTGGTTGCTAGAGAATAGATCGCTCCCCATTTTTTCGTTTTTTATGCCTTTCCATGTTGGACCAGTGACTTGGATCCTCCGGAGGGTGTAGCGATCCCGACAGAATTGTGTTGTTAATCTTTTAGCTGTTGGTCTACAGTAAGTGGTGAAGCTTCACCACTCACCAATTGTGAGTGATTTATTTCCTAGAGTCCTGTTCCCTCCATAGGAACGTTACCGTTCCTAAAGTGCGTTTTTTTCTTTCTGTTTTTATATAGGTGTAAGTCTATATGTCACTGTCAGATTGCAGCTGTCAAGTTTCTATCAATTAAAATTTACAAATAACACCAATCAGTGAAACTTTTACATTTTAGCGGGCCATGGGCTTCACTCCTCAACTGGCCACTTAATCCAATTGATCTACAGGAGTGGGTTCCATAGATAGCGTTACACCTGTTATCAGAACAGGCTGCCAGCCATGGAGCGAAGCATAAAGCCGTGCACTTCACCCACCTTTAACTAAACTAAACTTCTGACATGTCCGGATGTTTTGATAAAAGCTTTTATAAATGAAATTAACACTTTAAGAATATTTTCATCAGGGTAAGCGCAGATACATTTACAATGAGGGACACAGGCATCTTAGTCCTCAGCTGTGTACCCTTGTAGACATGGGGTCCTGAATTCAGATTCATCCAAAGGCAACATCTGCACAAGGCTTCTATGTTTTCCCCATGTTGGTGTATGTGTTTCCTCTGGGTTCTCCACACTAACTCATTGACAGGTTAATAAGCTTCATATAAAAATGTCCCCATTGTGTGAGATAGGGGACCTAAGTATAAAGGGTTCCTAATATCACTGAAGAATATGTTGCTGTGTAAAGTGGATGGAGTATGGACTTGTTTTTTGAAGCTTTAGCACCTTTCTCGAAAGCTCTATTTGTATTTGCTTTTAACCATATTTTCAGAACCACAAAAAGCCCATGTAATGGCAGCAATCTTCTGAAGTTGTGTTCTGAGTGAAAGCAGAAGCGAATTGTTCCCATCCTCAGCGTATGTTCTCGTATAAGTCAGTGGACAGGAAGGCTCCAGTGCCCCTTTACATTACCATTTAGCATCCACTCTCTTATGAATGAGCCTCTCTATATTCTTAGTAATAGTGGCTATCACTGGTGAAGGAGAGGCGGCTGGCGCAGAGGTAGAGATCACAGACTCTTCTTTGTCTTTCTTGTGCTTATGCACTTTTTTGGGGTTTTAGCGTTGACTTTGTGAGTGATCTGCAGATACAGTATAACTTGCACATATAGGTACGGAATAATGCAGGATTACGCTCTTCTCTCTGGTATGTATCCCCCAAAATTTTTTTTACTCAACACAGAGTTGGTTCTTTGAAGAGTACTTATCAATTCAAAACATTTTAAAAACATCCACCTTTTTTTATTAACCCTTTAGAGTGGTGATGTTAGGGCTCTTACTGCTTTTATTTAGCCAATAAGAGCTCTTTCACTCATTCTCTTTATTTTAGGCGGCAAGACCAGAGCAGAGCTTTTTGCTAGTAGTACAAACACAGGTAGTTCCTAATACTTTGTTATAGTTGCCTGGCCAATCATGGCATAATCTTTACTGCTATGCCATGACATAGTGGCGCCAAAAGTGCAGTATACTAAATAGGCTGGGGCATGAGTTATAGAGTTAGATGGTATATGGAGAAAGAAGGGGCTACTGATGCACTGGGTTTGCAAGGTTCTAAGTGAGCAGAAATCCAAGAAACACCAGCAGCACAGCTAGAGGGTACACTAAGCTCTGAACAACAACTGCTGACACGTTAAAGGCAAAGGGTTATTATTTTCAGGAGGCAGCACTGTGTACATGCAGTTGTAATAATACTGATATTTACTCTATGGGACAACTGCCCAGAATTTCATTACACTGTGAATGTTTTGGGATTGGTAGAAAGGCTAAGCTTGTATCCACAGTCCATGCTCAATGCCTCTCTATCCATAAAGTGCACAAAATATAGGCCATACCTCAGCAATGGTGGCACATTAATGCTACTGTAAATCCGCAAGTAGAAGAGACATTCAAAAGGAAATTCAAGGTACTCAAAGTATCATCACTGTAAGAGGCCTCTCCACCAATACTCTGTTTCCTATTGATCGGTAGCAGAAGAGGTTCATACTTGTCTCTGGTTCTAACAAGTGCCTGTGGTGCCCATAGAAACTGGTAATAGCATGGTGTCCCTACATACAGTCTCTGAACCCTTCTGATACATGAGGTTAGTTTCAGACATGTAGCTGGATTGTTATTTAGTTTATTACATCCAACTGAAACAGCCAAGGTTACATGTGCTGCATCATAGTATGTATTGTTCGCTACCTCTGTAAAGTTTATTGTCTCATGTTTCTTGGTAAGTATAATGCCATTGTATTCTCACAGAATAACAGTATTACAGCAGTGGGAATCAGATTAATGGTGGGAGTAATAATACATCTTTGCACATCTGACTACCATTACCTTTATGCAAATGTTGTTGAGGTCTCCATTTCTCACAATACAATTTCAATAGAATATAGCAACATGCTAGCGAAACTCTCAACTGGTTATATTTCACAGCCACATACTATAAAGACTAGTATAAACATCTCCAGACATCACCCCCAGTGCCTTGATGTAGAGGGCTCAGTGCTGGAAGCCAAGTCCTGGGCATCAATTAAGCAGGCAGGGAGAGGTAGAGGAGGGAGAAGGTATGCATGCTGCAGCATGCAGCTGCATCTTAATCATAGAACAGTCTACTAATAATTGTAGCACCTTCTTGATGATTCCTATGCTTTTCACCCTTATTGTGTTATATCAAGATAAAAGCAGAACCAGCCATGTCTATTCTAATTTACCTCCACAAATAAAATTTTCTACTGGTTCTTATTAATCAACATATCTTCTATACAGTATGTGTCTACTGTAGCCTCTGTGTGAGTGCTAGAAGGGCATAAAGTAGATGGTAAGCCTCTTGTCCCAGCCATGCTTGCTTCGCTTCTGCCGTTCCCAGTGCTAGATGATTCTCCTACCATTGTACTGAAAGCCTGGGGACACTCGAGCTTGGCAGTCACATTAACCAGTCACAGACACCCGCTCTAATTGCAGATCAACATCCATCTGCTCCTCGCAACTCCGCCGACAGTCAGTACTTTTCAGTGTCCCAGGGGTGTCCTGGTGAAATCCG
Organism: Dendropsophus ebraccatus; assembly: GCF_027789765.1. NCBI lineage: Eukaryota > Metazoa > Chordata > Amphibia > Anura > Hylidae > Dendropsophus > Dendropsophus ebraccatus. The sequence goes on from NC_091467.1 coordinate 51,480,055, forward strand.
GTAGGGAGATGAAAACCCATCAGCCACTGATTGGAATGCTGATAGGAGGCAAGGTACGGCAAGACAGCCAAATTATCCTCATAGTCTCCCAGCGCCCAGAGACGGTCAATTTCATGTAAAATTGCCCTTGCCATTATGCAGAGTGGCTCCAGGTAATCAGAGGAACTAATTGTGTTTATAAGGAACTATTGGATGGGGAAATGCTCGGCCGCATTTATGATGTATTGTAACATTTTCGCCTTATAAAGTTTTCTTTTAGACTTGCACATGGGGAGCGAGCTGATAAATTGTTTTACTTTTGTCTCTTTTTTTTTTTTTTTTCCAATAGACTTTTTTTAAAGAGACGATCAAGCCTATATTTGGTTTATTGTAGATGTATGTTATTAGACTTAAAGGGGATGTCTCATTATGGACAATTATTTTCTTGAAGACCGGAAGCAACTGGTTTCACTGGTGACATCTGCGTCAGACTTTAATGTGTCTAAATGACTTTCCATCTACACTGATCAGTCTAATGTTGTGTTTTTCTCCCTTATGCTGTGACCCAACAAGGTGTGAACCCCATAGACCTGTGATGTCCCCTGTGATAGCAGCAGCAGCAGATCCTGTAAGGTGTGAGGTGCAGCCTCCATGGATCCCACAGATCACTGATTGGATTGAGATCTGGTGAATCTGGAGGCCAAGTCATCACCTTGATCAATTTTTCATGTTCCTTATTCCTCAACAATGTCTGCAGTGTGGCCCCAGGGGCATTATCTTCTGCCATCAGGGGGTCCCACTACCCAAAGTGGGGACTTGGTGTGTACAATGGTTAGGTACGTGTCACAGTAACATCCACATGATGCCTTAACACAAGGTTTCCAGCAGAACATTGCACGTCACACTGCCCCCCGCCATCTTTTCTTCTTTTCTATAGTGCAGGGGTAAGGAACCTTTTTGGCTGAGAGAGCCATAAACACCAAATTTATAAAAATGTAATTCCATGAGAGCCATACACACTACAACCCCCCCCCACCACCACACACACACTACTCCACCTGACCCCCCCCCCCCCAAACACACAATACCCCACCTAACCAAACACACCACCCCATCTGACCACCCCACTACACACACACTACCCCACCTGACCTTTCCCCACACACTTTACCCCACCTAACCCCCCCCCCACACACACACACACTACCCCACCTGACCCCCACACACACACTTCCTCACCTGAGAGATGGGAGGATGGGGGATGTAAATGATCCGTGGCAGGGGTCACAATACATGCACAATAATACCAATATAGCCGACATTTCAAGTTGTCACTTAGCTTGTAGAAGCGGAGAAGGAGCATAGTGGGATGCCGCGGCCGGCCATGGCGCATGCGTCTATTGTATGCACATTGCAGGAGCACATAAGTAAACCTCACGCCTGGCCACCCACATGATGGAGAATGCAATCTATCAGACCAGGTTCCTTCTTCCATTGCTCCATGCTGCAGGTCTGTTGCCCATTGTAGACACTTTCTGTGGTGAACAGGGTCTTATGGGCTCTGACCAGTCTGCAGGGCCCCATACATAGCAAGATGTCATGTCCTGTGTGATCTGACTCGTTTCTTTCAAAGCTAGTAGATTTTTCAGCAGATTACGGCAGCTCTTCTATGGAATTGGACCAGATGTGCTAGCCTTTATTTACAATATGTTATATGAAAGAAGCTCAATGAGAACATACATAAATGTACCTAACAATATCTAGCGACCATGGAATTTCTACCTAGATACTTAGCTATAGATATAAGTGAGGTGAAGGCCATATATATGTGAGAATTTATCATGGGATGATTGACCAGAGAGATAGACTTGTCATATTAATAATGTCTTAAGCGGGGGGAGTTCTGAGCTGTACAATGTAGAGGTCATTTCCAGAACGTCAAGCTCGGAATTAAGATTTTCATCCTTTTCCATAGTTAAGTTTATGCTTCCTCATAGGAGCCATGTGTGAATCCAGGAGAGGATTGCACAGCGTCTGTTTCATCCTCCAATCCTATAGAATGTGATCTCTCTATTATTTATAGGATTGTTTGTACGTCTCACATCCCAGGTAACTCAATTAGCGATACATGTAGACTCCAGATCCATGCACATAAATAATACACGTCCTGCTGGGGTCTCTACACAGATCGCTAATTCAACTCTTATAAGGATGCAGACTTTCACTTCCGCGCCTTCAACATCACCATAGACTTTTTACCATGGAAGCAATCCTAGCACTCACTACATTGGATGAAAACTTTCAGTTACGATATTCATATTAAATGGTAATTGCACCCACCAATGCTTTTTTGCCTTTGTCATCATGCACGGCTGGCTGGTGACGATTACCCAAGCATCTGATACCTTACCTCGGTCCCGGCCTGTGATTGGCTGAGCAGCCAGTCAGCTGACAGGCTACTCAGATGCTGCTGCCACCAGGACCGAGAATCTGCAGAGTACAGGAGAGAAGACCGGGAGTGGGAAGAGGTAAGGTATCAGGTATTTGGGCAAGGAATGCATGGACTTTACAAACTATGTCCTTGCAGCCCTTACTGCCCGATTATCGGGCTAATAGGTCCAGTAAACAAGCGCCGATCTAGCACATTGGTGCTCATTTACTAAAATAATCGGGCTGTAGTCAGCCCGTGTAATAGGACCCTTAGTTTTAAAGATGTAAAATGTATCACCTACTCTGGAGGAATCAGAGCTACTATGTTCCACATGCATGCCCATTCATTTGCATAGACACCAAGCAATACCACATTTCTCCAATAGTGGCCACTGCAACTTTTGTCCAATGGTTCTAGCTGCTTGGCTTGCAACGATCCCCTGATCAGTAGACCAGTGGCTCCTTATTATGGGAAGGGGTTTGTAATATGGAACACATCTGTAAAGGGTCTGATTTTTGTGAAAATAGCACCCCCTCTGTTCAGGGGTCTTAGTTCCATTCATGTAAACAGTGACTAGCTACAATACCAGACACGGATAAGAGTGACGCTGTTACTAGAAAAAGAGGGGTTGTACATTTAAAAAAAAAATGCCTTTAACGCCACCACTGGAGAAATGAAGTATTACACAACTTTGATAAGTTGTTTAAACCAGACACAGTTCATGGATAAACTTGGCATGGTTTTTGTAAAACAAAAACAAAAAAAGGGGGATGGGGTTGCCTTTTTTATTTATTTATTTTTATTTTTTTTACAGCTGTAGCAGGTGCTCAAGTTCCCTGCAGTGCCACCTCTGGAGAAATAAAGTATTACACAATTTATATAGGCTGTTTATACAATGCAGAGACATATGAGGTCCTCCAGAGTAAGCAGCTCCCTTTATAGTTTTTGGTGCCATAATACACAAGGGACCTGAATTTGGAGACCCCATTTATTAATTCTGAACGCCCTAATAGAGTATATACAAATGTGTTTTGTAATCCCTTATGTCCTAGTCGTTCTGGATAGTGTTGCCAAACCAGTGGCTCTCTAGCTGTTGCAAAACTACATGGGCATGATGGGCATTGTAGTTTTGCAGCAGCTGGAAAGCTATGGGTTGGGCAATAGCATTTATTGGTATAGCATCTTCTAATGCTACGTTTACACGGAACAATAATTCGCCCGATCGTACGATAAACGATGTCAGAGTAACTATTTTTTTTTTCATAACAATCAGCATTTAGATGGTACGATATATCGTACGGAAATTCATTTTGCGATCGTTTTGCGATCATTTAAGCCTATCTCACACATTGGTTAAATTGGCGGACGACTGTTCACACGGAACGATCTGCGATGAACGATCATCGACGATTTGAGAACTTGTTGAAAGATCAAAATGAACGATTTCTCGCTCGCCGTTTGATCGTTCGCTGCGTTTACACATACGATTATTGTTCGAATTCGATCATTATCGGGCGAATTTGCACGATAATCGTTCCGTGTAAACGCAGCATTAGGCTTTATCATTAAATCAACCAAGTCAATGCAGAATAAGATATTACAGTGCTTAGCTGCAAGCAATGACAAGGTTAATTTCTTAGCAGTAATCCTGCAGAGGTGGAGGGGTGAGCCCTCGGTTGCATTCCGTTCTATTGCTACATGAGAATATGCAATTTTCATTATTTATCCTCAGTGGTGTTTCACTTTAATCTGTAATTTTTCCTGTCTCACTTCTCTCAAATACAAGAGGGAAAAACTGTGCGGGAAACAATTATATTAGATCCTATTTTTTTGCTATTTCTCATATATTAGAGATATTGATGTATCTTTTTAACTTGCATGTTATGAAAACAGGAGACAATATAACTGTGACCACTGGGGGGTGCTGTGTAATTGCCCTGTGGGTTATTCAGTTTTACCTTGGGTTTGAAAACTCATAATCTATAAGTGGATATATAGTTATATATATGCAGTATATAGATGATTTCTTTGTACTCTACTCATCCCAGGGCTGCTAATGCATCCGAGACGCTCAGAGACACTCTGTGTGAGATTTACAGTAGGTGTCTGTGACAAACCCCGTCTTGGAGATTGAAGCCCTGAAGGACATTTCTGAGATGTTAGCACTGGCCTTCGGAAGTGTTTTGTCCTACTCACAATTGCTTTCTAGTGAGAAAAAACAGCAGATCTTTACCCGGCTTTGGCAGATTGATAAGAATATGATTCCTGAAAACAGTTTGTAGATTAAAGCTTACAGTGTTCTGCAATGCACTGTCAATGAATGAACACCAAGCAAGTGATGGAGGAAAAAGCCATGCCGATACTCATAGTAAGATACACAATAATGCTGGGTTCACACACTGTATACTTCAGGCAGTATTTGGTCCTCAAGTCAGGTCCTCATAGCAACCAAAACCAGGAGTGGATTGAAAACACAGAAAGGCTCTGTTCACACAATGTTGAAATTGAGTGGATGGCCGTCATATAACGGTAAATAACTGCCATTATTTCAATATAACAGCCGTTGTTTTAAAATAACAGCAAAAATTTGCCATTAAATGACGGCCATCCACTCAATTACAACATTATGTGAACAGAGCCTTTCTGTGTTTTCAATCCACTCCTGGTTTTGGTTGCTATACAGCCTCACAAATACAGCCTCAAATATACATAGTGTGAACCCAGCCATAAAATGTATTGTTTGCTGATTCTTCTCAAGGCTTCAAATAGCAAGAGGGGAAAGCGGCCAAGTGTGTCTGCTGCTCTGCAGAGCAACTATGGTGTACATGGCTGCTCCCTTATTTGTATGGGAGCCATGCAGTACCACATTTCTCCACAAGTGGCCACTACAAGAAAAATGTGCAGATAAGGGTTTAAATTGCCTTAGACAGCTCTGTATATGGCAAGTGACAGGTGTTTTATACAGCGACACCTGCAGGCAGCAGCCGGGATCTGAGATAACTCTGATTTGGCTGTTTAACGTTTCGGAAGCTTTGATCATTTCATTGGTAAATTGACTATGTGGAAATACATAAGTTTAAAAAGAAGGTGTTACTGTTACATAAGACATGTCAAATTTTTTTGGATAGTTGCATCCTACCACTACGAACCCCACCAATGACTAGATAAAGCTGGGAGAAACATGCAGCAGTGTGCTTTACTCCATGCAGGATTTTTGCAGACTTTACTGTCAGTCTTAGTTCTCCTGGCTATATCTAGTGACTTGTGAGGCTCTATACCCCCAAACCCCTAACCGTTAAAAACATTTAATGCTGTATGACGTCAAAAGTAACATTTTAAAAGGATTATCTGGGACCAGAAATAGGGTCTGCTTTATTTATTTATTTAATTTGCTGTGGGTAATACCACCTATCGTGTTTCCCCAAAAATAAAACACCCTCCTAAAATAAGACACCCCAGCTACCCTACCCTCTAGCCCAGTGTTTCTCAACTCCATTTTTCAAGACCCACCAACAGGTCATGTTTTGTGGATATCCCATACAATGAACAGCTGTGACAGTTACTGGTGCACTGACTGTAATTATATCACCTGTGAAATCCTCAAAACATGACCTGTTGGTGGGTTTTGGTGGTTGGTGGACTTGAGTTAAGAAACACTGCTCTAGCCTAAAGTAAGGCACCCCCTACTCTACATAGGGCACTCCCCGAAAGTAAGGTACCCCTGAAAGTAAGGCTGCCTATTGCCACCCACTGCCATCCAGGAGTCCCCTAATCCCCTCATGGACCTCTGAAGCTGGTGCCGCAGGCATACTGGTCCATGGCCCCCACCTCCTCCGCACATCTCGACGCATGCCTAACCCATGTCCCGCTGCTGCTGTGCTCATGGTCCCGCAAAGGCTGTGAGTATTCTGTCAGTCAGGGGAAGGGAAATAAGACATCTCCCAATCTCCCCAAAATATAGTGCCTGTTTTTGAAGGGGAAAAAATATAAGGCACTGTTTTATTTTTGGGGAAACCCAGTATGTCCATTGGCTGTACATTTCTGCTCATTCTATTAATTAAAAAGGGTATATTCTCTGTAATACCAGACTCAGCCAATGAATAAGAGTTTTTTTTGTGTGTGTGGTGGGATTATTTGGCAGCTCCTTAAAATAGTTTTTGTCTTGTTCTTAACGGGTATAGAGCTTCAGTCAATCCATCTGGGTTCTACATATTGCTATATTATATAAAATAGAAGAGAAATATTAAATTTGTTTATAGAGACATAGAAAGTTTGTCAGTTTAAAGCTCCAAAAGCAAGCGGCGCCGTTCATTTGCTGCTAATCTTGGTCACCAGCGAGAGGTGACATCTTTCACCATATTGTTGCCCTACTCCCCACTGGCATCACTGCTGTTTTTCCATTATGCTGGCGCTCGCTGTCATCCTCCCCGGAGGGCTGGGATATAGCGTCTAGGAGGTGGGGGGGATTTCTCTCCAAAGACTGGATGCCAACTCTCCCATGTGCTGCATATGTTCTATTGCTAAGTGCCACTTTGCAATATGCATCTCCCCATCTGCTGCCGCTCCCTGGCTCCCTCCATGTGCACTTTACCATTTTGAAGTGTGGCAACGAGTGACATTGCTTTATCTATATTTCTTATGCCAAGAACATCAGAGTTGATTATTGGAGACAGTGCAAACGAGGGACGGAAGCAAAGATGACGCCTAAAATCCCCATTACACTCTCAAGCGTTGGGGGTTTGCGTGATTTGCTGCTGAATGTCAGCCGTACGTAAGCTCCTTGAAAGAGCATTAGATTGAAGTCTGGTGCTAATTACTGAAGGGACGCTGTCAGACGCTTTGCCAGTAAACCAATAAAGCGTTTGAGAATTATGGCTCAAAGCCTGGTGCATGATGGGAAAGCTGAAGGAGCAAAACTTTTTTGTCTTTCTTTTTTTTTTTAACCCTTTTGCTACTGTTGCTTTTACAATGATCCTGGAACAGTAAGCAACAGCTCATAACCCGCTTCAACTCTGAGTATTGTCAGATTTTCTCTTTATTGAGATAGCTTCCCAGATATCAATCAGCCATTGGCACTGTATAAAAGCCAGGATAAGACAAATAAATTCCGGGTTTGGACACAGACAGTAGAATAACATATCTGTTCTCTGAAGCTCACTTTATAGCTTTTCCGTATAAACTGGGACTGAGCCAACAGCAGTGACTTGGACCTGTTGACTAGCTAGCTATCACCCAACTTTCTACAATATCCTGATCCCCCATTTTGTAGCATTGAGTGCTGTTAATTTTGTTGCCTAACATGGCGGTCACCACCACTCAGCTCTAAACAGGGGAGCACTTAGGCTTGTGCCCTGTTGACATATTAGCCCCTTGACAGCCCATAGGTTGGGTTCTCATTAACATATTTTGGGTCTGGGTGCTCATTAACATATTGATAAATAGAGGTGGGTCTGAATTAAAAGAAAAAAGATTGTAGAATTGGTGAAGAAGCTTCCAGATATAGATTTTTACAGATCCTTTTTAAAGGTATTTTTCCAGGAGGAGGGGACATAATAATCTTCATTGCTCCCGGGGCTCCACTGCCATCTCGATCCTATCTCGGAAGTATATTTTCCAGACAGTTGCCAGGGTACCACATTGCAATCATTGCATAACCATTGGTACCCACATGTGGGAGTGTCCCTCCCCCGCCCCCATCCCTTGTCTCTGAGGCCATACTTTCAAGACAGGAGCAGGATGGAAGTAGAGGTGGTGGGAGGAGGATATTATTTTTTTCTCCTCCCAGAAGAACCTCTTTAGAGCTTTACCCTCTGTTGACTCAGTCTACACAGCAAAGCTAACAGGAGGACAGTACACTTATTCTATTGTCTGTGCTCCGATGTAATGTAAAAACTGGAAACATTGTGGGATTTTATATGTAAAGTTTAAGTACATTCTTTTGACCAGGTCAAAGGTTGTATTTAAAGTGGTATAGCAACCTTTTTGTCCTGAGATAAAGCAATACCAACTCTATACATTATCGCTTCTCTGCCACTCTATGGCCTCTGAGCATGGTGCTGAGCTGTATCTATTCCTGGAGCCCGTATTTGTCTACGGACAGTGTTCTGGCCATTAACGCCTATCCTCTTCTATACAGCAGCAACAAAGCCCACAATTCCCGAAGCCAACATTTCTATTAAGCTGTATGTATGCTTCTTTAAGACATATGTATAATACATTATGACTGAATGAATCAAATCTACCTGTGATCGTAAATGTACCCGTCTTCAGCCTGTTATCCTTGAGCGTATGATTCTGTATAAGCCATCATCCATGCACATAATGCAGTGTAAAATCTTTTGCCGTACAATGTTTCCTAAGCGTTGCACTATAGTTGGGAGAGCAGTAATGTAATGTGCATTGTATGATACAAATATGACATCCCAACCATTGAAATACAAGTGTTCACTCACAATCCGATTGAATTGTAACACAAGAAAGGTATAAAGCCAGGAATTTTAATGTACTGTGTCACAGAATTTCACTTTTTTTTTTGTAAGGAATCACTTAACTAAAAGCAGAGTGGCTCTGAAGGCTTCTATCCCGCATCTTTGTCTCCATTGTAGTAGTTCAGTAGCGTTCTCCATTCTGCTCCACATAGTATAACACACTCCCTAGTCAAATGTAACTCTATCAGCATGAGTGCACAGGTTACTGCATTCTGTAATATATCAATAATCCTCTCCTGAAATACTCTGTACTCCTGTTATGTGCTTCTCATCTGTCTCCATGCCGCTTCTCATCATGTAGATGTGTCCAGCCTCACCTTTTAAACGTTGTGGCAGCCTTTCAACACACTATAGAGAACTGCTAAACGGCGTAATTTAGATGGTAATCTGTGTCTCGTCCCTTAGACTTACACAGTGAGAAGGTCACGACCTCCAGTAGCTCTGAGACACTGGTAATCTCATCCACTGTCTATAAGTAGTCTTTTCTTGTCCCATCACAGATCAATAGAAAGTATGGACAGACTATAATAACTTGCTCAGACCTTAGCCAAGCGCACCATAACTCTGTAACAAGAAGTCCTGCAAATAATTCCCCAACCTTAAATGAGGATGCTGAAGCCTTGTCTAAGCTCCTCTTCTCACCTGTCAGCCAGATAGGATACAGCGGCCTATGACTTGATGTACATCAGCATAGTCTGCTCATTCTGCCGCGCTCCATTCGCTTTTACTTTTCCAAACTTCTTTTCCTCGGTGTGCAAGCTCTGAATGGATCGGCCCCATCTTATTCTGCAACTAATGTACATGCTAATAGGATTCCTTTATCTGCAGCGGCTTTGGAGAAGGAAGAGTTGAAGTTTATCTTGTCAGGGCTCTGAACTGAAGCTAAGGCTTCTAGAGGGCTGTCAGTCTGCCCTTTAATGGCTGGATGGGATCTTCATGGATGGCAGGACAAAGCAGTTTGCAGGGGCAAATGAACCAATGAAAAAAATGGAAGGTTTCATTGCAAGTGTTTTCTTTCTGAGGCTTCTTCTTCTGTCTTCTTCTTTTCTTATATTGGCTGATCACAAGGAGAAGAGGAACGTATATAGCGGGTCATTCTCAGAACTAGTGTAGGGTGGAGTGGGAAGCTTGTTGCCTTCCAGCACCAGGGTCCTGGGTTCAAATCCAAATCAACTACAATATCAGGGGTGTCATTAGGGGTTAACTATAATACTATGGGCTATGGGGGGGGGGCACAATACTTTGACCTGCCCTGGGTTCTGCTAACCCACGCTATGTCACTGCCGTGCACAGTATAACATTGTAGTGTATGTCCTACAAATGGTATTATAAATGCCGAAATGCACTTGTAGAGCTTTCTCATCCCAGTCAAGATTTTTACTGCACTAATCCCATAATCCAATGGCTATGGCCACATTCTCATTATTTTTTTTTTTTTTTTTTGTTTCATTTTACTTGAATTTTGGTGAACTGAGAAACCACATGGATATCCATTTGTCTGTACAACAATGTGACATGTCTGACGTGTTTTTGGACAATACAGTCTTCTTCATCAGATACCTGATGAAGGGGCATGTGTTGCTCAGAAAAATCTTGTTTCATTGTTCTTTATGAAACCCAAATAAAATTTTTGCACATCTATATTCGACCTGCTTTATGTACCTCTCTTGGTATCCAACCAGAGGGTTACACAGATAATATTGGCCCACCTCGCTGCTGTATTGACAATGATGGCTACACCTACTGTAGATCTGACAAATCACGGATACCAGCTGCTAAGGCCAAGGCTGGTGGAGTGGGGAGAAGCCAGTGGGGACCGATGTAATGACTTGTGGTTGAGGTGGCTTGAAAGCAAAGATCAGATCCCTTTAAGAGAAAATAAATAGTCTTTATAATCTAATAATTAAAATGAATTGATTTTACCCAAATCACAGACATTTGGGAAATTTATCAAACATGGTGTAAAGTGAAACTGGCTGTGTTGCCCCTAGCAACCAATCAGATTCCTGTCACAGCCGCGGCGGCGTCCCGCGTTCCGGGCCGCCGCCGCGACCGCTTCCTGCCCCATGCAGCAGCCGGTGTCCATAGTCGGGGACCCGGCGCTGCTATCACCTCGGCCCCGGGGGGCGCCTCACCTCTCCACGCTCCTGTCTCCCGCTGTGCCGGCCGGCGCGCGCGTCCCCGCCTCCTAGGGCGCGCGCGCGCCGGCTGTCTCAGATTTAAAGGGGCAGTGCGCTCCTAATTGGTAGTTGCACCTAATCACTCCCCTATAAATCCCAGCATGCCCTGTCCCCTGTGTTGGAGCCTCTACATGCTTCCATAGCGTTTGGCCCAGCTCCCTGTTGTTCCTGTGTCCTATTCCGCTACCTGGTCCCAAGTCCCTGTTCCTGTGTCCTGTCCGTTACCTGGTCCCAAGTCCCTGTTCCTGGTTCCTGTTCCCCTGTCACTCCACCTGTTTCCGTGTCCAGCCTGTCACGTGCTCTCTCATCTGCAGACCATTGCCTGTGCCATCTCCTGCCATGCCTCGCCTGCCGACACCAGCAACCAAGCCAGGGGTAGCGACCTGGGGGTCGCCTGCCGCAGCAAGTCCATCCCGCCTTGCGGCGGGCTCTGGTGAAAACCAGCGGCCCCTTAGACTCCGCCCCCTGGTGAGGTTAGTGCCATCGCTGGTGTCGGTCCAGTGGATCCACTACTCCAGGCGTTACAATTCCACTTTTCATTCCACACAGTCTCTTTGGAAAATTAAAGGTGGAATCTGATTGGTTGCTAGGGGTAACTGAGCCAGTTTCACTTTACACCATGTTTGATAAATCTTCCCCATTGTGTGTATTTTATACCTCATGGTTTAACAAGAGACAAAACACGGTAGGTAATTTGCAACTTGCACACTTCATATATGGTACTAGTCTCCTACGGGACAGCGGGACCTTTTCAGACCCCGGCTGCAATTATTGCCAAAGGCTTTTCTATGGGTCACTTACTTATATAACGGCTTTGATCAGTTCTCTATATTGGTTTCCTTGCCCATAGAGTGGATTATTGTGTATTCCAGGCAGGCAGGCCGCAGACTGAAGTCTATGCACTGTGACATTTCCCTCCACCGTTCCACCCTAGTAAATAAAACCAAGTAAGATCTCTCCCCTTAATTTGTCCTCTGCTGCGGCTGGAGCTCTGTTAATTGCTGCTGCCCCGTGGGTCGCCTGCCTCGTGGGCTATTGATTGATCGAGCCCTGAAGCCAGTGCCAGAATGAACACACGAGAGTCAGCGGGACTAAACTCCGGCCAATTAGTTTCCGGCTGCTATCGACATTGTTATAAGTCACACCATGGTCTGCACACATGGCCGGCATATTACCCACACTGGTTATAAGTCACACCGTAGTCTGCATACAGCCCTATTAACCACATTGGTTATTTAGAATTAATAATTCATTTAATAGTTAACAGCATCAAATGCATTGGTGGCCCCATGATGACGACTGTGGTTATAGGCCCTGAATTATTCATGGTATTAGTCATACCTGCATTGCATTGCCAATAGTTCACTTTGCGCCTGTGGTGTATCTGTTGTACGCAGTCCAGGCCGATGTCATTTTACTGTATACTGTATATAGTATCATATATAGCAGCTGAAAAAATATTGCAACGTAAGTGTGCCATTGCTTCTTTATAGGAAACCAAGAGCAAAGTTTAAGCAGTAAGGAAATGCAATGTCCATAGTTCAGTAGGTACAGTAAGTCTGTATGCTGTTTTTTTGCTATTACATCAAATTGCAGTTAGTATTATATGTTATTGCATGCAGATCTATGACCGCGAGGAGGTCCTTTGAACTTTAACACAACTTTAGATGCAGTTTGTGATGTATAACATGCACTAGTAGTTATAGAAATTCAACCCCGATACAGAAAGCATCTTTATGTATTTTTATGATAAGCTAATCTGTTCACATCCTTTGGTACACTTCATTGTAAAGACAACCCAATAACTTTCATATAATTGATTTTTTTAAAGTCCTAATCCTATTTCCTTACCCTAGGCTAAAACCTGATTGGCGCAGGATTTTTCATATGTTCATCTTCTATACATTTACTTACATTTTCTCTATCATTTCAGACATCATCCATGTGATCTTTATGACGTAAGCACTTTATTTACCAAAATGACTCCTTGGCCTTGGCCTAAGGGTGTCTCTAATCCCTGCTGTCCATTATTTGTTGTTAGGTTCAGAACATCTCTATTAACAGCCTCAGCCAGAATGATGACAGGAAGAGGGGGGTAGGGCTTTGCGTGTGCTCTTTTTTATAATGAGAAGAAAACCTTTTACCTGTTTCTGTCCATACAAGGTAAATCAAGGTATCCTTCTCATCTCAGCATTGCATATAACATTTCCTTGCTTTGTTACTGCGGTTTCTTTACCTTCTGCTCCTAGCGCTTTCCAAAGCCAGTGCTTCTGTAACCTCTTCTCCCCCACATGCCATCTATACTACACAGTAAAAATCAATCTTTAGTACTACACTGTATAAATTAGTCCACAGCACAGTGCCTGATAAGTGCGTAGGGCATCCCATTTTTTGAAGTTTCTTACATGTCTGCTAGGAGGAGAAGGAGTAACAGAAGGAGTAACTCCTTCTCCTTTGACTTTCCCCCTATAGCAGCGTTTTATGTAAATCTTCAGGCCAAAGCAGTGCAAGTTTGTTCAGTGCACTTTCCCCAGCACTGTGTCCTGGCATTGCAGAGAGAAAGATGTGATGTGTTGTGCTGTGCTATGATTGCCTGTGCAACTAAGGGAGGAAGGAACTATGTGTGTACAGCTCTGATCTTATTCCCCTGAAATAGAGAGAATGAGGAGTTCTGAGCTTAATAAAAGCAGTGAGAGCACTAAAATCAAACAATATTAAGGTTTAAAGTGTCACTGTCATAGTAGTAGTAGTAGTAGTACAGGCGATTTAAAGAAACATTGTAATTGCTGAAAAATGCATTTTTATCATGAAAAAGCAGTTTGAAGCTCTCCCCCTTATCTTCATGGTTCCCTTATGCAGAGGGAAGGGGTTGAGTGAGATGAGGCACCAAAACAGGACAACAAAGAGTTAATTTACAGCTACATCACCAGGCTATCTCCTCTAAAGTCAGCACTGACCACTCTGACCTCTAAATACTGCTTTCACACAGGTCCCGCTGTGTAATCCTTTGTTCTCTGCTCTCTGCTGGCGACTCTCCTCTCCATAGAACAGACAGGGCTTGACTGATGTAAAAGAATCGAGATTTCCTGATAATGAGCAGTGAATGAGAGAGAGGAGGAGGGGGGGGGGACCTGGGGAAAGTCTTTTTGAATGCAGATAATGGCATATTTGCCTAATAAACCCAAATACAAAGTTTCTAAAAAAAAAAAAACGTCTGTACTATTGATTTCTGCAAAAAAAAAAAATAAAAAAATACAACAGTGACACTTTAAGCTAATAAAACCATGCATTTTAATTATTAGTATACTCATCATTCAGAAGCAACATTAGGATCACTGTGACGCCCTCAGGGCTCTTTGAGCCAGGACATTCCTATGTTTTGAGCGGCTTATGAGCAGAGATCTCAATAGAAATGGGAGCCCAGTTGACTGGGCAGCAAGTGTGTCCAGCACTGTGCAGGTTTTGCTATAAGAAAACTAAGTGAACGTAATCTATAGCAATGCATGATTCCAATAGAACCGCAGTTACTTGAAGCCTCGCACGCAGCGGGCCGGCTTATTCACAGAGGCAGCCGTCTTCTGATTAAAAGGTTCTTAGAAATGTAGTGTTCTGTCTGAGATCCCATGTTTGACTTGTCAATAGCGGCTTATCTCGTGAATATTTATCATCGTGATAGCAGTCCTCATGCTAAACATAGCTGTAGATCAAGAATGCTTGACAGGCGGCGGTTTATTCACCGTGCAATTTGCTTGCAAAGCTGAAATTATGTGTTTTTTTACAGTACGGTGTATTCATTGGTTATAGAAAAAGCTATTAAAGTTGCTTTTATAAACTACTACTTGTATGAACTTGCCCAGAATCCTTCACTCTGTGAATTTTCTTTAAAAAAAAAATTATTATTATAGGTGTAGTCATTTTTGTCAGGTTGGATCTTTATTTGCTTTTCAGATTACAGGAGCAGAAAAAAAGTGATGAGAGAATAAAAGGTGAAAAGAAAAGAGGGGGAAGAAAATGGTCGCAGGGGTGTATAGACTGGGCAAGGGTCTCATAGCAGACTATCAAATACTGATACTTATATCAAACACTATGTGCAATCTGTATTGATAACATTTAAGTATAAACAGGGGTGTAACTAGAAATGACTGGGCCCCAAACTTTTGATTGCCCCCCCCTTCCAGAAGCAGAAATTATCAACATACATATCACCGTCACACTGTTACTGACCAAGTCCTGTATACCAGTTAATACCTATAATATCAGTATAGAAGGGGCAACTTTTACCGCCACACCATGACCTTACTAGTATTACCACCATACTGTTACTGACCAAATCCAGTATACTAAAATGAATAGTACAAACAGTACCAGTTTACAAGGGACAAATATTACCAGCACATACTGACTAATGTCACAACTGCTACGAAATAAAATTAAATTTCCCCTCATACAGTCACTATAAAGCAGCAGATATCAGCTCTACACATGCTCTGCTCACCGTAAGTGAGGCTTCTTTGAGTGAATGACAAATCGGAGTTGCTCACTCTTCCTCCTCTTCTCCATCCGGCCCAGCCATGATGAAAACTTCTAGAATCTGCTAGACAAACATTTTATGCTCTTCACATGCACCATTGTCTTCCTCCACATCTATATTGCACCATCTGTGTCCTCATATAGTAGTTAGTACCCTCTGTGATTAGACTTCTGTGACCCCCCCATATAGTAGTTAGGTCTGTCTATGCCCCTATATAGAAGTAAGGCCCCCACATCTGTATAGTAGTTAGGCCTCCTCATGCAAGTAGCCCCCAGTAGGTAGTGAATTAGCTATTTCCTCCATAGGTGGTATCCCTGGTAGGTAGGCATCCTCCCTGGTAAGTAACTCCCCAGTAGTATGTCCACTAGTATGTATTACCCCCTGGTAGTTTAGTCCCTCCCATGTAGACACCCCTTTGTAAATTAACCCTCTCCCCTCATACAGGCATTCCACTGTAAGTTAACCTCCTGACCCCATACAGTCAATCCTCTGAATGTCAAACCCGCCCCCCATGCAGGCAATCATTTGTAAGGTAACATCCCCCTCCCCTTCATGTAGGCAATCCCCTGTAAGTTAACCCTATGCAGACAATCCTCTGTATGTTAACGCCTTTCCCTTTACTAAGTTAACCCCCTGTTAGTAACATACCTCTTGCCTATGTAGGCATCCTCGTGAAAAAACAAACAAAAAACAAACAATACTCACCTGTCTGCAGCCAGTAGAAGTCCAGCATCCCCTTTCTCTCCCTGCCCTGACGTCACTAATACATAATAATACATTGTGATGCCAGAAATTCCGCAGCACATCTACCGTTCATAGAACAGAAACACTGAACATGTGAATGCCCCCTTACTGTATCGGTAGTTTTCCTTAAGAAGCAAATATGCAAATTAGTTTTGTTACAGTGCTTGGTTGGCTCAGATCAGGTCTACTGGTTCTCAGTGAGGACACCCAGCTGGTGTATGGAGTCTTAAATCTTATTGGGTAAAAAATTTTTTTTACATTGGCTCTCCTCCAGAAGACAGAAACTGTTTCTTTAATCCCACATTTAGGGAGCTACCCTATAAGTCTTAGTCAAACCCATACTGGTTGACAAGATGAAACTGATCTCCTGGGAGTACTGGAGGAGATCCAGCTGATATATGGTGCCATAAAGCAAATACAAACTTCATGTAGAAGTGACCCCAGGTGGCGCACAAGCCAATAATCCAAATAGAGTCACGACAGAGAAGAAAATATTTATAAAATTATGTTGTTTTTTTTTAAGTTTTATCAAAACTACTCAATAGTACAAAGCCTGGGGCTATAAAACCCGATCTGTTATAGCCATTTGGGCTCGGTGTGGCTGCAGAGATGTGTGACAATAACCAGCGCCTTCATTTACACATCCACCCACAGCATTCTGCTACCATAATCTCACTTCATGGCTCTCCTGCATTCATTATACAACTGCTATTATTGTTAATATTAATGCGCAGAGTTTAGAGAACTTCAAACTTTTCCCAGGCCCATTCATGTTATAGATTCTATGAGATTTTATAAATGAGATGACAAAGCTATAGACGTGCCCTTCCTCCCAGATGTACAGTATGCATCGCTTTACATTTAGGCTGCATTCACACGTTCCATGCAGTTATCTTTGCGCACAGAAAAAATTATAGCCCATTGCTTTGTATCAGGCTATTCACATGTTGAGTGTTTTCACAAATCTACATCCATTCCATTAAAAAATAGGAACGGAAGCATGGAAAAATTCCCCCATAGAAATCAATGAGATCCGTGTTTTTCACGGATGTGACATCCGTGTTCGTCCATGAAAAACACAGATGTAATGTAATCACTGTAATTTAAAATGCTTTAAACGGATCCGTGAAAAAGACGGCCACAAAATGGAAGCAAAATAGAAGACAACATAGATGGTTTTGCACAGATCACGGAGTTACTGTAGCTAGCAGACCACAAAACACTGAACATGTTAATGCAGCCTGAGGGTGGGTTCACACTGAGGAATCCACGTGGAAAAGTTCCAGCGGATTCCGTCGCTCGCCTCCGCTCACACCCGTGTACAATTATGCCTGTCAGGTGGATTCCTCCGTCCGCCAAAAGAATTGACCTGTCAATTCTTTTGTCGGACGGCAGAATTCGCTGAACCCTAGAATGGAGTCCATGGGATGAGCAGAAACGTATGCGAGCGGGGGTGGGGGTGGGGGGGCGAGACAGAAAATGCACTCCACGTGGATTCCTCATTGTGAATCCACCCTTAAGGGTCCTATTCCACAGGGCCCAATCAATAATGTAAACGAGCTCCAATCTGCTGGATTGGTGCTCGTTTATTGAAGCTCTTGTTTAAACACCATACTTTACCTAAGCATGTTGCAGGACGTCTCCTGCGCTCCTTCTTCCTCCCGGTCCCGCGTGCAGCAGCAGCTTCGGAACGGCCTGTTTGAGCTAACAGACTGCTCAGCCAATCACTGGCCGCGGAGGTCCCGGCCAGTGATTGGCTGAGCTCTCTGTCAGCTCAGACAGGCCGCACCGAAGCTGCTGCTGCGCGCGGGACCGGGAGGAAGAAGGAGCGCAGGAGGAGCCCTGCAGCATGGTTAGTTAATGTATGTTGTTTGTGGAATCGTCGGTCGCCCGCCGCGCATTGCTATTCCACATAGAAATGTGCGGTGGGTGCCCGATGATTTTAGGTTTGCACCTAAATATATGATCAGCCTATGACACGATTATTGGCTAATTGTTGTCTCTATTCCACGGAGCGATAATTGGCCGAATCGGGCCGATAATCGCTCCGTGGAATAGGCCCCTTAGTACCGAGTCTAGATACTGGGCGCTGCAGAACTGGGGTATTGTTTAGTTCATATGGGGGTCGCTAATAGGAATCTATTTATGGTTGCCTAGGCATGATGAGAGTTATAATTTTACAACTGCCGGAGAGCCTCACACCAGGTTTTGTATCAGCAATAATTCCAGGTGCTCTATTATTTCTTACATATTCTGTTCAGAAGGCAATTTGGGAGAAGGCGCAGGTGGTGTTTTCTGCATAACATGAATGGAAGCTATCGATATGTATCCTACCCTTCATATTTAATGAAGAGTCAGTTAGGAACAAATCAATTGGTGTCAGAAGTGGGCTATAGTCAAACATTTACCCTTCTGTTCAATACTAACGTTGTTTACTTGACTCACAGCGAGATCACAGAAAGCCCACTGGTTATTGCCGTGTTGATTTGTGTACACATCAATGTCAATCATGCATCGGCCTCAGCCCTTGTGTACTGCGTGGAGAAGAGAGTGATGAGGCAGGCTACGTTCTGACCCCAAGGCTGACATACAGACAACCCTACATTCAGAAAAGAAGTGCGAGAGTTACACAAGATCCAGGAGCTCTCTCTGCTATTTAAGCAATGGAAGTTTTTTTTTTTTTTACCTAAGTTTAAAGATAAATCTGTGTTTTTTCTACGAAGAGTTGATTTGTCGGACTGCATTATGTTACTCTACAGCCAGAAAGTTGTTAAGAACCATAATTGGGTATTCATATAAATCTATACAGGGCACTTCAAGGGCACCTCCATATGTCTCCAATTTCATATGAGGGCACACTGATCTGGTTTACCCTGATGGCATGTTCTACTGGATGCATTATTATAGAAGTATTCTATCATTAGCATTACTTCTAGGAAAGAATATAGTATGTAATATGATCCCCAACAGAGCCACCACATGCCCCATGGCCTCTGTGTGCCTCTCTGCAGCACTTTCCATCCCTTACCCTAAATAGTGTAACTAATGAGTTAATCAATTCTGAATAACTGAATTTCCTTCAAACACCACTCCATTAAATAATGGATATGTCCATGCGAAGGGTCCCAGAGATGTGGCTGCATTGCCTCTCCCCGCTACTTGGCACCTCCCACTCCACCCCTCCATCTATTGTTTAGGACTGTCTGTGCCTTGCAGAAATCCTGTGCAGGTGCCGTCAATCAGGGTTGCAGCAGGGCAGTAAATCAGTGAAGTCAGTGCTGGAGATGTGCTGCAATCCAGATAAAAGGTGAAGGTAGATGTGGCTAAGAGGAGCAGGGAGAGGTGACACAGAGAAGCAAGGAGAGGAAGGCAGAGGAGCAGGGAGAGAGTAAACAGGGGAGCAGGAAGAGGTGAAGCAGAAGAGTGAGGAGAGGTGGTGCAGGGGAGCAGGGAGAGGTGATAGAGAGGAGCAAGGAGAGGTGAGACAGGGAAGCAGGGAGAGGTGGTACAGAGGAGCAGGGAGAGGTGGTACAGAGGAGTAGAAAGAGGTGGTGTAGAGAGGAGAGGCAGAGGAGCAGGCAGAGGAGCAAGCAGAAGTGGTAGAGAGGAGCAAGGAGAAATGAGATGGTGGAGCAGGATGAACTGGTGCAGAGGAGTAGGGAGAGTTGAGGCAGAGGAGCAGGGAGAGGTAAGGCAAGGGAGCACTGAAATGTGATACAGGTAAGCAGGGGAAGGTTATACAGGTAAGCAGGGAGAAGTGGTACAGGGGAGCAGGGAGAGGCAGTGCTGCCTAGGTCCTCTATAACTCTTCACATGGCTGGACAAAATGCTTTCAAACATTTCTATACTCTCTGTGCCATTATTGTTAACGTGGCGATGTTCCAATTGACAGTTTTCCTACTCAATGGATGCCCTACTTTTCACCTAAACATTTTTGACCCTAAAGTTCTTATTTACAAGCAATTTTATGTTTTGGGGCAAATTTTAGACTCCAGTCACACCACATTTTGTTTCTACATTAGGATTCTGGCAGTTTACTCTTTACCCATGTGAAATTAAAGTGTTTCTATCATTATAGAAGAAAAATTTTTGACATTTTACAGAAACCTGCCAAAAGTTTTGAATGGTCGGGGCCTGAATGCAGATCTCTACTGATCTCTAGATTTAGCAGGGAGTAGAAGGTGGCTGAGTACTTCTCCCCTCGGCTCTTGGCAATCTCTGTCTCTGTTCTGTAAGTAGGGTTTTATAGGTTTTAGGGCAGGGATGAGGAACATTCACCCCTTCAGGTGTATCTGTGTGCCATAGCTCATAAAGTCAATGCACCTACTACTCCATAATGGTGAACTATAAGGATTCCTTCCTTAAGCATAGCCTTTTGAGAACTATACATTTGTTATTATGGGGACATGTACAGTATGTAATTTTTCTTCACATCTGCTGAAGAATATTAGGCCGTCTGCTCTGAAAATCCCCTTTTTTTTTGCATCTTTCTTACATGAACCGCTCAGACAGTAGGCTGCAATTTGTATTCTCGCCAAGCGCTAGATCCTCCTTTTATTTCCACTTAGACGTGTTAATAGCAAGGAAGGCATTGGAAATAGGATTTGTTATATGGAGACACAGCGTCTGCACTGACCTCACACCAATCTCTGTCCCTGTCAGGGAACGAGATACCGAAATAATTAGGGTTTACGAGCGTTCTACAATATTATTCTATTAATACAGGTCACTTGTCTATATAAAGGAGGCTATAAAACACCAACAAGGAAAATAAATAACTGGCTGATCCCTTTAAATGAACGCCTTGCAATGGAGTCCATTAAACCTCCCCGTCTATCCGCAAACATAAAGAGCCCTGGAGCATTAAACCAATTAGATTGCCGGATTGCCTTAATGTCCTGAAATGAGCGTATTAAGAGCGCACAAGTTGATATTCATGAACAAAAGAGATAAAACCAATGAATGATGTTCCGTCTGGAGGACACCAGTTCAGTGATATCTGTCCCATGGGAAGGATTGATCTGACAGTATGGGAAATGAGAGGCATGGTGCACCTGGAAAACCTTCTGTATACAGATGCAAGTATCATGGTTAATACATGTTCATCCAACTATGCAACCAAACACTCAAAATTTACGAGAGGTTATTCCATTATGATGATTATTGATTAAAATCAGCATCTAAAAGCTATGCAGATTATTATGTGGATTTACATGTGAATGCTATAGTTGAGTGCTGGAGAACATAACAAGCATGTTATACTTACCTCTCTACGTGTCCTGTTATGGCTTCTCCGGTGTCCCCTGTCCACTGCAGCCGCGGCCACTTCTGAGACAAACTTGTCTTCAATGTGACAGCCTGCTTATGCAATCCCTGGGTGCGGTGCTGTCCTTTCTTAGTCAGTGATTGGCTGAGCGGGCTGTCACTCCTGAGATGAGGGGGACACCGAAGATGCAGCAACAGGAAACTAGGGAGAGGTAAACATAACGGGGAACATATATCAAAGGGTGTAAAATATACACTGGTGTAAACTGTCTATAGCAACCAATCACAGCTCAGCTTTCAACTCTAGTAAAATGAAAAAGGAGCCGTGATTGGTTGCTGTGGGCACTTTACACCATATTTTATATTTTACATCCTTTAATATATCTCTTTAATATAACATTTTAATTATGTTCTCCAGCAGGGCAGCTTTATATAAAAAAAATTCTTAACGCCACATAACCGCTTTTAATGTATTAATAGTATGCACTGAACTCATAAGCTCCCCCTGGTGGTAAATAAAAGCCAGCCGAATGTTATCATTTAAAGAAGTCCTTTTTAATTTCAGCACTCAATGGCCCACAAACAGGTTTAGAGGATTTCATTAGTATAATATATTATATATTATTATTATATTATTTTCTTTCAAGTATACTCCGTGCATCAGGTATTATCACAGGTGTTCTTTGTATTGGATGACCTACTGGTGGGCCATGAGCCCTGGAATTCTCAAGTACTGATTTAAAGGGTATCTGTCACAAAGCTGATATTTCCCAAATGGTTTAAAGACATAGCTGGACAATTCTATGCACGAGTCCTATTTTAATTAATAGGACTTGTGCATGGAATAGCTGGGATCAGGAGATATCAGCTTTGTGACAGGTGCCCTTTAATTCTGTGTATGCAGGGGATATGGCGACTCTGTATCAGAAAAAAAAAAAAAACACTGTTGTGAAGAGATATTAAGAAATTATTCAGGGAGTTGTGTGTAAGCGTGATGAGGCAATGATCTGTAAAATAGAAGTGATTGTAGTCATTGGCTTCTATCTATTGTTTGCAGAGGTTGAGGTTGTACTAAGGCCGGAGTGCTCCTCTGCTATACAGGAGAACAGCAGTAGGCAATGCAATGGCAATGGTTTATTATGACTGTGATATTATACAGTATATTATGTTATTCATAGCTTACTATACCAGTGTCAGACATGCAATGACCAACAAGTGTGTAAGTGGACAGATGAGTGTCAGGACATAGAAGGCAGCCTAAATAACTTGAGAAGGTTATCTTTGCCAATATTTCCCAGTGGAAAGAATAAAAGGCTTGAGCACTTAAGATCCAACATGGCTGATCCT
Source organism: Dendropsophus ebraccatus (assembly GCF_027789765.1). NCBI lineage: Eukaryota > Metazoa > Chordata > Amphibia > Anura > Hylidae > Dendropsophus > Dendropsophus ebraccatus. The sequence continues at coordinate 51,503,020 of NC_091467.1, forward strand.
TCTCTCTTCTGACATCTTCTGTTAGAGGAGAGATGGGAGGCCCCATAAACTGATGGTTAGCCATTCCTGCCGAAATTGATGGTTTCAACACATTCCTAATGGGTTTGGTCAGCTTGACGATACACGTTTAAATTAAAGGGGTTATCCAGGCTTAGAAAACTTTCTTCCAGGAACAGCGCCACTCTTGTCCTTAGTTTGGGTGTGGTTTTGCAGCTAAGTTTCATTGAAGTGAATGGAGGTGAATTGTAATACAACACATATAGGGCCCTTGCTGGATAACTTGCTGAGCATTCCATGTGTGCTCCTGCTTGAGCATCTGGCCGTTCCTGAAGCTTCATTCTAGGCTTAGGCGAGCTCAGCCTTCAACCCATAGAATTGACTCATCACCTCTTTGGGTGGACAACGGAATCCGCAGAACCTTAAGCGGGAGCTGGGGGGGGGGGAGATGGAGGTCGAGAGATTGAATCCGTGTGGTTTCCTTAGTGTGCGAGGGCCCATAAGGTGGACAAGGGTGGTGCTGTTTTTACAAGAAAGTAGCTGTATTTTTACCTAATTCTGGGTAGCTCTTTTAAAGGAGTTATCTGGCACTTTTTATATGTTGCTGCCCTTATATAAACCATAACAAATATCTTATCCTTACCTCTCTACACTCCCCTGGTGTCTCCTGCTGACTGCAGCCACCATCATTTTTTAAACTAACTTTTCTCGACAGTGGGAGCCTACTCAGCCAATCATTGACAGTACCACAGGCAGTGATTGGTTGAACGGGCTGTCACTCTGGAGATGAGTTCATATTGAAAGTGGCTGCAGTCACCCAAAGAGTGTAAAGAGGTAAGGATAAGATGCTTGTTATGTTTTATATAAGGGCAGCAACATAAAAAAAAAAATTAAGTGCCAGATAATCCCTTTAATGTTGGATAAACATTTAGGCCATGTTCACACTATGTAAGACAGCGGACGTTCTGTGACAAGGCCGTGTCATAGAACGAACACTGTCTGTGCTGCAGTATCGGCCGGATGAACTTCATATTTTTAAATTGGAATGCAGGCACATTCGAGTATACCCACGTTCCAATTAACCATGGCAGACAATTTAAAGTGAGGCCGGAGCCACACTTTACATTGTCTGCACTGTCAATTTTGTGCAGCTGCTATTTAATGAATAGCGGAAGCACAAAATTAACATACCAGTTTTTTTGTGTGGCCAGATGGAATCCCGGACGGAGTGTATAAAGTGTGTGTACACACTCCAGCCGAGATTCCATAGAGTTCAATGCAATCGGCCGCTGTCATTAAATAACGTCCGGTGTTGCAAACCTTAGGTTTAATGAAAACTTAAGTTGTGTGATTGTGACCCTAATGTGTAGGGGGGGGGGCGCTTATGTCCCCAAGAAAGAACAACATACCTGATCCGTCTCTCCCTCAACATTATCTCTTGTTTGGGAGGCCCCAAAACATTTTAAATGATCAGTCAGTCCTGTTGAAAACAGGACTACTTTAGACAGTATGGGGACCTTAAGCTGCTGGCAGTGGCTACTTTGCTCTCCCTGTCCACAACACATGCACATTTGGTCAAGCTGATCATGCAGATGTATAGGCGGAGATCATTTATCTTTTTTAAGTAATTTTATGTCAACATATAAAATAGTATTCTGCTTCATGAAAAGATAGACACATCACAAAACAAGAAGAGGAGAAAATCTGGAGGTTTGTGCCTGTATAGAAGTGAAGTCTGCGCCCTCCGTAGTTGCACATAATCTGAATGTGACTGATTCGAAAGGATGGCACCCGATCAACATGAAGAGAGGATGACACGGATACAGACAGTCCTGAGTGAGGGGTACATGTCAGCGAAAAGTGTTCTAAAGGGAAGGATTGAGAAGCGTTAGTCCGAGCATGTCAGCCTGAGTGACAGCGACAAGTGACACTGACAAATAGAAGAGGAGAGGCAGAAAGTGATCTCCCACACATCAGGGGTCCGCCATGTCTGAGCTCTTGCCTGCTGTTCTGACTAGATTGTGGGTTAAGTCGCAGAAGCTGAAAAATTATTGTAGTTCCAGAGGCGAAACCCAACATTATAAATGACGGTAGTAGATGTGAGCCTGGGCATCTTCCTGCTGCAGGAACCGGTGAGAACATCCGACGTCTTCATCCCACACTCGTTTTACTCCAGTTCTTCTTTCTAATTCCAGTTTTTAATGTGATTTGGAGTCTGAAGTCGTCACTGGAAGTGCGGTACGTCATGAATAATGGATAGTACAGAAAACACACAGCGCTCAGAAGTGTTTACTTAAGAAGCTGCTTCCCTGCATCTCAAACACAAGTCTCCGAGGTCCCAAAGGACATAGGAATAGCAGGCGAATGGGGGGGGGGGGCACAGGGAGAGATTGTAGATGAGGCATTAGGTCTATACTAATATATTGATCAGATCAGGTTTGTACAGAGACATCATCGTCTTTCACTCTACAGTCATGACGATGAAGCCAGGCCTCCCGATGGCGGCCCACAGTAATAATGCTTCCATTGGACAAGTGACAAGAGACGCATCTGCTTCGTTTTCCCATTAATACTCCTTGGACGAGCTAAATGTTACCAGATCCTCCTGTTAGATTTCCTTGCTTTCACGGATTAGATATTCGGTTATTATAGCTGACTGGGGAATACGGCTCTGCAATTTTTTCGGTAGCTTCCAGTTCCTAGATTGGGTGGTATTTGTTCAGTGGGAATAGTGTCTGTCTATAAAAGCCAACACAGGGTTAAAGTATTACAGTCGTCTTTCTTTCTGTAATGCAAAATGACAAAACTTGTACCCCCATAGTATTGATCATATACAAGAAGGAGAGGGATGTCATGGCATGGCCAAATGGTTCCCATGTAGTGCTGGTTCGTGATATGACACACTAATGGTGCGTTTACACAGACGGATTTATCTGACAGATATTTTAAGCCAAAGTCAGGAATGGATTTGAAAAGGGGAGAAATCTCAGTCTTTCCTTTATGACCTGTTCTCTATTATAGTCTGTTCCTGGCTTTGGCTTCAAAGATGTGTCAGATAAATCTCTCAGTGTAAATGCACCATTAGAGGGCAATGAATCAATGGCACCTGGTTCTTATCGACCCCTAACTGGTCCTTCTATTTGTTCTTGTTTAATATGGCATTTCCTGTCCCATCCAGGCATCCAGGCTGAACTTAAATGTAGGAAGAGTAGCATTTGGCTTATTTCTGAGGTGAACCTGTCACTTTAAAAAAGTTTCTGCATGGTATAAAGACACGTTAAAAGTTTTGAGCAGTAAGGATCTAGCTGTAAAAAATGGGTAGGAGCACACTGCTGAGCACTTTCAGACTGAGCAGCAAAATGGTTCCATAGACTTACATTAGACGTTAATCTTGGTCATATGCAAAGAGCTGAGAGAGAACATGTTTAGCTTGGGCTTCTCCTCACTTGCTCTAGCAGTTGGTTGTGGTCTGATCACTTGGGGGACATTTACAAAGGTCATGCCAGGGAAAAAGTGCAGATTTGCCCCTTCTCCCCGATGGGCGGGCAGGTGAGCTGGGGGGGGGGGGTAAGTAAGGTGGGAAGAAGGCATGCCCTCCTCTAGCGCCACATTTATCATGATTTACACCGGCTCGCTGGCATAAATCATGATCCAAATCAACACCTGCTTGAAGCAGGTGTAGATTTGTGGCAATGGACGCAGGTTCTGGTGTCTGGCCGGCCAGATTTACTAAGAGGTGCACATCTCTTAGGGAATCCAGATGGGGAAAAGGAGCCTGGGCCTAATTTAAGATGCCGGTCTTCATAAATCCCTCCCATAGACCCAATCAAGAGGAAAACAAGAGCCAGCACCAGGTTCCTCTGTTCCATATCTGAACAGTATGGGGATCCACCGCCTTATCCAGACATAAAGAAAAAAAAAGGTCACAGCTAGGAATGAGCGAATTTACAGTAATAGCAAAGTGAAGCTCCTGTCAGCCGGCTGCCTTTGAACTCTGTGCTGCTCCATTCCACTCTATTCCGGGTGCCTGGAAAAGCTGGATCCAATCCTGGGAAGCTGGGAGAATAGGCTATACTTTTTATTTTAAACTGCTACTCCTTATGCTGATATTAATAATACAAATCACCAATGAAGCTATCTAGTGTATTAAGAAATATTATATCCGTTACAGAGGCACATGAGTATGTGTTTTTAATAATTTTTGTTGGATTTGTTATATTTTAGGTCAAAAATAATAAAAAGTGAAGTCTTAATCAGGCTCTTAAGGGGGCTTTACTCCCCAGGTCTTTTTACCTGCAGGATTGCTGTATAAATGGTCATTATTGATCCAAGTGTTTAGTATATACACACACAGGAGGTTGAAATTTCTGCGACTGAAAATCCTTTCCATTCATGGCAAGCACATAGAATCTTACAAGCCCCCTATAGATGAACAGAGCAGCCACAAATCTGCTGTGTGTGAATTCCCCCCGGTTGTATATGCAGCACCTACAGTATAGACGTTCCATTGCCCTTCTTCATGTCATGTTCATCAGGTCGGATTTATAGCTGCGCAGAACAATGTTTTAGGAACTGTTTGGAAGTTTTTATAATTGTGTCTTGTTTTTGATCATTAATTTCCTGTTTCAGTTTTCTCCCCATATACATTTACCTTCATCCACCTCACCAAATGAGAACACATTCTGGTCGTGTTAGATGGAAGCAAGACAAGTTTCGACTGTCATTAAAAGTATAACTAGGACATTCTTAAGGCTAAAATAAAAGCGCGTTTGATATCCTGGGTCAGTGCCAGGGGCAGACAGAGATTGTATATATGTATATTGGTAGACGCGGCTGTATCCTAACTCAGTGTGAAATAATTGAGATCCCGTCTGTCCTTGCTTAGACGATGAGATGCTAACATTAATGGGGAGATGGCCTGCCATGAAGTCCTATACGGATTCCAGAAATCTCTCTGTATATTCTTGTCAGCCTTGTTTGTAGCGCTTTCAAGTCAAGCGTCTTGTATTTTTAGTCTTCCTTTAATCTATCATTTTCCATTAGTAAGTTGTCTGTCTCGAAAAGAAGAAAAAAAAAGATTCATCCCTTGAAAGTAAGGATTCTGTATTTAGACGACGTTCTCCCACCTTCCGCCTTTCCTCATCTTAAAGGGAGTCGCACGGCTGCTTCATTTTACCCTCGGCGTGAGACGTAATTATCATTACCCAAGCAGCTAATTGATAAATACATATTAACAATTTGTTCAGCTCCGTCGCAACTTAAAAATGGGATTTTTCCCAGCGAGATTTTAAAGAAACTAAAAATTGTAAAATGGAAAGATATAATTTGTGTCTACGCCAATGATCCCCAACCTGTGGCTCCCCAGCTGATGAAAAATTACAACTCTCAGCATGCTGTAACAGCCACAGGAATTGTGGGAGGGGAGGTTTTGCTACAGCTGGGAACCCACAGGTTGGGAACTTTTGAAGTGACACAAGTTGGGGACCACCTCTCATTATCATACTATGTACAGTAGGTCATGTTGGGAGCTGCAAGAACTGATGAACCACAGATTGGAGACCCTCAGTCTGTATGTATTTTCATTGCTGCTGTTTATCCAGTCACCATAAAGTATGCAATTCTGGTGGGTAAAACCCCCCTGGATTTATCTTGTGTTTGCTGACGTCTTGCGGCTCCATAGCTGACACCATTTTGGTTTGGCCTCTGCCATTCTGCTGGACTCCCATAATGGCTTTACCCAATGGAGCTAACCAACTTTGCCAGCTGTCAGTCTTCTGCTTCAGCCTGGTTGCATGATGTGGGTCCATTCTCCAAAGTTTCCTGCCATCTTGCCTGGAGTTATGCCAAGCAGCCTGTGCCACACTTGCAGGTTGTAGTGGTTCTTTCTTACCCCTGAGTTGCAGATCTACAGTGTTCCTGTAGAGTTGGTTTTGGCAGGAGGAGAAGTCCCAGCACCTGGCCGCCATTCCACAGCTTGTACTAGATGTCAGTGATCCTGGCAGGGTTGTAGCTATTGAGGATCTTACCTAACTAGGGGCTATGATTCAGTTTGTATAACTAGCCCTTTATCACAATACCCTGGCCAAGTCATGGTGGCTTGTTGGTGCCATCCCCCCTGCACTTAGCACACATGCTCCACCAGTAGTTGTTGTTGTTGTTATAATTATTATTGCTTCAGTAAAGAAAACATTCACTACAACAAGAACCCAGCCATTTCTTGTGGAAACTTGCCGGACTACATGTTTGCGACATTTACTGTCCTGCCGTACATGTCGGAAATATAAAGCTCTATGTATATGTCTTTCTGAAGGAGCAGGAATAGGGAAACTTCTGCCCTCCATCTGTTGCAAAACTACAATTTCCATCATACCTGGAAATTCAACTATTCAGCTATCCAGACATAATTGGAATTGTAGTTTTGCAACAGCTGGCAGAGAATAACGTTAAAAGACTCTTAGGCCAAGCATTGCCCTCCAGACCAAGCCATACTCCAACCTAGATGTTCACTGTGGACCTTCATTTGGTTGCGGACCCTTAGGTTGGGTCGACAGTAGTTATATGGGACATGTAAATGTAAAACGGATGGAAAATGCAGCCATATTATGCTTGGGTGAAACCAGCCTTATTAAAGGTAGCAGAAGATCTCCACAGTATAATAAAACAAACATAAGCAAAATAAGAACAGTATAACAACTTAAAGATTGAATAAAGTATTCTTAAAGTTCAATATACTTTGCTCTCTCCTGACTTTGTTCTGACATCAAAGAATCGAAAAACCATGAAAAAATTCCAAAGATCTCAGACAAACAACGTAATTGTGAGACTTGACCGGGGGAACATCAATTGATATTGTGTGGCAGACGTTCCTTCCCAAAAGATGACATGGAGGATCAGAGCAGGCGTCCCTTGCTGTCCCCTGCGCAGATCGCTGTGGGGGACACGTGATGTGTGCGCACCCCTGTCATACGAGTGTGCAGCCTGCCTGTCACTGCATACACAGGGCCTAGTGGAACAGAGAGCCGGTTCTGTCATCGATTTTTCTCTTTTGCAGCCGGATGTCAGCGGCAGACAGTTCTTTCCATATTGTGGAGATTTTAGTAGACGGATCGGGGACTGAGACTCATTTATATGCTTGGCACATCCCCGGTCTGTGTAACCAGCTTGTTATTATTGTACTCTGTAGAATTGTTCAGCGTGGATTAATTTCGCCGGCTAAACTCGGAGAGAACGCATTTGGCGGAAAAGATTGAACTTTGGCGGGTCTGTCCCCTTTTTGTAGGGAGAAAAAAAAATAGGATAAAAAAATGCAATAAATTATGGATAGTGGCGGCGAATGTTGCACTTTAAGAACACCACATCTTTTGGCTGAGGGCAGAGAGAGGGCAATCGCTTGCTAAGTCTACCATTCCTGGGTGCCACAGCGAACATCTGTCCTGCTTAGATAACGAAGGACGACCATCCTCTTAACACAGGGCTCATTGTAAGGCGGAATACTCTGCGGCGACTTTCAGAGGCCCACAAAAACTTTGCTGTGCTCCTTCATACAGAACGGCAGAACCTGGCTGCTTATTGAGTTCAGTGATGTAAGTGGAACGCCAAAAACACCTCGAGAAAGTTTTTAGACTCTATGAATGTTTTTTGTGTATGTTTTTTAGTAGAGTCTTCATATAATCAGCTGTAGTTACAATGCGTATAGTATATAGCAGGGATGGGGAACCTTTGGCCCTCCAGCTGTTGCAAAACTACAATTTCCATCATGCCTGGGCAGCCGAAGCTAAAGCTTCGGTTGCCCAGGCATGATGGGAATTGTATTTTTGCAACAGCTGGAGGGCCAAAGGTTCCCAATCCCTGGTATATAGAGTGGTGGTCCCCCACCTGTGCATTCTAGCTATTGTAGTACTACAACTCCCAGCATTCCCAATATAGCAGTCTCCTGTTCTTGCACAACTGCAGCTCCCAGCATAGCCTAGTACATGCATTAATAGTTGTACTCCATGGATTAGTGATCCCTAACCTGTGGCTCTCCAGATATTGGAAAACTACAGCTCCCAGCATGTCCTACAATGTACAGTAATAGTTGCAATGGTTGTCTCCATCCTGTTGTTTTGCGGCTATTAAAAAACGACTTCTCCCTTCATGCATTGACAGCCTGCAGCTGTAAGGACAGGATGAGAGTTGTAGTTTTGCAGCAGGTTGGGAGTACTATTAGATGTAGTATCTGGAATAGGCTCCAGTCGTTGCACATTGAAGTTGCAGACAGCAGGGTCCGAGGCAGGCATCTTGCCTTTGCTCAATGAGCCATGCCGCTATGATAGGGAACCAGTGAATAACCTGTCTCCGCCATAAGACAGAGGCGGCATTTATGGTAAGAGAGATGTATGTCAATAACCTGTCAGCATAATTGACTCGCTTACTGCGACTCTATCTCCTTACAGTAAATATGGTCCCTGGTGAGACTGACAGATATGAGTAACGCAGAGCACTCTGTCATCTCTCCTAATGTATACTGTAATGGAACATATCTACCAGGGATTTCCCTTTGTATTATACAGCTTAGCGTTCTCCTATTAGACTACTCCTCTTAGGATACCCTTCAGCATGCTGGGAGTTGTAGTGTCACCATCAGAGAAGCATTGCAAATTGGTGTGCACGGCTTTAGCTCCCATCCAATACACATACATTGCAGAAATGTGATCCCCTAATATACGTCAGCGACTGACATGGCTCCATATATAATCTGGTATTATCTAATATCCCATGTTCACTTTGGCAGATACATCAAACCTTGCACAGAGAAGCAGTTACCCATAGCAACCAATCAGATTCCAATTTTTTTTTACTTAGGAATCCGGTTGCTATGGGCAACAGATTTGATGAATCTGTCCCATAGTGTCATTAAAATAAAAAAAAATGTATATGTTTCTTTGGGCTAAAGGCTATGGGACTATTAAAGATGGCTGAATTCCATTGAGCAGAGCAGCAGTTCACATACTGTACAGAACGCCATTCAGATGGGGGCATGGGGCCACATTTCTAGAGAAGGATGGGAGCTCCACCAACCTAGCAAGTATCACCTATCTTGTGGATAGGTGATAACTGGAATACCCCTTTACATTAGCCCCAATACACAGTGGTATGGACGTATGCCGCATGAAGGTGCAGGTGCGGAGCAAATAAGGTGACATGTAAGGAATCCAGCCCTTAGCCAGTAGTTAATAGTTTACTTGTAAAAGTATAAAAGATTTACAGTAGGGAAAACTGCTCACATGTGCTAGTGCAAAAATATTACAGCTCTTGAGGTAGACTTTAGGTAGCGGTGAAGAAGTAGAGAAAGACTTGGTGTAGCGAGGATAGTGTAGCGACCCTTGTCTTATTATTGCAGGACTCTTCCAGGATTGTAGCGTAGATACTTGAAACTTCTCATACGGACGTATATATACATAAATGATCGCCTTCTGCCCCACCTGCTCGGAGACCACCAGGTAGGGTAGTACGTGTCCTAGGTCTCTGTCTCTAGGTCGAGCTCTCACTGAAGATTCCCCCAAGTGGACGGGCATTGTCAGTAAGATATGTCGGCACGTAGCAGCTTTGTCTTACTGGGGATCAGTCCCTCTTCCTTTACTTTAGGGGGTGAAACAGGTCCTCTCTCTCGCCTGACTAGAACTCAACTCCCTGTTAAGGACTGGCCTAGACACTGCAGCAGGAACCTGTCTCTTGTATCTGTCTTTCATAAACAGTGACTAGAAATTTGAGGACGTTACTTTGACCTATATAATATCACGTGGAAGGAAGAAGAAGTGCAACTGTGTATGGGGGGGGGTTAGTGAGACATCTAGTGTCTGGAGTGGTAATTGCAGCTCCCAGCCCTTGGTGTGGCACCTGAAAGAGGTACTTTCACAAAGGCGATGTATAAAACTTTGTAAAAAAAACATGTACTGGGACACTACACATACTGTACACTGCATTCATTCAGGAGACGATACCACCATTGTTGTAGTCGGACCCCCATCAATCAGCTAGTTATCACCTTACCTTGGCATAACCCTTTCAGGCCATATACTTTCACAGGATCTCTAATATGGCTCCCATAATATGCTGCATGAAAGCTACAGTATGCATCAGTTCACCCATGCAATTACTAGGAACCAGCCAATTTCACTACAAAATAACTCGATTTTTGTGGGGGCTTCATATATATTCTGCAGCCTTGGTCGTATGTGTGCGTTCTAAGAAAAAGCAAACCTTGTTGGGTGCACAGAACAGGCCCCAGGCTATCGCTCCTTTATCGCTTTACTGATTCATATATTGATGTTTCTTGTAACCTCAGCGGCCAGCATGAGATTCCCAGGCAGTTGGAGAGCTTGGTATGTAAGTATTGTGTAATCAGGTTATCTCTTCCCACAATGCTATTTCTCTGCCTCTCTACAGAGACTCTGGACTCTTCTTGTGCATATGAGATTTGCCGCTTTATCTCTGGAAGGCCTCGTCCCCCCCATCTCGCTTACTTTGCTCCCGGGCCTGTAATTAGATAAGTTAGTCCGGAGCACAGAGGTGATTAGCGCGCCTAAAATTAGACACAGTGAAGAAGCATTGTTCTACAAGGATCCATTGGTAACTATAGTCTGCCACCTCGCCCTAATAGCAAAATTTATAGAATTAATAAAATTAGTGCAAGATAGAATCCATTAACATCCTTGTATTGGGTGGTAGCCAATCATCCTTGACCAAATTAAAAAAAAAATCTTGTAGACGCCTTCCCCTACTTGACATTGTCTTCTATTATATAAAAAGAACTACTGTATTCATATTAAGAAGGAGGTTGACATTTCCTGAAAGACTTCTGTGCTGACTGCTTAACATAATTTTTGTTTAAAGTTTGTACATTTTGTGCCGATTTATTTTATCTGTTTTTATAGGGGTCTGTGTTTTTTTAGTTTTTCTAACACAGTTCCGAATCAACTTAAAGTAAACCTGTCACCCCCCGTGCCGGGGCAGAGCCCGGCCACCTCCCGCCTGAGACCCTTATACTTACCCCGATTTCGGAAATTTAAGATTCAAAGCCCCAATGACTTCTGTGGGAGTTCTCTAAATTCCGCCGTGTGGACAACAGAGCAGAAACCCTATTGAACACAATGGGACTTTGCTCTGTGCATATTTTAGGCGCAGAAATTCAAGCAGGATACGCATAAAATTAGGTGCGGATTCGGCTTGAAATTCCTCACCTATTCCTCAGTGTGCACATACCCTTAGAGGTAAATAATATAATTATTTTTCTGCTTTTTCCCAACTGGTCGCCTTTATTTAGATCATTTAGAACATTGGGAATGTACGTGGTCTCTGTAATTTTTCTTTAAGTTCATGTATCATAACTTTTTATAGCAGAAAATTTTCAAAAAATGAGGTCACTCTATATATCAAACTGATTGTATTTCTAAGCAAGGACCTGCGTATTGCTCAATGCTTGTTTATGTTTAACTGACCTTTTCAACGAAATAAGTTTGGATAAAAAAAATAATAATATAATTATGGCTTCCACTAATGGAAGTTTATGCCATACCATTTAACATACAGAATTTAAAGAAGTCCCATGAAAATAAAAAAAAAACACAGGCAGGATGGATGTAATTTTTGGCTGGCTTCAGGGCCCTTGCTCGCTCAGCCACTCAGTGATGGCAGCGGTGTGCCATCCCAGTCACTGATTGGCTGAGCATGCAGTCCATCAGCCAGGTACAGTACATGATGTTGCAGCAGCATGGGGCCAGCAGCTGTCAGAGATCGATAAGACATCACTGCAGGGGTACAGGGATGGGTAAGTATAATTTCTTTATTATGCTTCCACACACACCCTGGCTGTGATTTATTTATTTTTTTTCATGGGACTTTTCTTTTAAAAAAAAAACCATATACAGCTCCATATATTGGTGGCAAATAGACTCAAAATTAAGTTGCTTACTATGTCAGAGGCATATCAAACAAGATGGAGATCTCAATAAGGTGAGAGAAGTGCTCCTCAGAGCGCTTGTCCTGGCTCTATGTAATGATCAGTGTCTTGAAATATCCAACTGGTGCACATATGACTCTTCAAGAATAGGAGAGAGGAAAACTGGTTGTTGCAGACAGACAGGCTCTCTAGAGAGAACACAGAGATGATCATGATCATTATAGACTGTCATTAGCAAGTATTGGACGACTTTTTGACGGCCGTTTGCAATGACAGACAAAATATTCCATAGTGTGAACTTAGGCTATGTTCACACACCGTCTTCTTTTGGATGTTTCGCATCTGTTTTTTTTACGGCCCTTGGTGCCAAATGATGGCTGTCCAAAAGAAAAACACTCACATAATGGCCAAATAAAGACGGCGTGTGAACATAGTCTTAAGGTGTTTTCCAAAAGCTTTATCTCCTATTTGCAGGCTAGGGGATAAGTGTCTGATTGGTGCGGGCCCCCATTGGGAGGGAGGTCCAGTGTTCCGGCTTTCAAATGTGGGGAGTGGTAGTCACATGCACTCGGAGTCCAACCATGATAGCGGGACACTACATTCGGCTATCCGACTCAGCTTAAGTATTAAAGTAGTACCAAGTAGTAGTAGTACCAGAGTAGTAAAGCAGTACCATCTCCAAGAGCATAGTAATAGATTGCTACAACAAAAAAGATTTAAACATTTCTCTCTAATAGTAATATTATTCCTACTCTTCACTCTCCTGTTCTTCTCATAAAGCAGAGCTCGCAGTAGACTGACTTGCAAGTCTGATCTGATCTTTATTGGGTGTGACAAAAAGAAAAAAAAATTTAGAAAATATAATTTTTTTTTTATCATTTTAAACTCTAATCAGGAGAGGAATGTGCAAATTATCCCCAATGCAAACAAAGCTCCACAGCCATCTGAAGAGCGGAGCGCCGGTAGATATGTACTTAGCCAGAGATCCAACTTCAAAATATCAAACCGGTTTGCTTCACTTAAGAACTTTACAGTCCAATAAATGCCAGACATCAAATGCTGAACACTTCACACATGTTCTCCGCTCGCTGGGCACCGCAAGTCGTGTTTCATTACTATAACCCTTGGATAAAACCATGTCTTTAATTCAACACACAGGACTGCTAAACAAAGGGACATCAAATGTTTGTCACCGTCTTTTATGTCTGCGACCAAAGGATGATGGGAAGAAAACATCGGAGGGAGACAAGTATTTGCATAGGCTGGTATTTCATGAAGATAATACATTAATTCTGTCACTCTGTGAAAAATATATCAGCCGGAGAGACGCTACTGCCGCAATGAATCTACCGCTTTGTGTTGTGTACCATTAGACATATGATGCAGTCTCACGTTCCTTTGTCCATTTTATGGGTTTTACTGGTTGAATTGGATGTGTTTTACATCAATGTGCAAATTAGGTAAACCAGTGTTCCCCAACCAGCTGCTCTAAAACTACAACTCCCAGCATTCCCTGACAGCATAAAGCTTTAAAACAGCAACAGCTGGAGAGAAACATGTTGGAGGAACAATGTGGTACAGTCTTCCTACAATGGATGTCATAGTGGTTGAGGAACACTGGTATAAGATATTACCACATGGATCAATTCATTTAACCATTGTGGATACATGTTCGAATGACAGTAACGCTGTAAGCCGTAGTCTTGGAGATCAGCACCTGGGGACTGTTGATCATAACAGGAAGCTGTGTCACTAGTGCCCCCTATGGCTACTTTTTAAATTAAACTTCAGCCCATTAAAGAGCCTTGAAATGTCTATTACAAGCCCACTATTGAAAGAAATAAGCCTTGCAAGGGTATGGTAGTGATACGCCCCTCTCTCTTGTAGGGAAGAGACGGTAGGGAAGAGTGGCCTCCAAGGAAAACAATAGTCTTATTGACCTTCCAATACAGAGAGGTGAGGTTGCAAGGAGTTGATGGCCACATATTTATCTCTAGACTTTCCAAAAGGGCATCCCACCCTGTTATGATCCTAAGGGAATTCTAAAAATTACACATGTTGGAGAAGCCCAATTATATAAAGCTGAGTTTGCTTTCAGAAATAGTGGGATAAAGGAAGAATCACCCATATGTCTACAACTGTTTTGGGGTTCTTGCCCCAGGTCAATAAAGAGCAGGGTGCTGTCCATCTGTTGGTGCTGTTTCCCCTTATGATGCTCCAGCTGGTATAGAAAGTCTTATAGGCAATACTGCTTGGGAAAACGTATGGAAATCAGATTTTTCCTAGAAAGGCGGCTAACTCCATATCTGCTATGTTTAGCATTATTTACAAGAACATTAAAGAACCCCCTTTAAATATTCATAAGGATTTAATGATTTAAGGATTAGAACTAAGAGCAAGTGACATCACCCTGCAGGATAGCCCTTGGGGACGTGAAGACCGTATCCTCGTCCAAGCCAATCACCAGCGCCCGCACTGCTGAGGCATGAATACTTTTTATTGCTGGTGTATGGAGCTGACTGTACGCTTTGTTTCGCATACATTTTTCCTGTTAGGTCTTGTACGAGGCAGGAAGGAGTTATTGATGTGCGGCAAGTTAAAGGAACATGTCATAATGATGTTCACAGTGTGATACAAGTGGCATCTGTCATTGTAAATACCTCAATTTACCATGAAAATCCTTCTCTCCCGAGAACTTCCACAGAGACGGAGGAGATTTTGCTGTAAATCAGAAGGATTTAATTCATGCACAGCGCTGGGATGGTAGCCCACACTCTTATATGGGATTGACGGCCTCCGTTATTAAACACCTCCATGAGAAGACGTGCGGAAGGCTGCTATTAAACCCAAGGCTTCTCATTGGCATTGTTTCTTAGGTTAATCTTGGGTTTATTTCTGCCGTTCTCACATTGTAGACAGGATTTTTCTCGCACAGTCTTGGCCCGTCCTGCTGGTAGTTTCTTGTGCTCATTAAGAGAAATTTGGGAGAATATCAAGAACACATTGAGAACAGATACAGTACAGAACATGCAGCATACCAGCTAGGAATACGCTGTCTCCTTAAGGAGAGTTATCATTTCTCAAGAATGAGCTACTTTATTCCCAAGGAACAATGTATACAGTACAGTGTTCCGATTCCCTCCCTCGCTGGATGGGTTTAAAGCAAATGGCCATCTTAGGGCAACATTTTATTGTCTAAATACATCCAAAATATGTAGACCAGAGCCTATATACATAGACAAGATGTAAATGACAAAATATAGCTGCCCGCGTCTGTGTTTATCTGGTTGGCAGAGCTTTCAGTAAAATTCAACATTTTTCAAAAGAAGACCCTTCCAGTTCGACCCTAGAATTGTGTCTGTTCCCTGCCCTATCAAGACCTCCCCATCCCTGAAATTTGTACCTACATACTCCTTTCCCCCACCACAATATATGCTCATGCTGCATCAATACACCCCCCAACCCTTGGGAATATGTCTGCTCTTTGGCCCGTGATGTCCTTGTCCTCACACCCCAGGGACTATGCCTACATTGTAGCCTGTGGTGTAGTTCCTTCCATAGCTCCTCAAGAGTATGGATTTACTGCGGCTTGCATTGCCCTTCTCATATACCTTTGTTCTAGCCTTCCATGCCCCCCCCCCCCAAATAAATATATACCCATGCTGGGGTCTTGCCTAACCGCACCCTAGACACTTGCTAGACTGGATCACCTAGGTGCCAGTCTGTGCAGGTTACATGTTAACATGGACACCAGTGGTGCTGTGTACTAAAACTCCTTTTTGCACAATCACAAAGTAGTCAGTATGTTCAGCCACATTCAACATCCTTGTTGGTGGAGCAGCACACAGACGCTATCGCTCCACCTATCAGACTTCACTTTACACTGCAGAGGAGAGGTGGAAGCATCTGGTTATCCTCTTCTCCCCTGCAGTATGTGTACTATGTGTGGGCTCTGTATATGACCCCAGTGCTGCTAGTGCTCTGCCTGGTATTGGGGGGGGGGGGGGGACAAAATAATTTATTATGCTGGTTTCACACATGGCAGTTTATAAATAATGTTTATTTTCCCACCTTTTTATATAGAACATAGTCTTGCCACAAAGCACCACGCTACTGAATTCCATCATGTCCCTAGTGATGTATTGAAGATACCAGCTTAGGCGAAACCAATTTTCTGATCTGCATTGCAGTGCGGTATTTCTGACAGTAACATTGTGCCTTATATTGTTCTTCCAGAATGCAGGCAGCTGTAAACCTCTCAGGAAGAACATATGCACATGTTACCAGGCCAAAGTGAAGAGAAAGACTTTTCTTTGAAGTAGAGATGTTTATTTGCATTATGGCAATGTATCAAACCTGTCTGTGTATAACAGCTGGTATTCTGACATTTCGGGCTTGACTATAGCGTGATCGTCTATCTTCACAGTACAGCAAATATTTTCATATTTCTCCAAGATGTTATTTCCTTGTGTTTTCTGTGTTGGAGTAGTGATGGCGTCTTGTAAATCTGGCGCATGTTTGGCTGTCCATGTGTCACAAGCCTCTTCAGTAAACCACCCACGTAATACCTCACGAGACTGGACCCCCCCCCCCTTTCCTCCATGGTTTTTGTAGGAGATCAGGAATTACTTCCCTACTTAGGAGACCCCCCTTTAGAAGGCCCACATGACTTCCTTAGAGGACTGGAATTGCCCAAAGGACTCCTAAGCCCAGGACTGCCAAGATGACTCCTCATAACACCAACATGGCTCCTCAATAGTATCACCTACACAATTCCTCAGGAGACTAGGACTTCCCCCATAGCTCCTCAGGGCAATGGTACCACCTACATTTTTCCCAATGCACAGTGCCCACACGATTCTTAAGGACTGTCCATATGACTCATGTAACTTACGTACATGACCAGAATGATAGGTTCTTATACTACTACAGCAGACACTTTAGACAGGGACATGTTTAGAAACCTGCATGGTTTAGTGTCCTAAAATCCACAGGTCCCCTTTAAGCTGACTATACACCAGAGACTTGGATCTTTTTCTGTGTAGTTGGTGCCATAGAGTGTATTATAGACCAAAGACCGATATATGTGGGAAACTCCATCTGCCATGTTGAATATTTTTCTGGTTGTCAGATGCAGTTGTCAACGCTGACTGGAAAGTAGAAAGTAGTGTCAGAAGTGCACCATGGAGCATGCTCATATAGAGGTGGGATCAGCTTGTCACCTCACCTAGAGAGGCCTACAGAGAAAGTCATAGATTGATCGGGCCTCATCCAGCAGCATCTGGTGGTCACTCCTCCTATCTTTCCTTTGCACTAGATTGCATAAGGGCCCTATTCCACGGGATGATTATCGTTCACATAATCGTTAAGGATACACAATACAAACGACCGCTATTGCGAAAGACCTGAAATCGTTCACCCATTTTCATGGAAAGGTAATCGTTACTTATGATCGTTCTTGCGGTTGTCTTGTTGTCGCTATTGCGTTCGTCACTACTGCGAACGACCGAACGACGTCTTATTCAATGCGAAGGATTTTAAAATGAGCAACGCTAAAAATAGGTCCAGGTCTTATTAAACGATTAACGATTTCTCGTTCGGTCGTTAGTCGTTAACTTCTATTCAACCGAACGATTATCGTTTAGATTCGAACAATTTTACGATAATCTGAAAGATAATTGTCCCATGGAATAGGGCCCTTAGTCTCTGTAAGAAAAAAACAATGTTATACTGTACTGTAAGATTTTGTGATCCATTTTTTCTAAGAGATTAAGTATTTCCAGAACAGTCCCCAGCTGCTTGCACGATTCCCAGCACTGTCCTCACCTGTTCCCCAGGGGGCTGCTCTCATGGTAGGGAGAGTGCTCGAAGTGGACGACCCCTTTAATTTTTTCCCTCTCAATTACCGCTCGCTGGGTGGACTTATAATAAAAGCATTTGTCATCTTTTTCAGCATTTTCCGCAGTAAATGGCGTCATGCGATCTTTAGAGGAACATTTCTCAGTTGGGCCTTTTCCTCGCTGCTTTTTTCCCTCTACTTCTGTGGATCTTCCCACAAATTATCCCAGCAATAAGTAACTGAATCACGCTGGGACCAGAGCTTTAAATATTTAATGCCGCTCTTCAGAGCTTCGACACTATTGTGGGCTATGGAGTAAGTTCTAATCTCCTAATGATATGGCGCGGCTGAGTAATGCGCAGATGTGACACCACCACGTTCAGGCTCCTCGTGTACAAATGTTGGATTTGCAGTGATGGAAATGTAATGTATAATGTTCACCCCATTGCTGGATAGCTCTAGCTCTGGCTCCCACCTACCTATCTTATGTAGTGTTCCATAGCATGATTAAATATGTTCTCCTCAAAGAGGAAGAAAACTGTCCCTCTAGTGCCCCCTAAAGGTAGTCACCCAGTAAATCAGTGTCTGACTCCTATAACAGCCTTGAAACATGACGAGTGATTAACCCCACCAGAGTCTTAGGGCCTGTTCACACTACGAAATCGGTCTCAAAATCCCATGCGGAACCCGTCTGTGCGGACTCGGTGCCGAATCCAGCCTTCTATCTGTTTGAATGTCAATTCTTTGAGTGGAGAGCAAGCAAGCCCTCCCATTTAAATAGATAGAAGGCTGGATTTGGCGCCGAGTCTGCACAGACGGGTTCCGCACAAAATTTCAGCGCAGATTCTGTAGTGTGAATAAGCCCTTAGTTGTCTGTACAAAGTGAAGTTTCGGTTGGCTGCAGAGATGTTTCTTATATGGGTTGCCAGTTGAATAGGTTTAGTTAGCTGGTGTATGGTGTATAGGCTATGCTATAAGCAAATATGCAAATTAGCTCTCCTCCAGAAGAAAGAAACTGGTCTGGCTAGTACAATTGATTGGTGGATGGCAGCAACAGCTTACGACAAAATAGTCCACTTGGTCTTCCTGACAGCTCCACATGCTGTCTATGGCACTAGTTATTAGCCAGGAGGAGGCTCTTTGGCACCCCTTCACAGCCATGGCACTCTTGCACACTTTGGCTATGTTCACACATGATTGAACAACTGTGTGTGAACAACAAAAAAATAACGTCCGCAGTTTGCAATAGACGTCCAAAAATAATTAACATGATCATTATTTTCATGTCCGTGCAGACAACGTCCGTTACTTTATACATTGTGTGCATTGTATGCCCGTCATCCCATTGACAATACATTGCATTTAGGTCAATTAAATGACATCAATAAGAGACGTCTTTTCTTTTTTTTTGACATTGTGTGAACAAAGCCTTAGGCTGCTTACACACAGTCGTGTTTAGTCCATGAAACACTGTTCTTGTGCTGGCTGCATTTCACCGTTGTCCCTGTAAATGGAAGATGTCATTAAGTTCCTGGTCTGCCAGAGCTTTACCGTACGGAAATGACAGCTTTGTCAGCTTTATCGGTAGGGCAATGCTCGGGACATTATGAAGCTTGTTGCATTATAATTCAGTATTATGCTTGGGTTTTCCATTCAGTAGTGGTTCTCCGACTGGTGGTTCCGCCAACGTTTGGAGGAATCAGACTAGTTTATTACACTGCTGTCTCCAGCTGTTGCAAAACTACAATTTCCATCATGCCTGGATCACAGCTTTGGGTGTCCAGGCATGATGGGAATTGTAGTTTTGCAACAGCTGTAGGACGGCATGTTTTGCATCTGTGCGTTAGATAATTGGCAGGTTCAGCTGGTGTTCATATGTACTGTATGTATGACATTTTAGCAGATACATCGGCCACACCTGCACCTCCTATATCCAGTATGGCTGTTCCATTTCACTCTTCATCTTAGGCACAAACAGCTGGAAACTAACAAAGACAAAAAATCGACAAGATTCAGCCGGGAGCTTCCTGCCGTGTTAGTGTTTTTGCTCTGTAGGGTTTAAGATATTACTCTGCATTTACATATTAAGATCTCTATGCAAATGCAGATGGCGCCTGATGGTTTATATACTTTGGATGAGTTTTTTGTTGTTTTTTTTGCCATAAATTATGCACAAGTTAAAAAGACTTAAATAGAAAAACTGTTGATAATAATAAGACAATTATGGGATCACCTGCAGAGTGTTTGGCGATGGTCTAATACTAATAAAAGTACTGGAAGACTTGAGATTTTTAAATAGAAGTACATTACAAATCTGTATAACTTTCTGACACCAGTGGATTTGAAAGTAAAAAAAAAAAAACACATTTCACTGGAGAACCCCTTTAATACACTTTCAGTGGCACAAAGGTTTAGCCAGCAGCTAATACACATGAACACATCCCTGATTATGACTGAATTCTCAATGGAGAGGAGAGGTCCCAGAAAGTAATAAAAATCTAACCACCCGATGATTGGAGAGAGAAGGGTTGGGTGTATCTGCAGTCATTTGGCCAGATTTTGACTAAACCATTATTTGTTAAAGGGGTTATCCAGCGCTACAAAAACATGGCCACTTTTGCCCCACTCTTTTCTCCAGATCAGTTGTGGTTTGCAATTAGGCTCCATTTACTTCAATGGAACTAAGTTTCAAACCCGACCCAATCTGGAGACAAGAGTGGAGCAAAAGTGGCCATATTTTTGTAGCGCTGGATAACCCCTTTAAGTTTGCTGTGATTGTTTAGTAGGGTCCCCACATAGGTTGCATCTTCTATACATGCCCCAATGTCCCTTTATACCACTTATTTATCATCATGCAGCAATAAGGTTACAACCCCAGTACTCGGCTGTCAGGGTTCTCCGCTCATGGCTCCACTGATGGCTTTTTTCCATTACATGTTTAAGTGCATGATTGGACTCTGAACACATTGCCTACGTCTACCAGGTCAGAGCGAGGGGCTTCAGAGCAATGCTGTAAACATCCATTAGAGTCTAATGTTTACCAGGAACTACAAAGTTTCTCAATTCTGCACCGTCCAAGGCGACCCGATGTCTTTCTTTTTGATGATTCCTATCCCCTTTAATGCATGTTATCTGCGTCGGACCCTATTTGCTTGTTAGACACGCTTGGAGCAATGTGTGTCTTGATGTTACAAGATAACAAGTGCAGCATTAGCTGTTAATATTTCATTACAGGCGCATCAAGCTGCTTAGAGATCGGGGGTAGGATCAGCGTAAGGGCTTTTTATTGTCACTGCATTTATTCATTCTCAGCTGGGAGCCCGGTGCACATACGTGTCATGTGGCTAAAGCCTCTGTATCTACCCATAAGACATAAGCATGCAATGTAGGTTATAAATGGTCCCAATCCGGGACCTTTTATACTACCCTCAGATAGGACACGGTGTCAGATTCCTTTAACCTTTTCATACGTTTCTATAAGAAACAGCACAATGTAGCAGCAGAGTCATTGCACTTGAGGTACATGTATCCACTAGTTTCTGGTCCTTTCTTGCAGCTTTTCTGTAGTGTTAGGAAATGGACAATGTAATGAAGTTTTGTTTTCTCTTTGCTATATGTACATGCTGTTTTGAGTCTACTTTATATCATGCTGAGTTTTTAAAACCATAATGTGCATTAGGTTGTTTGTATTTGTTTTGTTTTTTTATGTCTTCGCTGCCACTTTTATACTGTAGTCCCCCATTGTTTCTAAATGTACCCTAATGTACAGCAGTCACAGAGCACCACACGCTGCAAACGTCTGCCCTTTAGAACACAGATTTTATTGGAGTCTATGGAGGAAACATTGCTTAGTTCTGATATGTGCCTAAGGCCTGGGGATGGGTTTCATAAATAAAGCCAGAACAACTACAGATAATGTACTAAGACTGTTTATTTTATTAGTATGCTAGAAGCATTGCACCACCCAAAACACCCATAATACGAGAACACCGTGCCACCCAGAATGCAGCATCACCTAGAGCACCGCACCATTCAGAACACATCACCTAGAGCAATGCACCACTCAGAATACATCACATAGACCTAGAGCACTGCACCACTCAGAACACATCACATAGACCTAGAGCACTGCACCACTCAGAACACATCACATAGACCTAGAGCACTGCACCACTCAGAACACATCACATAGACCTAGAGCACTGCACCACTCAGAACACATCACCTAGAGCAATGCACCACTCAGAATACATCACATAGACCTAGAGCACTGCACCATTCAGAACACCGCACCATCCAGAGCTCTGCTACTCACAAAACACCCCACGACACCTCACAAAACACTGTACCACCCAGAACACCACACCACCCAAAACACCCCACGATACAAGAACACTGTGACACCCAGAACACAACATCGCATCGAGCACTGCACCACCCAGAACACCACACCATTTTGAACATACACCACCCGGAACGCCACACCACCCAGAACATCCCATCATACAAGAACACCTTACCACACAGAACACCGTACCACCCAAAACACCCTACAATATGAGAACATTGTGCCACCCAAAACACCCCATAATACAAGAACACCGCACCACCCAGAACACAACATCACCTTAAGTACTGCACCACCCAGAACACTGCACCACTCAGGCCACCACACCATTTAGAACACACACCACCCGGAACACTGCACCACTCAGAACGTCCCATGATACAAGAACTCCACGATACGAGAACACTTTGCCACCCAAAGCACCCCATAATACGAGAACACCAGGCCACCCAGAATGCAGCATCACCTAGAGCACCTCAACATTCAGAACACATCACATAGACCTAGAGCACTGCACCACTCAGAACACTGCACCATCCAGAACTCTGCTACTCACAAAACACCCCACGATACGAGAACACTGTACCACCCAGAACACCATACCACCCAAAACACACCACAATACAAGAACACTGTGACACCCAGAACACCACACCACCCAAAACACCCCACGATACAAGAACACTGTGACACCCAGAACACATCACGTCGAGCACTGCACCACCCAGAACGCACACCACCCAGAACACCACACCATTTAGAACATGCACCACCCGGAACACCGCACCACCCAGAACATCCCATGATACAAGAACACCTTACTACACAGAACACCGTACCACCCAAAACACCCTACCATATGAGAACATTGTGCCACCCAAAACACCCCATAATATGAGAACACCGCACCACCTAAAGCACAACATCACCTTGAGTACCGCACCACCCAGAACACTGCACCACTCAGACCACCACACCATTTAGAACACACACCACCCGGAACACCGCACCACGCAGAACATGCCATGATACAAGAACACCATACCACCCAAAACACCCCATGATACGAGAACACTTTGCTACCCAAAGCACCCCATAATACGAGAACACAGTGCCAACCAGACCACAACATCACCTACAGCACCGCACCATTCAGAACAGCACACTACTTACACTACCTAGAACACCCCATGTTACAAGAACACTGTGCTATCCAGAACACCACACCTCCCAGAACACGCACCACATTTCTTTTGTGTTTTAGACACTCTGTCCTCCAATTGGAAAAAGACATAATGTATTACGAAAAAGTGTTGCTTTGCGGGAAGAGTAAAACAGTGAAAGTAAGCCAATAAATAGTATGAAAAGTTAGACCAGTAAATGTATCACACAGGGTAAGGTTGTGTATTAAACTTGGGCATCATCAGACTGCCAGGTCTATGTGTTATTACACACGATCACTAAATCTATCCCAGGGGGTTCACAAAAGTTACAGTGCTGTAGGATTTCTCTTTTGTCTCTATTGTGGTGGTGAATAAACGGTTAAAGGGAACTGGATGGCGTTAATGGATGTGACCTGTGATTTCCAATATACATCTGCATACATTATCAGACAAAGAGGCCCTGTGTGTGAGCAGCACAGTCATACACTGTCCAAGCCGCGGGGTGAGACGCCGGTCACAGACTCTGTGGACATACCTGATGCTGCCTCCTGTTCGGCCCCAATCTAAGCCATAACAATAAGGCCAGGTCCACACATAGCCCCATATTCTCCAGAGGGAGAACCACAGAGAAAAACTATACTGGAAAGGTATGCACCCACCCTGGTGTTGACTACAAATCTTGACTCTATGATCCCGGCCTGTAGGGAAGGATGAGTAAGATCTGTTTATCTCTAGTCAGATGGACAATTTGTAAAAGCAAAAAACCCTCGACATTCCTCCCGCCGCACTCTCCATACACTCTGCCGCTCAGTAATACCAATACTCAAGGCTGCTATTTATGGTACTCACTCATATTTACAGGCTTTCTGCACTATATGCCATTTACACCAGCATTGCCAGGGTTAGACCTTTATATGTACTTTATATTTAGACTTAAATTGTTTATATAGAGATTTCTCCCGAGCCTGAGAGTGCTACATAGATATTACTAGAGCCCTGTGTTTATTTCCTGTTTTTGAGGTAGATAGATAGATAGATAGATAGATAGGAGATAGATAGATAGATAGATAGATAGATATGAGATAGATAGATAGATAGATAGATATGAGATAGAGAGATAGATAGATAGAGAGATAGATAGATAGATAGATAGATATGAGATAGATAGATAGATAGATAGATAAACATGCATGAAAATGATCCTGGGAGAGAATTGAAACGTTGTATCCTGTACCTTATTGATGGAATAAACCACCATTCACTTTATGCCGGTGTGCATAAAGTAATAGACGGACAGAGAGATAGGTATGAGATAGATGTTGTGTTGGACATTATGTACGGTACAGTATATGCAGCTATTGTTAGGGGGCTGCTCCTTATAAGTAAAGTGTTGTTTTTTTCAGCCGGAGTTATGACTTGTTGGGGTTATATCAGATATGTCTGTAGCATGTAACTGACTACATCTCTCACTTGATGGAATTTTACATATTATGTGCTTTAATTGTCCAAACATGATGGGATGGGATGGGATTTGCAACAGCTGGAGGGCCGCCGGTAGGTTCCCCACCCCTGCTTTAGACCCCATGGTGAGGATGGAACTTGCAGTCATAATATAAATGAAAAAAACATGGCTTCTTAAACCAGCCATAGTCTGGCTGGATTTATTCACTAATAGAGAATCAGATTCCCTTTTGTTGTTTAGACAGTGCCCGAACACTTTTGGTTTTTCAACAAGTGGCGCCTCCCGGTGGTGAAAGTGCTTTATGTCTATGCTATTGTAGAGATCAGTGGGTCACTTGGTATAAAACAGACTTGTCAAACTCAGGCCCTCCAGCTGTTACAAAACTACAATTCCCATCATGCCTGGACAGCCAAAGCTTTAGCTTTGACACTCCTGGTATAGAACACAGGTATCAAGCCTGTAGCCCATGCCTGTATAGACAAAGCTAATGATGGGAATTGTAGTTTTGCAGTAGCTACAGGACCACGAGTTTGACAGCACTGGTATAGAACAAAAGGGTGAATGGCTTATATGGCAACCTACTGCCCCCTGTAGGCTTCAAGGAGAACATGACCTCCAGTCCCATAGCTGGAGTGTGGATTCTGAGACGTTGGAACAGATTTACAAAAACAGCATTTTACAAGCCAATTTTTAATCAATGTATGCTCGCATAGATGTGTATCTTGGACTTTCTTAAAAGGGGTTATCCGGAAAAGCAAAGCTGTGAAATCTAAGCTCTGGGAGTACTGGTTTTCATTAAGGAGATCCAACAGAAGTTTTACAGGCAATGCTCTGTGGGAACAAAAATGCAAATTAGCTCTCCTTAAAAGGAAGCAGCACAGATATGCATACATCACACCGGCAGTGCATACATATCTTCTAGGCTGCTCTGTTGTCACACCTTTGTGGCACTGTCAGCCCAGGATTAAGATTGTTTTTCTTTAAAAGAAGAACTCCATTAAAAATCTTTTTCTTTCAAATGAACTGGTTTCAGCAAGTTATATAGATTTGTAATTTACATCTATTTAAAAATCTCAAGTCTTCCAGTACTTATCGGCTTCTGTATGTCCTACAGGAAGTGGTGTATTCTCTCCAGTCTGACACAGTGCTCTCTGCTGCCATCTCTGTCCAAGACAGGAACTCTCCACAGCAGTAGCAAATGCCCATAGAAAACCTCTCCTGCTCTGGACAGTTCCTGTCATGGACAGAGGTGGCAGCAGAGAGTCAGACTGTAGAGAATACACCACTTCCTGCAGAAGCATACAGAAGCGAATAAGTACTGGAAGACTTGAGATTTTTAAATACAAGTAAAATACAAATCTATATAACTTTCTGAAACCAGTCGATTTGAAAGATTTTCAACAGAGTACCCCTTTAATTCATATCTAATAAAATGATATAATTTAAAATTGTTATATGCTGCAGTGATACTTATTTCTCTTTACATGCAATAACTTTGTTAATCTACTTGACCAGTAATATTTGAATCAGCATCCAACTTCTCCAGACACCAGAAGTCAAATGCCCAAACTTTTAGCAAGCTTACTTAAAGTAGAATTCTGGCATTTGCTAAAAGCCGGCAGCCTTCAGGGGGAGGGGGAAACTGATTTTAAATAACAACAAACCTCTCCTTGTGCCTGCGGTGAGCGACAGGAGTGGCTGGGTGACCCCCGCCGGGCTCCGGGATCTCAAAGGTGTCCACCTCACGACCCAGCTGATGGACTGGCCGCTCAGCCAGTCAATGACAAGGGTGGGTGGCCGCTCTAGTCACTGATTGGCTGAGCGGCCAATCCATCAGCCAGGATAGTCACAACTTTGGGGAAAATGACTTACGGCGAGGGTCCTGTGGCTACTCCAGCCGCTCACTGCAGGCGCGGGAAGAGGTAAGTGCGTACCTGAAATCAATTTCCGTCCTCCCCTTACAGGCTGTCAGCTTTTAGCAAACGCCGAACTTCTCCTTTAAGGGGCACCTGTCACAATGGAGGGCAGTATAATAGGCCTATTTTTTTTGATTACACAAAATTTTCCATCCTGGATCCAACACAAGACTCTTTCCACACCATCCGGCACTCGGCTCTCCACAGGGTTAACCGTCATTCTGGCAGACAGACGTACCTCCAAAATGTAATTAAAACCGCCTCACAATACGCAGGACGGATGAGATTTTTAAGAACCATTAACATTCAGCTGTTTTCCTTTGTTTTTCCTCTTTGTGCTTTTTTATTTTGCTGGAGTTTTTTTTTTCTGCCGACTTACAGTTTGCATTATTAAAACATGCATAATTTATAATTAGCCGAGTGTCTTGGACAAACAATTAAAGGCGGAAAATGAAAGCGATCTGTTTGAGGAGCGGCTCACTTCCCACAGCTTGACAATTTTTTTTTTTTTTAACCAATGGAGTAATGAGCCTGCGAGGCAAACAGGAGCGCTGACAATATATAATATTTCACCAGAAACTGACAAGTAGGATAAATCTTCCATGGCTTGAAAGGTGATCCGAGAAAAAAATAATACATAAAAAAACAAATAATTTTATTGCCAGCGTAAATATTATTTTTTTTTTAACTCTCTGTCCCCACTAGAAAATTAGCAGCGATGTAACCAGGAGGGCATAACTATTATGCGTTTGTTTTGAAGCCTTAAGTTTTAGGATAGAAAGGGTTAAAGACATCTCTAGTTCACATGTCTATATTGTGAATTCAATTTCTATTTTTATTCCTCTTATTTTATTATTTTCCCAGTGGATCTAAGTTGTTACCTTTTTGAGACCCTAGAAGTCAAAGTTTTTACATAGATGAACTCCTCCACTCCAAACAACTGGATACCGGGCGCAGGTCCAGGTAGATCCCCCCCCCCCCCCCCCCAACTCCCTGTGGCCCCCATAGCTCTTACCAACTCGCTGCATGTTATAGCGCTGGCAGTGAGCGGAGAACGATGAGCTCTGATCTGACAAGTCGGCACTCGCTTGCTCCCTCTCATCGCCCCGTGTAATAGGGGCTTTGCACTTGCACAACTTAAGAAGGTGAGAGTTCCATATACATCTTCACCTCATTTCCATTTTCTGGATAACACTATGGAGCGAAGTCTCTCCTTTTATTTAAAGTTTTTACATAGGTCATGTGTTCACATCCTAGTTTCCAAAAAAATTAGCAAAAATATTTATAAAAATGTAAAACTTAGATACAGAACAAAATGGATACAATATAGAACCAAAAATGGAATGAATTGTCAAGGAGTAAATCTGTGTTATCAGTAGTTGAACCACGTGTCCATAGAATAGTGAGTGGTGCCAGACATAGCGTTTTCTGTAAAACACTCTATTTTTTTTTCTTCCCCCCCCCCCCAGTAACTATAAATCAATAGAGAAATATTGACCAAACATTTGTTTTGTAGACAGTTAATCTCCCCATATATGTGCATGCTCAGTTCAGCAGAGAGTACATGTGTTCTGTATAGGAAGAAGCCATTCCTAGATGCCTCTGTTGGCATCGTATCTTTCTGGGGAGAGCTGACATGTGCATTATGAGGTTCTATGTGTATTATGATGTCTGTGTAGCTGGACTTAACTGTATAAGCAACAGCCTCTTCATTTATAAAGAACCAGGCATCATATTTTAGCTGTAATTGTTCTAAGTTCCAGCATGTAGCACAGCTCCTGCAGAACATCACAATACACACCTCAGCTGCTGCAGAACATCATAATACACACCTCAGCTGCTGCAGAACATCATAATACACACCTCACCTGCTGCAGAACCTCATAATACACACCTCACCTGCTGCAGAACATCATAATACACACCTCAGCTGCTGCAGAACATCATAATACACACCTCACCTGCTGCAGAACCTCATAATACACTTCAGCTGCTGCAGAACCTCATAATACACATTTACTTATAGCTCGGTAATGTAGGAATAGTTGCTATACAATTGATTCTGACATCACAAGTCCAGGGGGTCTGCCTCAGGCAGCAGTAAACCTAAAATCAGCCCTGCTTACATTCAGTACTTAGTAAACCAAACCTAGGTTGCAATGAGATCCTATGGCGAGTTTAAGTCTCCATTCATTTTCTTATGACAATTAACCATTACGATGATTTGAGAACATGTTAAAAGATCAAAATCAACGATTTCTCGCTTGTCGCTTGATCGTTCGCAGCGTTTACAAGGAACGATTATCGCTCAAAGGCGATCGTTATCGTGCAAAAACGAAGGATAATCGTTCCGTGTAAAAGGACCATTAGAGGATTGTGCAATAAGGGATTCTGGTTTTTTTAAGAGTTTTTAAGAGTCCATTTACACAGAAAGATAATCTGCCAAAGATTTGAAGCCAAAGCCAGGAATGGATTTGAAAGGAGTAGAAATCTCAGGCTTTCCTTTATGACCTGATCTCTGTTTATAGTCTGCTTCTGGTTTTGGCTTCAAATCTTTGGCAGATAATCTGTCAGATAACCTTTCTGTGTAAATGGACCCTAAGGTGTTTCTATACAATTTACAAGTGATCATTTAGCTCTTTTGTTAACTATATCAGGTCACTATGCAGATTTCGCTCATACATCGATTCCTGGCCGGCGCTGTTACTATGTTTCAGTGACCCTGGCAACCGGCAGTCAGCGTCTCTCCTGTTTAGCATTGGCTGCCAGGGTTGGTGAAGCATGGCGGCAGATCCACAGGAACGTGGCAGGTGAGGGAAATCAGCAGAAC
Source organism: Dendropsophus ebraccatus (assembly GCF_027789765.1). Lineage (NCBI taxonomy): Eukaryota > Metazoa > Chordata > Amphibia > Anura > Hylidae > Dendropsophus > Dendropsophus ebraccatus. Next base: position 51,532,516 of record NC_091467.1, read on the forward strand.
ACTTGTCATACTTGAGGAACCGCAACAAACTAATAAACAGATTAATTTACAGAACATCACCGGATGCTGAGGACGGCCTCAAAATGGGAGATTAAGAAAAGGAAATCACTTGATGACAATCCCTGAAATTTCTTCCATGCTCACGGTAAAATAAATGTGGGTTCCTTGTTGAATAGTATAATCACTAGGGATTCACTTTGATGTAGGCTGGACATTTTTTTTTTTTCTTCAAAACAGCTCCACTCCTTATACATGGTTGTGTCTGTTATTGCAGCTCAGTCAAATTGAATACAGACTCAGTAGTAGCACTTTTCTCCAAACCTGCACAAGCCATTTAAGGGGGTATTCCGACCATTCATTTCCTATGGAGTACAACACCCCATTCACACAAAGGGTGGGTTCACATTGAGGAATTCTCACGGATAAACTCCGCGGAATACCGCCGGCTGTACGCGTTCACGGACGCACGCCTTTCCGCCGGCTCCATAGACACCATTCTATGGGACGGCTGATTCCGCATTCCGCCGAAAGAAGTGACATGTCAATTCTTTCGCTGGAAGGCAGAATCAGCCGGCCCCTAGAATGGTGTCTATGGAGCCGGCGGAAAGGTGCGCATACAGGTGGCGGAATTCCGCAGACTTTATCCGCGAGAATTCCTCAATGTGAACCCACCCAAAGGAAATTTGGCCTGAATTTCTCCACCTCAAAACATATTTTGGAAATCCTGTGTCAGGCTTCTATTGAGCAATCTGAGATGGGGAAGCAAAGGATTCCCTGACAGATACATCTGATGTCTGTGGGTTTTTTCAGTAGTATACATCCTTTAGGGCATATTCACACAACGTATGTTTTGTATAAATCACGGTCGTTGTTGCAATTTGCAACAACCACCGTGATTTATACAAAACATACGTTGTATGTGCATGAATGGAATCCTGGTGTGAGCGTATACACATAGTATACGATCCGGCCGGGAGTCAAACCGGCCGCGCGAAAAACTGACATGTCAGTTTTGTGCGGCCGCTATTAATTGAATAATGGTCGCAGAGAACCTACCAGTGCACACAATGGAGCGTGCGGCTCTGGCTGTATGCTCCATTGTGTGCAGCGCTGAATTGGGATCTGTCCGCATCACAATTTATCTGGGATGATCTTTAGTAACACCAGCCTTTCTGTGACCCAGAACGGCAGTTTTTTCACAATGTGTGAACATGGCCTAAAGATGCTGAGGTAGTAGTACTCATTGAATAGACCCAGTGGGTGTCTAAAGACTTATCTTCAGGCAATGCTCCATGGGGAAAATATGCAAATTATCCTGAATAAAGAAAACTTATATTAACCGAACCCGAGGGAGTTAAAATCCTCCACTGATGCAGCATTTACTGTAGAAGTGCTACACTGCAGACATGTTGCTTATGAGCTGCTGATCAGTGGGGGTCCTGGGGTTGAGCCCCCAACAATTACCCATAGGTGGCCTACAGTAAGGACAGGTCGTCGCTGTGTAATACTGCTCATTTCTCTCTATTAAACGGCATTAACCCTACTGTACAGGAGTCCTAATAAGTTTAATAAGAACCCATCACCTCCCAATTTCTCGTAATCATTTGCTAACATCGACCTTATATTTATTAACTCTGGTTTTATCCTTAAAGCGTAACTGTCAGGTTTTATGTACTAAAAGAGTTTCCTTCTGGACTGAAAAAGCAATCTCCCAGCCTCCCCCCTCACATCAAATGAAGCAGGATTTCTGTCTCCATTATGTGGCTATGGAGAGGGGAGGGGCTGTTAGGAGTGAGTGAGCACGGAGCAGTCCTGCACAGCACAACACCCTGCAATCTTCTCTCAGTAAGTTCATAGATAAGCACTGACCTTTCTGACCCCAGAATCCTGCAGTTTAGGTGCCCAGACAGTCTACAAACAGCTGACCTTCATGTCACCTCTTCCTGCTCCCTCATCTCCCTCAGCCCCTCCCCCCTTCATAGGCTTACAATGGAGAGAGCAGAACCCGTCTTCGCTGGCTTCTCTGTAATGAAGACGTGTTTGCCTGATAATGCACAGATAAGAAGTCAGGGGGGGGGAGGCTGGGAGATTGCTTCTTGAGTACAGAAGGAGGCTTTTTTGGCTGATGAAACCTATTACAGAGTTTCTTAAAATCGCTTATACTACGGATTTCTGCAATAAAAAAAAAACATGACAGTTACGCTTTAAATAAAACGTTCTGTGGACTTTCCAGGATAAATTTTACACATACAGTGGATCTAGATAGAATATGCAAAAGCCCAGCCTGCCTTTTCTCAAGCGTTATCTCTATTAAAGGGGTTAGCAAAACATATCCACTTTCTTTCAGAAACAGCACCACTCCTGTGCTCAGTTTGGGTGTGCGTTTTGCAGCTCAGTTCCATTAAAGTGAATAAAGCTTTAATGTAATACCTCATACAACCTGATGACAGGGGTGGCGCTGTTTTTGCAAGAAAGTAGTTGTGCTTTTTTCTAATCCTTGATAACCCTTTTAATGGAGGCAGAGAAATAAAGCCCCCCATAGACAGTAGAGAAAAGGTGTCCAAATCCACTGATATGTTTTATGGGTCCCCCCCCCCCCAACTCTCCCGGACAGAGGAAGTCAGGCATTTTAAAATTCAACTGCTCAATCCTTTAATTCCCAGGGAGTCTAGCAGTGTATTACCACCTATTATCATTCAGGGTACATATATGTATAGGGTGATCAGGAAAGATGGCTGCCAGTCAAACACACATTCGTCCAACAGTTTTGACAGTGTATGGAACCCTCTGTTCTGCCAACAGATATATCTCCTGGTTGCACGCTCTGCTTGACTGAGCATACATGTTTTTAATAGTAGAAATCTGCTGCGAGACTCCCTTGAACATAAGGATCAGGCAGTAGAGATGAGCGAACCTGGAGCATGCTCGAGTCCATCCGAACCCAAACTTTCGGCATTTGATTAGCGGCGGCTGCTGAAGTTGGATAAAGCCCTAAGGCTATGTGGAAAACATGGATATAGTCATTGGCTGTATCCATGTTTTCCAGAAAACCTCAGAGCTTTATCCAAGTTCATCAGCCCCCGCTAATCAAATACTGAACGTTCAGGTTCGGATCGACTCAAGCATGCTCGAGGTTCGCTCATCTCTATCAGGCAGCTGAAACCCAACATGCCTTATCCCATTGGGAGCCACTATATGCGGTTATTGTCAGATTGATGGGTTGGGCCACCACTTATATGTTTCTATGCGCATAGAAACATATAAATGGAGGCGTTACGCCTGATCTGTTGAGCCTTCGAGCCCATTCTTCTTTGCAGATAAGTTTGTCCTCATGTAAATTGTGTTGTGCACAACATAAGAGAGAGATGACAGGCGCCCTTTAATAATCCATTGCCCCTCTGGAGCAGCGCAGAACAGATAACTGCACAGGCATAATTCCCCTTGCAGGATTTTGCAGACGTCTGCAGTTATTTTCCATGCGGGTTCAGGCGTCGTACGTTGGCACTCTGGGCGCCATACATCACTTTGGTGAGCGCCATTCTGTATAAATGCAGCACATTATGGGCCTGGGGACGCCTTGTACTTCACAGCTCTAATTACTGGAGGTTTTCAGCTCTAATGAGACTCACCTGTTCTGTTCTTCATCCTCCTCAAGGCTGCGGTTTGGTGCATCGTAAGACATAACTAGCTGAGATTTATTCTGCAGTTCTATTTAGTGTTACACCACATCCCCCATACGTCCTCAGTTGACCCTGTCACCACAGCAGCCGCCTTAGTGTCATCTCACGAACTTCCTACAAATCCCCACCGAAAATGCTAATTTAACACTGTCTAGATTCCTTAGAGTGTAAATGGAAGAGCCAGGTGTATAGCAGATGGTGTCTTAGTATGAGGTAGAGCTTGATTCTTCCTGCTACCTGACAATTGGACTAAAAAACTACAACTCCCAGCAGCTGGGGAGCCACCAGTGTATATGATCAGTATACACTGTAATATAGAGTTATATAGAACCTGTGGCTGTGGTTTCAGCACTGGCAGTGGTGGACAGCATCCACTTCATCTGGACTACAGCAGTGGTCTCCAACCTGCCGCTCTCCAGCTGTTGCAGACTATAAGGCTGGGTTCACACTGCGTTTGAACATACGTTTAACGGATCCGTTTTTTTTAACGGACAAAAATAATAGTGTCAGCAACGTTTTTGTGTCTGTCAAAAAAAACGGATCCGTTTCGATCTGGGTTTTTTTTTTAATGGAAGTCAATGAAAAACAGATCAAAACGGATGCACACAAATGCATCCACAACTCCCAGCATGCCCTCTGCAGCAGTGTTCTCCAACCTTCTTTAGCTGTTGTACAACTACAGATTGGAGATATAATTCCCAGGATGCGCTGGATGCAGCTATCTATTTATGTTGGGAGTTGTAGTTTTGAAACAGTTGGAGAGATGGCCACATTTTGGGAAACATTTCCCTATGCCAGTGATGGGGAACCTTCGGCCCTCCAGCTGTTGCAAAACTACAATTCCCATCATGCCTGGACAGCCGAAGCTTTAGCTTCGGCTGTCCAGGCATGATGGGAATTGTAGTTTTGCAACAGCTGGAGGGCCGAAGGTTCCCCATCCCTGCCCTATGCAGTCACTATGCATCATGCCTCTAGTACATCAGATATGTTAGCCTATTAATGCACTATGGTTACTTGTAGTACTTTCTTATGCTAATAAGAAATAGCCCTAATTGTAAATCCATTGTGTTGCGCGGTACTGGCGATGTCTGCATACAGATCAATACCATCTTCAATGCTAATTTCCAATGATAATTCATGCTATATTTATACACATCAAGACAGCAGACGTAGTAGCTTCGGCAGCTGAGAGGACCCAGGGTGTTCACTTATACAGCAGGAATAATGTGACTTTGATGACATGATATTCATTGTGTACATCATCTTTAATGAACAATTTACACATTGGTAAAAAAGATCTAGTGAAGTTAAGAAATCTACTAACAAAGTAGGACGCCACCTAGTGTCCAGAGTGTATAGCAGTGTGTACGTCCACTGATTGAGCTGAGTGCAGGAGGACATACATATTCACTGATGGCAGCCCTGCAGGGAATAGAGGGTCCCTATGCAGAGACCTGGCTGGGGGGATTGTGACAATACTGTGTGGAATAATAAGTCCTCTTTAACTCTTGCACTGCTCTTTACTGTACAGTCAGTAATATCTGTGTCATCTTGTGTAATACATTTCATTGTCAGGCTGATAACCTTTAGTTACAGCATTTACTTGCTTCGAGGACATATATGCACACACAGCAAATTACTGTATTCACTTATATAAATGTCAAGTCTGGGCTGTTACTCTGCTCCCTGTGTTCTTAAAGCATACTCATCCTCACCATCTGGTGTCTATGAGTGGTGGGAAATAGCTATATTATTATACACGACGATCTATTATTAGTCATCAATACCGATCAACGTCTGCAAATAACTGAGTGAAATTTTATAAAGCAAATGCAATAATAAAGAAGCTGTAAAGAATGCCATGTATATGTGATAGTTGCAAATGTATATAAAGGGCTAGCCGGGATTAGAAGAACAACTGCACTCTTATCTACACGCTGTTTGGTGTGGTGGTTACTACAACTACACAGCCGCACATCTCCTGCCTTGTCCACCATGTCCCATACTGTACTACTACTACTATTACTACTACTATTACCCCTACTCAGCCGCACATCTCCTGCCTTGTCCACCATGTTTCATACTGTACTACAACTATTACTACTACTACTACCCTACACAGCCGCACATCTCCTGCCTTATCCATCATGTTCCATACTGTACTACAACTATTACTACTACTATTACCCCTACTCAGCTGCACATCTCCTGCCTTGTCCCTCATGTCCCATACTGTACTACAACTATTACTACTACTACTACCCTACACAATCGCACATCTCCTGCCTTATCCATCATGTTCCATACTGTACTACAACTATTACTACTACTACCCTACACAGCTGCACATCTCCTGCCTTATCCATCATATCTCACACTGTACTACTACTACTACTACCACCACCCCTACACAGCCGCACATCTCCTGCCTTATCCATCATGTTCCATACTGTACTACAACTATTACTACTACTACCCTACACAGCCGCACATCTCTTGCCTTATCCATCATGTCTCACACTGTACTACAACTATTACTACTACTACCCTACACAGCCGCACATCTCCTGCCATATCCATCATGTTCCATACTGTACTACAACTATTACTACTACTACCCTACACAGCTGCACATCTCCTGCCTTATCCATCATATCTCACACTGTACTACTACTACTACAACCACCACCCCTACACAGCCGCACATCTCCTGCCTTATCCATCATGTTCCATACTGTACTACAACTATTACTACTACTACCCTACACAGCCGCACATCTCTTGCCTTATCCATCATGTCTCACACTGTACTACTACTACTACTACTACTACCCTACACAGCCGCACATCTCCTGCCTTGTCCACCATGTCCCATACTGTACTACAACTATTACTACTACTACCCTTCACAGCCGCACATCTCCTGCCATATCCATCATGTCTCACACTGTACTACTACTACTACTACTACTACCCTACATAGCCACACATCTCCTGCCTTGTCCACCATGTTCCATACTGTACTACAACTATTACTACAACTACTACTACCCTACACAGCCGCACATTTCCTGCCTTATCCATCATGTCCTACACTGTACTACTACTACTACTACCCTACACAGCCGCACATCTTCTGCCTTGTCCATCATGTTCCATACTGTACTACAACTATTACTACAACTACTACTACCCTACACAGCCGCACATTTCCTGCCTTATCCATCATATCCTACACTGTACTACTACTACTACTACTACTACTACCCTACACAGCCACACATCTTCTGCCTTGTCCATCATGTCCCACACTGTACTACAACTATTACTACTACTACTACCCTACACAGCCGCACATCTCCTGCCATATCCATCATGTCTCACACTGTACTACTACTACTACTACTACTACCCTACACAGCCGCACATCTCCTGCCTTGTCTACCATGTTCCATACTGTACTACAACTATTACTACAACTACTACTACCCTACACAGCCACACATCTCCTGCCTTATCCATCATGTTCCATACTGTACTACAACTATTACTACAACTACTACTACCCTACACAGCCGCACATTTCCTGCCTTATCCATCATGTCCTACACTGTACTACTACTACTACTACTACCCTACACAGCCACACATCTTCTGCCTTTTCCATCATGTCCCACACTGTACTACTACAACTACTACTACCCTACACAGCCGCACATCTCCTGCCTTGTCTACCATGTCCCATACTGTACTACAACTATTACTACTACTACTATCTTACACAGCCGCACATCTCCTGCCTTATCCATCATGTCTCACACTGTACTACTACTACTACTACTACCCTACACAGCCGCACATCTCCTGCCTTGTCCACCATGTTCCATACTGTACTACAACTATTACTACAACTACTACCCTACACAGCCGCACATCTCCTGCCTTATCCATCATGTCCCACACTGTACTATTACTACTATTACCCTACACAGCCACACATCTCCTGCCTTGTCCATCATGTCCCATACTGTCCTACTACTACTACTACTCTACACAGCTGCACAAATTTCTTCCTTGTCCATCATGTCCCATACTGTCCTACTACTACTACTACCCTACACAGCTGCACATCTCCTGCCTTGTCGATCATGTTTCATTCCTGACCATTTCCTGATTTGGAAAACTGGCTCTGATTTTGGGCCCACAGGATGACTTTCTCCTGGGTGGACCTCACCATCTATGAAAGCCCTGGTCTACTGTGCTACTGACACCTTCATAGTTTCCTCCTGTTTGACTATCCTGGGACATGGAAGTCTACTGTACCATTGCGTTCATCCTTTGTTGCTTGTATTAGTTGCTATTACTTTGAGCCAGTTCCAGTCCCATTTCCCCTTTGGTTTCTTGAAGCTATCCACATCTACACTGGTTTTATTTTTTCATATGCATCTCTACAGCTTATTCCAAATATCTTCCGTCTCATGATCTCCATTCCCTTCCTGACCATGGTTGCCGCTGTAGACTCCATTAGGCACACAAAAAGTTTTGCCTCTAATGTGCACTTTAATGGGCTCAGATATCAAGTTCCATCTGCGTGTGAGAACAGCAATAATAGTGATGGTGTTGGACAAGTTTTGGTGCCCAGAAAATAGCCTGCCAGCCAGGGTAGCAAAGTTCTTGATGGGAGCATCTGCCACGCTCTCTCCATCCCTTTCTAAAAGACGGCGGGCCTTGGCAGACTTCGACTGGCAGAAAGACCGCAAACCGTGGAAGCAGCTGGCCTAATGTAATGCTGCCTGGTGATTAGCTGCAAACAGCTGGGAGTTCCTTTGGCAACGGAGGGCGGCCAGTTCATTCTTTACTCATGAAAATCACATTCGGTAATCTGGACAAGATGTTATGTTGTGAAACAATAAATGACTGAGTCCGTTTCAGTGTTTGGAGCGTTGGCTTGAGAATCGCAAATTGGAGGCCATGAATCGCGACCAGTTGGATTCTTACATGGTTTACTGGCTTTTTAATAGTGACTCTGGGCAAGTAATAAAAACTAAATGTCTATATTGGAAACCATTCAATGGAAAGATCCTCATCTTACAGCACCTGCAATAATGGTGGCCCATGCACACAGACAGATGACTGATCCAAGACGTATATGTACCTCAGTATCAAGGTCATTGGATGGCATAGAAATCTATGGGGCAAAGTGGCTGTTGTTCGTACTGGGGGCACTCTAGTGGCCTGTAGAATTGTGCATGCAGCTGTGAAGGCAGAAGGGATATAAGCAATGGTTTGGTTAAACTTTTAATTCCAATTCATAATTAGGTTTGGCACTCCGTTTAAGGTGGTGCATGCAGCAGGGAATGAATACAACATAGAATATCCAATGAATATCTCGGCACTCACCATTCCAATTCGCTTGTAGTATTTACAATATTATACAATAAATACTACAAGCAAAGTTGAATGGCGAGTGACCAGATTTTCATTGAATAAACTTTTAATTTTGTCTTGCAAATGGTGTTAAACAACAGTGAGCGTCCACTTTTAATAAAGTTACAACCTGCCAGTGAGTACAATCTTACTTGCGGACAGTTTGGCACATCTATCAAGATGTCATTGATTCGCTGGAGAAGCGCTCTCCTTCCCCTTTGTCAGATAGCAGCCTTTCCTTGTTGGAAAACAATTCATCACTTCATTACTATTAGAGACTATAGATCAATATCACATTTGCCACATTAACATTTTGGAGCTTGACCTGACCCATTTATATCCAGCATGTAAGTTGTAGGGTGCGAGTTGTCATTGTGGCTACAAATGGTGGAAGACAACATAATTTGACCTCAGATGATCTTGGGAGTTTTATTCTGTCCAGATCAATAAAGTACAGCTCAGTCTGAGTTGACAGGACACGTGTCATTACATGAATGTAAAGCACATTGCAAAGCCATGGGAAACTATGTTCTCTAGTGATGTTTAGACGCTGGGGTCAGATCATCTCCAGAGCGACCGGTCTTGTTGGGTGTCCCCAATATGTAGTGATTAGTACCAACCTAAAGTGTACAAGAAAGGACAGCCGGAGACAAGGTCATGGGGGCTTAAGGCTCATGTGTGTGGGGGTGAAGGCTAGCCTGTCTGGTCCAATCATACAGAACAGCTGCTGTAGAGTAAACTGCTGAAAAACTTCCTGCTGGCTATGATAGGAAGAAGTCAGATCACACAGGACATGTTGTGTATGGGGCCCTGCAGACTAGCCAGAGCCTATGTGACCTCTGTCTACCACCAAGGTGTCCACAATCGGAACTGGAGCATGGAGCAATAGAAGGATGGGTCATGTTCTCCAACATGTGGACAGCCTGGGGAATGTGTGTCACTTACCTGGGGAACAAATGGCACCAGGATTCACTATGACAATAAGACAAGATGGCGGGGCAGTGTGATGGGAAATCTTCTCTTGGAGGCCACACTGCACACTACTGGAGGCCATAATGCCCCAGGGGCCACACTGCAGACATTGGAATGAGTAATATGACAAAGAGATCAAGGTGGTGGCTCGGCCTCCAAGTTCACCAGATCCTAATCCTGATCGACCATTTGTGGGATCTTCGGCTGATATCACAAGGCTATGGAGTTCAGGCCTTGGGGGTCACACCATGCTTAATCTATCATTTCACATTGTCTACTTTGTCTTATAAAAGTTCTCATACAGCCACATGAATGTGAATGGGGTGACCCAGCCTCCTTTACATACCAGTAAAATATCACATTCTCCAGCTTTTACAGCCATTATCCAGAGTGCACCCTATGTCAGCTGAACTGGGGCCATGTTCTGGATGGATGGAAGCAATTTTGTCCTTCATTATGATCAAGTTAATGTTCTGCTCTTTTTCATCCGATTTGCCCTAGAAGCGCCATGCTCCGCAGAACAACCTCAATTTAAATTATTTTGCCTGAATAATAAAAATAATATTCCAGATAAATGGCCTGAAAGAACAAAGGAGCCCGAATCTCCGGCTTATAGAAAGTGTTAATTAAATTTTGCATGAGACAAGTACGACGGGCCTGACAGGTGCAGAAACCCCAATGAGGACTGTGTATTTCTAGGGGTTTTATATTGTAGATAATTACTATGCAGGGTATTGAGGTGTCATACACCGGATCCGTGACCTGATAGGGTTTTTTTTTCTTTTGTAGAATTTCTGCTTGTGTTTTGAGGTGTAAGAAAATTAATAGGAAGGGTGAAGTAACCACATGCTTTTATACATTACACCGTGTAGATTGAACGCCATTAGTTATCGAACTGTTACAGTGTCTTACAGATTAGGACGCAGCTTTATGTGTCATGACCTCCTATGTAGCCACTCAGTTCTAGAAGAAGGCCCCTTGCTTGTATCTGAACTGTGTGTATGGCGGCACATTGAGACCCTATGGTTCCATGCTTCTGAGTCTAAAGGCCCCTATATCCATTAGACATGGGTTGGTTGAACATAGCAATTTCGGGATGTCAGGGATGTTAAACTTGAATGTACCTTGTCCTTTTATCCTCCAGGGTATACGCCTCAACCATAGCAGTCTTGCAGCAGCTTACCCCCCTTCTCCCCATACCTTACACAAGAACTCTCAGCCTAGTGGATCGGGAGGTATAGCTACTGGCCTAATGTATGTGGCTGCCATTAGTCTCCATACAACACTTAACAAATAGAAATGGGTGCGATGTGCAGCTATTTCTGTCTTTTTGGCTTGTGCATATTTTATGTATTCTGTCCCTTTTTTCATTGTGGCTAGCACTCGTGCTGTGTAAGACCCATGTGATCCAAATTAGCAGGAAGCACCTGTGTACATAAGGGGAGGATCTCCTAGTATTCTCCCATTCTACCTGCAGAGGAATGGAGAGAGGTAAGAGCTTGTTCACACTTGTGTTGCTTGGCGTCCACTTTTTCCACCGGTGGCGCCTGCAGGGACCGGGGGGGCCCTTAGGGGTTTGGTCCTGTGACAATAAGGTTGCAGGGCCATTCCGTGGCCCCCCTTCTCTGCTTGCGCAGGTTTTGCGGGGATTGTGGTCACTGACCGGCACAGTGATGTTTTTTGGTTAGGGACTCATGTGTATCAGAAGACCTGCACGTGGTACATGAGGCAATATGGTTTGTCCAAATTATACACTAACTTCTGATGTTAGTTTTAAATGTAGCTGAATAAGCTTTCGTGTCAGCCATGGGTGCGATGTGCAGCCATTTCTGTCTTTTTGGCTTGCACATAACAAATAGTAAGGCTAGGTTCACACTGCGTTTTTTTTTCATCCGTTTTTTTTCTGCAAAAATTGGATGAAAAAATTGATGCATTTGTGTGCATCTGTTTTGATCCGTTTTTCCATTGACTTCCATTGTAAAAAAAAAAAAAAACGTATCAAAATGGATCCTTTTTTTTTTAAGGACACAAAAACGTAGCTGAAACTACTTTTGTGTCCGTTAAAAAAACGGATACATTTTGATCCGTTGGAAGTCAATGGAAAAACGGATCAAAACGGATGCACACAATGTGCCCACAGTTGCCTGGATTCCTCCTGTTTCCAGGTGTAAACCCAAAAAAACCAGGCGCAGTAAGAGGCCATGCCTCCTCCCCACCTTGCCGCACCCCTGATGGCCAGGTGAGGATATGGCAAGCGTACGCCAGGGGTGCAGCCATAGTGAATGTTTTACATTGTGTGCTGTTGATGTCCATCTTGCAACAGATCCTGCACTCCATCACTTTTTACTACCACTTAAGACGTCTATCATGCTGTCTTATGGGGAGAGTAAAGTTGTACACTTAGCTGTTCTTGCTCTCAAACTGGACACAATCTGAGTCTTCATTACGTGGAGGAAAGCAGAGAACTGAGCAGCTTTATGGTTTGAGGTTCCTAATACTAAGAATAGCACAATATGGAGGTAATGACTGTTTCATTGGTGTAATGTCTTCTATAACTGATATAGTGAGTAGTAAATAACTATGGAATTAAGTAATGAGCTGAGGCAGAGCTGCACTTTACTATATTAATGGTCGCCATAATCTTTCTGGCAAGAAGAACGATCCATTTGCTTTCACTATGAACATAATGTTCTGGGATTTTTACTAGCTTTTGATAAAGTGCCACAGAGCTCACATCCTACCCCAGTGTCTCTACCCTGTGGAAGCTGCAAAACTACTACTACTGCACTGACAGCTTGAAGTTATAGTTGTGCCACAAACAGCAGTGATTCCAGTATCGTGCCTCACTAACTGTTGCAAAACTACAACTCCCACCATGCCCTGGCAGCTCGCAGTGTTCCACAACCAAATTTTGCAAAACTACAGCTAAAGGCTGTCAGGGCACGCTGGGGATTGTAGTTTTTGAAAAGCTGGAGAGCCACAGGTTGAGGATCTCTGCTCTGCATTGAAACATTACTGCCAACTGTCAGTGTATGCTTGGATTTGTAGTTCTACAACAGCTACAGTGACGCAATTTGGAGATCATTACTCTATGGAGTGCAACTAGTAATGCAAGCTGTCAGTGGATGCTGTCACAGTGCTCAACCATCTTGGTGACCTTGGTTTAGGCCATGTTCACACAACGTATATTTTGAATTAATCACGGCCATTGTTGCGATTTGCAACAATGGCTGTGATTAAATCAAAATATGCATTGCACTAAAATTAATGGAATCCCTAGCGGCCGCAAGAAAAACTGACATGTCAGTTTTGTGCGGCTGCTATTCATTAAATAGCGGCCACACAACACTGACAGGTCCACAATGGAGAGTGTTCCTGTTCATTGAACGCAGGCAGAGATCTTGAAATCAATGAGAACTCATAGTGCAACATTCTGTTTCACATAAAGCTTAATGACACACAGGCAGGGTATGTTCAGAAAGCGGAGGTATACAGTCATGGCCAAAAGTTTTGAGAATGGCACAAATATTATATTATAACATTATCTGATGCCCTCTGGTTTTTATGTGTGTTTGTCAGCTGTTTTTATCACATACAGAAATATAATTGCAATCATATTATGAGTAACAAAAGCTCATATTGACAGAATGAGTTAATGCAGCAAGTCAATATTTGCAGTGTTGACCCTTCTTCTTCAGGACCTCTGCAATTCTCCCTTTCATGCTCTTAATCAACTTCTGGACCAAATCCTGACTGATAGCAGTCCATTCTTGCACAATCAATGCTTGCATTTTGTCAGAATTTGTTTTTGTTTGTCCATCCGTCTCTTGATGATTGACCACAAGTTCTCAATGGGATTAAGATCTGGGGAGTTACCAGGCCATGGACCCAAAATCTCTATGTTTTTTTTCCTGAGCCATTTAGTTATCACCTTTGCTTTATGGCAAGGTGCTCCATCATGCTGGAAAAGGCATTGTTGATCGCCAAACTGCTCTTGGACGGTTGGGAGAAGTTGCTCTTGAAGGACATTCTGGTACCTTTCTTTATTCATGGCCGTGTTTTTAGGCAAGACTGTGAGAGAGCCGATTCCCTTGGCTGAGAAGCAACCCCACACATGAATGGTTTCAGAATGCTTTACAGTTGTCATGAGACAAGACTGGTGGTAGCGATCACCTCGTCTTCTCCGAATAAGCTGTTTTCCAGATGTCCCAAACAATCGGACAGGGGATTCATCAAAGAAAAGGACTTTTCCCCAGTCCTCAGCAGTCCACTCCCTGTACCTTTTGCAGAATAATCAGTCTGTCTCTGAGTTTTTTTCTGGAGAGAAGTGGCTTCTTTGCTGCCCTCCTTGAGACCAGGCCTTGCTCCAAGAGTCTCCGCCTTACAGTGCGTGCAGATGCACTCACACCTGCCTGCTGCCATTCCTGAGCAAGCTCTGCACTGCTGGTAGCACGATCCCGCAGCTGAAACACTTTTAAGAGACGGTCCTGGTGCTTGCTGGTCTTTCTTAGGCGCCCTGGAGCCTTTTTGGCAACAATGGAACCTCTCTCCTTGAAGTTCTTAATGATGCGATAGATTGTTGACTTGATAGAAGCGCCAGCTAGGCGCGAAGCAGCTGTCACGTCTTCAGTGATTTTCAGTGTTTGGCGTTCTACCACCCGATGAATACATGGATGGTTTTTAACCTTTGATGAAAGAATAAAGAAGTTTCATTTTACGGGGTGAGTGCGCTCCTTTTCTTCTCTTTTATGGTTGTTATAGATTGTTGACTTAGGTGCAATCTTTCTAGTTGCAATACTCTTCCCTGTTTTAGGCCATTTTTGTGCAGTGCAATGATGACTGCACGTGTTTCTTTAGAGATAACCATGGTTAACAGAAGAGAAACAATGATACCAAGCACCAGCCTGCTTTTAAAGTGTCCAGTGTTGTCATTCTTACTTAATCATGACAGATTGATCTCCAGCCCTGTCCTCATCAACACCCACACCTGTGTTAATGGAGCAATCACTGAAACAATGTTAGCTGGTCCTTTTAAGGCAGGGCTGCAATGATGTTGAAATGTTCATTTTCTAGGCAAATATTGACTTTGCAAGTAATTGCTGTTAAGCTAATCACTCTTTATAAGATTCTGGAGTATTATGCAAATTGCTATTTTAAAAACTGAAGCAGTAGACTTTGTAAAAGTCTACTGCTGTAAAAGAATTGTATAATTCTTAAAACTTTTGGCCATGACTGTACAGAGTCTGGAGCTGTATTACAGGGTTAGGTGACACATTACCTTCCTATATGAGGTGCTGTAGAGGTATACAGAGTCTGGAGCTGTATTACAGGGTTAGGTGACATGGTACCTTATTATATAAGGTGATATAGAGGTATACAGAGTCTGGAGCTGTATTACAGGGTTAGGTGACACATTACCTTCCTATATGAGGTGCTGTAGAGGTATACAGAGTCTGGAGCTGTATTACAGGGTAAGGTGAGGCATTACCTTCCTATATGAGGTGATATAGAGGTATACAGAGTCTGGAGCTGTATTACAGGGTTAGGTGACATATTACCTTCCTATATGAGGTGATATTGAGGTACAGTATACAGAGTCATACCACGAGGCTGTAAGAAATGCCCTCAGACCCTGTTACTTTTAATTCACTACCAGGTCCCTGAGCTCCTGTTATATAGAGGTACATGCGGACAGATAGATGATTTATCTCCAAGTAGCGCCGAAAAAAATAACCGCACAGTCACAGAGTGTCATTGTTTTGTTAAAATTTATCTCTCCAGGTATGTGTGTTCCCAGCCCGGACGTTTTACCGATGTCCTGAATCTCTGCTATTACTGATTGACTGCACCGTGTAGAGGACAGAAAGCATAATTCACGTCCTCCTCATCCTTATCTGCCGCTTACCCCAAGCAAAACGCGCTCCAGCCGCTAACTTATTTAAGCGTTTTGCTCAAAAGTGTTCTGCTGGAAGTCGGATGATAATGCTGGATTTATGTTTAAGCCTCGTATTATCAAAACTATACGTAGGCAACGCTGCAAGCGGAGGTGAGAAGAAGCATATTTCATCTTTTTAATGCCCTCTGCTCTTTTTTGGTCTTTTATCCATAATCTTTGTCTCCGGTTTAGATCAGACATTAACCTTGTCAGTGCCTTCTGTCTCCTCTGTGCAGACGCTCCATCATGGCCAGGACAAATTGTACTCGTTTGAAGAAGAACAAAGCTAATCTTTACATGATGATGGGGCTGAGTGCAGTAGGGCATGTATTGAGTATGCTGTACAAGTATACTTCCAATTCATACTCATAACTAAAATTTGGCTGTAAGGGCATGATGGGATTTGTAGTGTTGCGCAAGAACTGGAGGGCCACTGGTTGAAGAACTCTGGTGTAGGCGATCGGATGAGTGCCATGTATTGTATTCACAGAGAACTTCTGAAGAAAGTACGACCAGTTTTTCAACCATTAGAGCAGAATTTATAATAATACCATTCCCAGTCTGAGGTAGCCCACAGTCTGAGGTAGCCCAGCTTTCCTAGTCTCAGCAACAGTCTTCAAATGTGTTATTGTTAAGCTCTAACCCAACTTTTCCAGTCTCGGCTGCAGTCTCATAACATATCGTTACTGAGCTGTAACCGAGCTTTCCCAATCTTGGCAGCAGTCTCTGAACATATCACTGAGCTGTACTCCAGTTTTCCAAGTCTCAGCTGGAGTCTCATTAAGTATCATCACTGACCTATAACCCGGCTTTCCCAATCTTAACAGAACTATTTCCCTACTCCTCAGGGGCCTGGTCTCTTTCATGTACAGTAGCCCTCCTCCAAGGTACAGAACATATGAATCATCAAGACTTCTTACTACAAGTTGTACAGGTATGGTGCAGGACTCTAGTCCCTCACTCCACCCTGGCCTTTCAGATAAAAGTAAAGATTACCCATTATGAAGCTGATACCTCTCGATTGACCATGCAGACGCAGCTGCCGCTAGAAGATTGGGTTACCATGGATATATCCTACATGTATATCAGCCTTGCAACAGATACCCTTTAGGCAAATATTCTCTGCTGTTTTTCAGTTCCCCTTGATTTTTCATACAATATATTGCAGTGGTTTGCACTCTCCTGTTACATCGTATTTTAAATATTTACCATGTCAGAACTGGAGACCTTCAACATCCGAAGAGGAGGGTGGGCACCTAAGTTAAGTTAAACTCAATAACTAAAACAGGAGAAGGCATTAGCAGTCAACCATCATGTAGAGCAGTGCTGTCAAACTTGCGACCCTATAGCTGTTGCAGAATTCCAATTCTCAATAATACAAAGCATTGACTGCCCAGTCATGATGGGAGTTGTAGTTTAACACCTACAGCAAGGAACATTATTGCCTTAAATTGAAACACTCTGTGATGGTACAATTAGACCCATGTGTCCTCAATATAAAATAGGATGGCACAGAAATAAAAGAACCTAAGGGTAGATGCATCTTCGATGAGTAAAGATGGTCGAATTGACATTACAACTCTCTAAATCCGTTTAGTCTAGAAAACATAGTTATGCTTTACAAGATCTCCCGATTCAATGATGGAGTCTAGTCGGACATATCCAGGGTATCGAATTCTGAAAGCAGAATTAATCTTTCAAGACAAAACCAGTCAACAGCCATTGCTTTAGACTTAGATTTGGTCATTTGTATGTAAATTCGCTCATCCCTATTGGTAAAATGATTTACCTTTATTGTGTTTTCTGATGGCAGAACCAGTGGTGCCAATATACTGATTTGCTCCTGATAAATCCCAATGTTTTTTAAGTAAAGGGAATGAACTTCTAATACTTCCTCTCCTGCTCATCTTTGAACAATGATCGATTCTTTATTAATCACCCAGAGCTGCATAGATTACATTGAGGAAGGCCTAGCCTGTCGGTGAGGAGTTAATGATGGCTGGGACTCTGTACAGCACTGGGTAGAAGAGTACTCAGGGTTATTGACTGCGCTCTGTGGACGTTTTAAGCCCCCGACAGTTTAATTGATGCCCAAACAGGGGATAAAAAAAAGTAGAATAAGCAAAAATTGATTTTTCGATGAGAACATTAAATGTCTTGTCCATAATTTCTAATAAAGAACCTGGCCAGATAATTGTATAAAAAGTTTCTAAAAGTCTGCGGCTCAGATAACAATGAGCACTTAGTATAAATTTCAGGTTAATCGTGGATCGCGACTTTATTAGAATGCACTTTACATGCCGTTATTTTTTGCGGTTTATTATTTATCTGTCATTTATATAGCACCTATATATTTCATAGCGCAATAGAGAATGCAGTCAGGATAATTTCCCTGTATATTATAGGACCGTGTACTCCTCAGTGTAGGGAATAAAGATGATACAATTACAACTGGACCCTGTGGCCTGTAGGCCATGCATCAGGATTTAGAGGCTTGAAGCTTGGCACAAGCCCTACCTAGCAGTGGTAGTGAATTGGTAGGGTTGTTTCGGATTTGGCACAGGGCTATATCATAGTTTTAAGGTGTCCTTTGTACAAAAAGAGGTCAGGGCAGGTGGAATTCAGTTGTCATGGATAAAAGACAGTAGGTCAGCATACAGTACCTTGTTGGAGTGACTTGATCCCTTCCTATTTGGTACCCAGTATGCATCTTTCCCCGCTCGCTGCCGACGCTATTACACGTTGGCAGGGAGCGGGTGAGTACAGCGAGGGCCGCAGGGAGCTGCAGTGGGTCTGCGCAGATGATCGCTAGATCGTCCAGGCAGCCCATAGCAGATAGCAGCGGTCTTCTGTCGCTGCTCCTATTCCACGGGGCGGTGGCAGCAGATCGCTACTATTATAGTCGTTTGTCTTTCAACATGTAAATAAAACAAACTACAGCAACGATCAGCCGACATCGTATATGTCAGCTGACCGTTGCCCTCTATTACACAAGACGATTATCGTCCGCTATGGCTGATATCGGCTGATAATTGTTTCTTGTAATAGGGCCTTGAGGCACTGGTGTTCAACAGATAATGGTGTGATTTGTCCAAAATCTCTTTTGCGTAGCCAGCTTATGGCTACTCCGATATATTGCTGTGCCAAGGTAGCTTTGTTCCTTTCGTAATCTCTAGCACTGGCTTATCTGCTAGAAGCTTTTGGGATTGCACATCTGATGACGATTCAGACAGATGAAATCCAACATACCCCATCTTTTCTCTTCAAGCATTTTACCACAAGGCGGAATTGAGATGGACACCTTAGATGGTTGGCTGGTCCCGACAGCACTGGCAAGAGTGGCTGATGCGAATCTGATGGGTATGACTACTAGCTTTAGCGTACTTCCACGTGCAAATGATTTGTTGCTATTTTTTTTTTTTACAATAGGAAATCCATTCCATTTATCAAATGTCATTATTTCTGTAACAAACAAGCACCTGAATTTAGGCCGAAATTTTAGCAGCACATCTACAGACTTAGATTGCAGATTACAGATGGAGGGGAATTTTGTGTGCCGAAATGCAATGCAGCCTCTATCTGTACCAAATATGTATATATATATATATATATATATATATATATATATATATCCCGCCCCCCCAAAAAATTGCTGTGTTCTGACTTGATTTTTTTTTTTTTTTTTTTTTGGGGGGGGGGGGGGGGTGGGTAGATGGTTGCAGATTTTAAAGGCCTGATTTGCAGATTTTTTTATCCTGTTGTTCAAAGCAAAACACTCAGGGTAATTGTCTCTTAGTAAAAATAATGGGACTTGTCCGAGTGGAGGCACATAAGCCAATTATATGGTGTAGAAAAATAGGACGCCAAAACAAATTAGTTTTAACTGGATACATGAGTCAATATCACCTTGCAGAAGATCCGTATCTGCGACAAACACCAGGGTTGCTTAACAGTTTTAATTTGCGCCGGGGAATATCGAGGCTGCACTCAGCCCCTGTTCCTATTACAGAGCGGAAAAGCTTATTTTCTGGGGATAGGTGGACTGCAAATCTGCCATACATGTTAATAAAAGTCACCGTGACTGTGCCAGAGTTTAAGAAGACAACACATTAAGCTGAAGAGGGGTCCGTGGTGAGAACGTGTTTAGTCAATTTCCAAAAATTCAGCTTCTGAGTATTAAGCTTACGGCTATGAAATGGCTCATATTAGGAGCCATCAGGCCGGCAAAGGTCACGACAAGAGGAGAAAACTTCCAGAGCGCACATTTGGCTGTGCGCCTTTTTTCTGTGAACTCAACTTTCCTCCATTCAGGAGGCCTTAAATTGTCTGGTAAGACAGTGCTGATGTCCGCTCCGTCTTTGCAGCAATTAAAGTGATAAATTAAACTAAACTCCGACATATTTCAGGAGGAAAGTGAAAGGTTTAAATGTCTGAAATCATTCATGAGAGCGGGCGGAAAGACTGGAATGTCAAATTTCACTTCTGCATGAAAAATGAAAGAAAAACATAAATGTTTCAATGAGTCAAGTGCCGAGAGATTCAACTTAGGTGGAATTTTTTGTTTTTCCCCATCCTAAGGCCATGTGCTTGCGGCATGTAATGTGGAGCCATTGGCGCTCTGTGCACCGCCATATGGCGCTCCATAAAACGCTTTATTGTAAACTTATTCTCAATGCTTCTAAGGGAGACTAGTCCTGTAGAATAGAAAGCAATGGAGCATGCCACAGTTTTTTTTTCTGTCTTACTTTTGGAAACATACAGAGGTACAGTAAGGCCCCACTTGGTATTTGCTTGTCCCTAATTCCCCAAATACATATTTGCTAACATGGTACAGCCTTGTAGCTGGAGCTTCCCCCCTCTCTTCTGGTCCTCCATAACAGGTACATATCATGTCTTTATGGAAGGAAACTGTCCTTCTGGACAGTTCCTGTCACGGACAGAAGTGTCAGCAGAGAGCAATGTGTCAGACTGAAAAGAATACACCACTTCCTGCAGGAATACACCACTTCCTGCAGGACATACAGCAGCTGATAAGTACTGGAAGACTTGACATTTTAAAATAGAAGTAATATACAAACCTGTATAACTTTCTAATACCAGTTGATTGGAAATAAATATATTTTCCACCATTTTTTATTTTGAATGTGAATTGTTACCTTTAAGATCAATGCATGAGGACGCCTTTACTTTAAAGATAATTAATAGATATTTTTTGTGCCCTTAAGCAGCTTATTTTTTAAAGGGAATGTGTCATCAGAAAATTACTTATTGTTTAAATAATATTTTTATGTTTTTTAATAATTTTGGTGACTTTTTTTTCTCATTTTCCATTTTTCTATCTATGTTAAAAAATAATCCTGAGATCTTGCAGTTTTCATTCTCACCACTGGGGCTAAAACTAAGATGAGACTTCCAGGTCTGTCTGTGGTGATAAGATGAGACTGCTGTAAAGTGATCTGTACAGCATTACAGCATCATGTGACACCAGTAGGTAGATAGCATCAATACAAGACAATAGCAGCTCCCTGTGGAATGACCTTTTCAAAGGTCACAGAGACAGCCTCTGTCTATTGTCCTCTATGTCCATGAGTCTTGCTTTAAAGCATGTCACTAAATGCTGTTAAGAACAGCCTAGAAAAGATTGCAGCCCCATAACAAAATTTAGGTGGCACATTGCCTTAAAGCTTTTTCCAGTATGGGAGGACATTGCTGACTATCGGGAATACTTTTAACTTTGTTACAACAGGCCGAAAGTAATTGGTGAAGGTTTAACTAGCGATCAGTAAAGAGATTGTGGTAAACATGGCTGAATATAAGGGGCCCTCTCCTAAAACCACAGAGGGCGGCGGGACAGTTTGATAAACAGAGCTGCATTCACCGTCTACCTTTGGGATATCGATGACCTGATGAGGATGGATAGAATGAGAAGATCCAAGGTTAATCACAAGTTCTTATTGATCTGCGAGAATAAAACACTTCGTCCATCTTCCCTATGGTAATTTTCACCTTTGGAAAACTAGATCTGATTCATTGAGCATCTGTATGTATGAATAGCAAGGAGACATAGGCCATTGTTGGAGACAGAATCATCCTTCTTCCCTCTAGACTCCATGAAAAACATTTTGTATTGCGGCTGCCCCCATGTCATCATAGCCGGTATCAACAAACCATTTGTAAACGGATGTGTCTGCCTACAGGATGCATGCTCGCCTGTAGACCACACTATAGCTGCAAGTTAGGGTTGTAACAGTCTCTTCCCAAACATTCTTAGGAACAGTGACATCATCATGATGACATCACTAAGCCTCAGATTAGTGGACATTGTAGGTTACTTTTTTAGGGCAGATTTTCTTGCATTCAACAAAATGAGGCAAAAGATGCTGACTACAAAAGAGCCCCAGATGAAACTGCGCTAATTCCAGGTTGGTGTTGCCCCCAATTTAATGGGTGATGACAACCTGCACAGGCTAGTAGTCTCAATGGGTGCTGAAATATCTGCAACCAAATAAGCTGTGAATATACCGATGTTATTAAGGTGGGGTGACGGCACTGTGAGCTCCTGTTGAGGTTGGTTAGGACTGGGGAGATGTAATACAGAACCAGTATTTTTTCCTTGTCCTCCGTCTTCTGTGTACCCCACTGCTAATGCTACTCACATAGGAAAGTTAGCATGAGAGTACAAATTCAAAGCATACTAACATTTTAAGGGGATTGAGCACTATCAGTGTAGCAACAATAGCAGTTCCTTTTGGGCCCAGCGATCAACCCATCTACTCCTATGGATGGTCCTATGGATGATGAAAGAAGAGAAAAAATGGATCTATGTGATACTTAACTCAATTTTCAGGGACACCAAAAAAAGAAGGGAAAGGCATAGTAAAGAACCAAGAAAAGGGGGCTAGGGCGGAGTGGAAATCCAAGGAAAGCAGTGGAGAGTAAATGAAAGTCAGGAAAAGCCAGTGAAGTAACAAGAAAAAAAAGGTGAGGCATATAAATGAGCGTAGGGCACAGTAAAAAAAAAAATGGAAAAAGAGAATCAAGGAAAGGAGGGTAAGGCCCAATGGAGAACGAAGGACAGAGGGTAAGGCCCAATGGAGAATGAAGGACAGAGCGTAAGGCCCAATGGAGAATCAAGAAAATAAGAGCAAGGCCCAATGGAGAATGAAGGAAAGAGGGTAAGGCCCAATGTATAACCAAGGAAAGGAGGGTAAGGCCCAATGGAGAATCAAGGAAAGGAGAATAAAGCTCAATGGAGAACCAAGCAAAGGAGAGTAAGGCCCAATGAAAAATCAAGGAAAGGAGGGTAAGGCCCAATGGAGAATCAAGGAAAGGAGGGTAAGGCCCAGTGGAGAATCAAGGAAAGGAGGGTAAGGCCCAGTGGAGAATCAAGGAAAGGAGGGTAAGGCCCAATGGAAAACAAAGGAAAGGAGGGTAAGGCCCAATAGAAAACCAAGCAAAGAAGATTAAGGCCCAATGAAGAACCAAGAAAAGGAGGATAAGGCACATATGTTGGGGACCAAAATAAATGCCCTGCTCTTTGGAAAACTGTTTCAGTCTTTTCTTTACATGGATGAACACCTGAGGAATTTTCTTTCTTTCCCTTAGCTTTTCCAATATAACAGCAGGTTAAGGCTATGACTTCCAAAATCCATGTAATTACAACCCTGAGCTCACCCGTGTAATTTACTGTAATAGCCATTAAAAAAACATGGAGATTACAGAATGGCGCAGTTTACTCTTAATGTCTGTGGTATAATCTATACGCGGTAGTTCCAGCATTGTGATATATGGGCGGGTGACACATCTTCGTGCCATGCTGTGACCTATGTGAGGATTTATTTATTGAAAATTGACCTTTCTGGTTAATTAAATCTCACTTTTTCCATATTTCTCAGGAGCCCGGAGGAATATGGAAATAAGTTTAATTCTAGTCTTTGGTAGGTCATAAATCACGTCCTATCCCTCATTACTGGAATGTGGAACATAATATGAGAGTTTATAATGAGAACGATCGGTCACATGGACAGTGATATCGTTTCGGAGGCCTCTTATTTTTCCATTGCAACATTCTGTTTGTATTGTCTGTTTTCTTGATATTTAAAAAAAAAAATCCTGAAAACACTCACAATAATTATATTATAATGGATTGTAAATCTTGTGGATTTACAGCTACAAGTGCATCTCGCTTATGACTTTGTGGGGACAGAGATAATGTAGGTTATGTAAATGCAAAGAGGCCGCCCTGCTACAGAAACTAAAGAGAGGGACAGACTCCCATCCTTCTGCCATTAATTGGATTTTTACTTTTGCTACATCTGTGCGGCGCTGCGGAAAAACTATTCGATATATATGATAGGTCATTGGGGCAACATTGTACTAGTATTACAGAATGATGGAAACTAATCACTAGCGATCTGGGCATCACTGGGCTGTAATAGATAGCTATGATGGAGAAATAGAAAGATAGATCGTAGATGGGTATGAGATAGATAGATAGATAGATAGTAGATTGATAGATAGATAGATAGATAGATAGATAGATAGATAGATAGGAGATAGATAGATAGATAGATAGATAGTAGATTGATATGAGATAGATAGATAGATAGATAGATAGATAGATAGATAGATAGATAGTAGATTGATATGAGATAGATAGATAGATAGATAGATAGATAGATAGATAGATAGATAGTAGATGTATACAAGATATATAGTAGATGGATATAAGATAGATAGATAGTACATGGATACGAGATGTCTAGTAGGTGGATATGAGATAGATATTTAAATAGGTAGAGGTATATGTATAGGTCATTGGGGGCAACATTGTACTAATATTACAGAATGATGGAAACTAATCACTAAAGATCTGGGCATCACTGGGCTGTAATAGATAGCTATGATGGATAGATAGATAGATAGATAGATAGTAGATGGATATTAGATAGATAGATAGATAGGAGATAGATAGATAGATAGATAGATAGATAGATAGATAGATAGTAGATGGATATTAGATAGAATAGATAGATAGATAGATAGCAGATAGATAGATAGTAAATAGATAGGAGATAGATAGATAGATAGATAGATATGAGATATATAGTAGATGGATATTAGATAGATAGATAGATAGTAGATGGATAATAGATAGATAGATAGATAGATAGATAGATAGTAGATGGATATTAGATAGATAGATAGATAGATAGATAGATAGATAGATAGATAGATAGATAGATAGTAGATAGGTAGGTAGAGGTATATGTATAGAGTATAGATATACTATTGTATATTTATGCTGTCCTGCCGACCATACCTGATGTATAATACAATGTAGAGGCAATCCCGCCCTCCAGTAATACACTAAATCAGGTTACTCTGTATTGTAATTACTTTACCATATGTCAGTTTGTATTTTAAGAAAACTCGGCTCTGGTAATTGGCTTCTAAATAAATTCCTCTTCGTGTTTGCGCACCTGTAATTGGTAAATTAGATGGTTGGATCCACTGGGACACAGGCGGCTGCAAAAGGATGGAAATTGCTGCACCGAGCCGCATATTGTGCTAGTGTGTTAAATTAAAAGTGATAATAAAGTCAACCACTGTAATAAGTGAACAAGTGATCTATAAATAACAGCCCCTTACCATATACTCTGTGTGTAGAGGGCTTCTCTCGCTTTCTCTCTGAGGGATCTGGCATATCTATACATTACTATTACAAACTGTTGATTTAAAGGGGTATTCCTATCCTTAAGATATGCTGTAATTGTCAGTAGGTTTGGTCCCCACCTCCGGGATAAACATCCATCCAGGCAAGTACTGTCAGGAATACGGAAAGGAGTTATCACTGTCTTCATACCTTCTTTATATGTGGCCTTCTCATCAGGCAGGATGGGGTCAAGGGGCTCATTCTCAGGCCTCAGAGGTACATAGGAGACCCACATCTATCAGACATTGATGGCCATAAATGTCTAAGATTGGATCAGATTTTAGTGGACTCCTTGTAAGGCCTCATTTGCCCTGCGGAGGCACTGTGAGAAAACCAAGCAATTGCTTCTATGTTACTCCATGAATTACAGCTGATCACTGCTGATTTCTGCTTGCTTACTGAGAACTCAATGTTTATTGAGAGATTTTCAAAAGTGGAGAACACCTTTTAAAGAGGAGCATGAATTGACAACACCTGTAGATATTTATCCAGGTAAGAGCACTAACACAATCCGTTCACCTATGGGAAGAGAAGGAAGCCCACACGAGAACCAAAATACTCTTACCGTAGAGATCCCTTCCCAGAGTTTACAATTTCTTTTCTTGATGTTTTATTATGGAACAGATTGTATCAAGGCGTCTTTTGTTCAGAGAGAATCACATTAGACGTGTGTACTGTAAACTTGTGATGCTTATTTCATGTGCTCGTCTCTCCAGATGTTGATTTGTGTTACCTATGAAGTCCTAATGAGGCGGCTTTTATTTTTCTCTTTTTTTTTTTTTTGGGAGGAAAAAAAAATCTAGTAGGGAAGCGACGGCAATCTGTAATTGTGACTAATCTTTTAAATGCTGGTATCAAACGAAGCAGCGGGATGGACTGTTCTCTTATTACCTCGAACAAAGGAAATTAGAGGCGAGGAAAATGAAAGATCAGATGTCAGGAACCTAACAATTTATTTTCACTTGCCGCACATGCTGTTTCTCGGGTTCAACGTTTGTAAGTAATATCTGTAAATTGTAGAGGTGGTTTGCAGGCTAAAATTAAAGTCACGAGTAGCAGATGACTTGTGGTCGGCGGTGTTCGCGCATTGAAAAATTGTGAATTCCACAGCAGCTTCCAAATCTGTGAAGTGGTGGTAATAAATCCCTTGCAGCGTGCCCTTTGTGCACACCCACCCATGTGCGGACCATACTTATGCAGATCTGTATAGAAAGGGTCATTTGTTGGATAGCACCCTGTATGTTCTGGCAGCTGCTTGGATGGGTGACCAAACTGTATGATCAGGTAATCGGAAAAACATTTCGTGTTGCTGGTAGTTACTGCTGACAATGGACCGACATACTGTAAGCCAAGGGGGGTTCTAAGTAAGTCTGTAAGTATGGAAGTGCTTAATTTGGCCGATTGTTCATGTGTTTTCAATGGAGGAAGGAGTAAGCCGCTGCCAGACACCTCCAGTGATGATATCACCATGATATCACCATAAGGGAAAATCTAACATTCTGATCCTTGTTCTTCCGATAACTGCCATTGAGGGCAATGGACAGGCCTTATACATATTAAATGGTCACTGTTCCCATTGAATCTAAGTCCACATCCTCTGTCGGTCTTGCTTCATAAATCTAGAAAATCAGTAAAATAAGTCATTTCATTTTGTGCATTATTGTGGGAACAGTCAAATTGGCTGAACAGCATTTAGAAATATGCTTTACAGCATGGGTCTCCAAACTGCGGCCCTCCAGCTGTTGCAAAACCATAATTCCCGTGATGCCTGGACAGCTAAAGCTTTGGATTTGGCTGTCCCTGCATGGTGGGAAATGTAGCATTGCAACAGCTGGAGGGCCACAGTTTGGAGACCCATGCTTTACAGCAATCCTCATGAACATAGAAACAATAGACCAAAGGGAACCTCTTGACTTTTTATGGGAATGGTTTCTAGGCATGTGCTGTGACCTGCGCAGAGGTCATTATACAAAGAGAGGGAGAAGGACCTGATCCCATCTTATCTGTACACTGTGTCACCTCTCACTGTAATCCTGTCTGTGATGATAAGGAGGAGGCTACTGTAGTTTTCTCTACATCACAGGAATAAAAAGTAAGGCTTAGCTTTTTATTAAAAATTATTTTATAATAAAGATAGTGAATATAAAATTAGGGGGAAAAAAACACTAAAAATTCTTAAAACGTTAATTTAAACAATAAGCCATTTTCTGATGAAAAAAATCCATCGCACTGGGAAGACGTGAGCGCCGTCTTCCAGACATAGAAAAGTCAATTTGCAAATAGCCAGGAAATTCTTAAAGCTAATAATACAGAGATACGGCTTTATGGTATAATATCCATTAAAAATCCAGAAATTAATAGTATTCTCTTAAGGACATTAACATCCCGATCCTCTGCAGTGAATAGAGGAGGCCGAACGTCTACACGGAGTTAATAGTCTATAATGAGAAAGGTAATCATTCAATGTAGGTCTGTTTCTGCCATAGGGGCCGTCATCTATGCGTTTGTATAGCGGATACAACTTAAGAATAGTTGCCATTGTTTTATTTCGGGTGCGTTTCCTTATCAAGAACCCAATGACGATCTGCATTTCTGATTGGGAGGGGTCCTGCGGGACCAGGCGCTCTATGGCTATGCCGAGGGCAGTAACATAATTATTTCAGATAGAACCCGCTCTCTATGTAAAACACAATTTGTTAATGGTAAACCTCATCGGCGGTGCAGCCCTGATACGTTTATTAGAGTAATGAAGGACATTAGTTGTGAGTTTTCTGCAGCGTCTCACCAACTTCCTCAGGCTATTCGGGGGAAGTGGAGGATTCATTAGCTGCAAAAAGTTCTACTTTTCTACCTATTCTTTCTAATATTCTTTTATAGTTTTCCTTCAGCAAAGTGCAATGGAAAACCGAGCCCGGGCCCTTAAATCATGTCATGCTATTTTTATCTTTTGAATATTCACACAATTACTTTATTGCCAACCTGAGACCTCTAAGCTTAGAAGTTTTGGCCGGAAGGGGCTATACAGTATAATAATATCCATTGACTCCACATGGTGGTCACATGGGGAATGGAGAAATGGCAATTTTGTGAAGAAATGACGTGAAAACATGGGGGCGTGACATTGGCAGAGGTGCAAGAGGATGGACCATCATGTTACAGTGGAGAAGCTCCCCACCAGAACCCAAGAGGCCTAAGAGACGTGTAACACAACAGATTAGTCACCTTTACAGTGTATGACTTGTCAAAGTATACGGACAGTCACTACAGTAAGCTATATCGGCAGGAAAGGCTTTCGTTTTCACAGCAGTATCGGGATCTGACTCCACTTATTGGTGAAACGTTGTCTTCTCCGATGAGCCACATTTTCTGCTTCATGGAATAGATGGATGTTGGCGGGTCACGGGAGAAACATCAAAGAACAAACACCCTACAGCCATTACTGGATAAACCCAAGCTGGGGTGGCAGCGTTATAGTCTAGGGCAGGGATGGGGAACCTTCGACCCTCCAGTGGTTAAAAAACTACAATTCTTATCATGCCTGGACAGCCGAAGCTTTAGCTTCGGCTGTCCAGGCATGATGGGAATTGTAGTTTTGCAACAGCTGGAGGGCCGAAGGTTCCCCATGCATGGTCTAGGGGATGTTCTCGGGGTCATTAATCCATGTGGAGGCGTTCTCATCCAGTCTGGGTATGAATCCATCCTTACAGATCACATACACTCCTTCATGTTTACTGTCTCCCCTGGGGAGATGGGATCTTTCAGGAAGACAATGCAACATATGCATGACCAAGACTTCCAAGTACTACCCTGCCCCCTAATAACCCAAAATTTAACCAAATTCTGTATTGGTTAGACCCCCTGGATGGTCCTCCACAATGTTCACTTTGTACCATGGCTATTTCTTAGAAGGGTCCCATGGGGAAAAAGTGGATTATAGGGTGACCTTCTGCAATGACCTCACCTATTACCTGGATAGAAACATAATAGGTGTAAACATGTTATAAGTGATGGTTCAGTGCTGGATCCTTACTGATCACAAGATCCACACACTCTCTTTCTCTCTTTGGGATGATGGTGATGATAGCCAACCTCAGATGTCTGTGCCAGTCCAATATAGAATGCACAGTGCCCTTCAGAACGTAAGAGACACAGAATGGGGTTAGGTTCATTTCAGGGCTGGGGACATGTGCTAGGATGTATAAGAATACATTGGTATTGGGCTGCAGGATACTGAAACTTTGTAACGTTTTACATCTCATATGTATTCATCCCCATAGAGTGCCAAGTGAACCCTGAACTGCCGCGGCAGCCGCCTCTCCGGCTCCTCGGGGGCCCACAGCCCATCAGATTTATCATCAACCTCTCCCTTTGTAATGTGAACACTGGGCTAATTCAGTTTGCAAAGGTTAAACAAGCTACTGTCAGTCACAGTCTGCAGAGCAGCAGTCACGAGCAGAGGGCGAGCTGCCGAAGAGCGCTCCCAAGGCTGGGAATAGGCTTCATAAGGAATATTCCTGGCGGTATGCATGCCAGGGATTTTTTGTGGATTTTTTTAACTTTATTCAGATGCTCCGACACAGACGAGATGCATTGGATCGACAAACAAAGCAAATATATATTTACAGTATTTAGTTTTATCTGAAGTACACTGTGTGTGTGTGTGTGTGTGTGTGTGTGTGTGTGCTTTTTAGATAGGTTGATCCATGATTGCGGGATGTATGAATAAAGTTGATCTAAGTCTAAGTTGATCCATGATTGCGGGATGCATGAATAAAGTTGTTCTAAGTCTAAGTTGATCCATGATTGCGGGATGCATGAATAAAGTTGATCTAAGTCTAAGTTGATCCATGATTGCGGGATGCATGAATAAAGTTGATCTAAGTCTAAGTTGATCCATGATTGCGGGATGCATGAATAAAGTTGATCTAAGTCTAAGTTGATCCATGATTGCGGGATGCATGAATAAAGTTGATCTAAGTCTAAGTTGATCCATGATTGCGGGATGCATGAATAAAGTTGATCTACTTCTAAGTTCATCCATGATTGCGGGATGCATGAATAAAGTTGATCTAAGTCTAAGTTGATCCATGATTGCGGGATGCATGAATAAAGTTGATCTAAGTCTAAGTTGATCCATGATTGCGGGATGCATGAATAAAGTTGATCTAAGTCTAAGTTGATCCATGATTGCGGGATGCATGAATAAAGTTGATCTAAGTCTAAGTTGATCCATGATTGCGGGATGCATGAATAAAGTTTATCTAAGTCTAAGTTGATCCATGATTGCGGGATGCATGAATAAAGCCTTAAGGCCAAGTACAGTGGTACCTTGGTTTAAGAGAAATTTGAATTGAGAGCGTTTTGCAAGAAGAGGTCACAGTTCAAAATTGTAACTTGGTTTAAGAGCTTTGCTTTGGTTTAAGAGCTCCATATACTGGGTATAAGTGGGAATGGTCTGCATGGAGAATGTGGAGAGTTCACAGACGGCCATTAAAGGGGTTATCCAGCGCTACAAAAACATGGACTCTCCCCCTACTGTTGTCTCCAGTTTGGGTGGGGTTTTGAAACTCTGTTCCATTGAAGTAAATGGAGCTTAATTGAAAACTGCACCTGACCTGGAGACAACAGTAGGGGGAAAAGTGGCCATGTTTTTGTAGCGCTGGATAACCCCTTTAAAGGTCTGGACATTGACTTCTATGGTAGCGACCTATAGGTGACACTGAAGAGGGAGTTTTCTGCCTTCTGGTGAAGAGCTAATTTGCATAATTATTGCAGGGGTGGATAACCCATGATTCCAACTTACCCTCTGTCCACAACAAACAATAAATCACCGTTTTCCTGATTATTGATGGTCTTTCCAGTGTTCCCACAATCAAACAGGTGAGCAGTATTTGGTCTGTGTAGACCCGACTTCTTAAACCCCCAGAAATCATAAAATGATGCATCCTTTGCCCGCCCATGTGAATGGAGCGATGGTGGAGCATGCCCACACTTGCTCAATACACTCTTTATGGGCCTGATGGAGGTGACCAATACTCTGCTATTTTCAGTAATCCTTCAGTATGGAGTGGGAGCCATGCATGTGTACTGGAGCATAAGGGCCCCCTGTTCTTATGATTGGTGCCAGCAGTCAGACCCCTAACCCCAAGATCAGACACTTATCACTAATCCAGTGTATAGTTAATAAATTGTAATTTTGGGAAAAAACCTTTAAATGTAGTTTTTTTTAATCTCACAAACATCTCGGCATGAACCTTACCATAATATACCTTACGGAATTAAGTGTATTAGGACACTGTACTGTGGTAATAAACTGATGCCAAACTAAAACTCCCATCATGCCGCTGTCAAGCCATGCTGGGAGTTGTAGTTTTGCAACAGCTGGAGAGCCTCTAATTGGGGGCCATCACTGTGAAGAACAATTCTTACTGCAAGCTGTTGGTGCATGCTGGGAGTTGTAGTTTTGCAAGAGCTAGGGGGACACAAGTTAGTGCAAGCTCTCAGTATATGATGGGCTGATTGCACACATATCAAGTACAGTTATCACTGAAGTTGTCAGTGCATGATGGAAGTTGTAGTTGTGCAGCAGCTGCAGAGCCATACATTAAGGATAACCCTTCTGCAAAATGCAACTATTACTGAAAGCTGATGGTGCATGCTGGGAGTTGTAGTTTTGCAAGAGCTAGGGGGGCACAAGTTAGTGCAAGCTGTCTGTAAATGATTGGCTTACCATAGCGAGGGCTGCTGCTTATTACTTTATTGAGTACAGTTATTACTGAGGTTGTCAGTGCATGATGGTAGTTGTGCAGCAGCTGCAGAGCCATAAATTAAGGATAACCTTTCTGTAAAGTGCAACTATTACTGTAAGCCGACAACAGATGGTGAGTGTTGTAGTTGTGCAACAGTTGCAGAGCCACCAGTCCTATACTAGGAACGGCAAGGAATGAAAGATCAGTAGATTGCACATATTCCCTAGTTATTATGTCCTTGCATGTCCTCTGATTTATGTATTAACCAGAAGACAGAAGTAGAGGCATACGGTGAATCAATGTAAATCCACTCAAGAGAAGGGAAGACAAGTATTTGGGGAACAAAATGAAGCTGTACCCTAAAAAAAAACGAGAAAATTCAATGTTATTTCATAGAAGAGGCGGCATGCTGCGGAGCACAGCTTTATTAAATCCAGAAGAGTCTAATGCTTTACTTGGCAGGGTCTGCCTCTGCTGTCTCCCGCTTTATTTCAATCTGTTTACAATAGTCACGCTCTGACAGCGAGTCTCTTTATAAACACTACTAACGAGTCTTGTCTAATTATTTCCAAAATTGGCAGTTACACATTGTATGGTATAATTAGCGTTCATTAGAACCGGAGCGGGGAGTTGGTACTTAGTAGTGACTGGTTCCTTACAGTACAACCGCCTGGTTATGTGCAGTGTAATGTGTCATTCATGCCGCTTGTTTTACTTACACTTATGCATGAAAAAATTGCAGCCGCAAGCAACATTTGAACAGTTACAGGTGCAAATAGGTAAGGGGGAAGCACTTCTTGTATTGTTTCTACGGTCATTCGTGAAAAGTTATTTCTGCACACTTTGCATAGAGCACAAGCCAATATAATATATCTTATTAGAGAAAGCTGTCTACTGCAGTTAAAAGACTTCCTCTCCCTCCTAAACTCATTAAATAATCTTAAAAAACGCTTTAGGGTGCGTTCACACATACAGGATCTGCAGCAGATTTGATGGCGCAGATTTGAAGCTGCAGATTCAAAGCAAATCAATTCTGGGCCATCATATCTGCTGCTGATCTGTTGCAGATCTGCTGCATATCTGCTGCCGATTCAAATCTGCACCATCAAATCTGCTGCAGATCTGCTGCAGATCCTGTTTCACACGTACAGGATCAGCAGCAGATATAATATCAATGTAACTAAATAACTGAACACAGCATTAAATCTTCTGCGGATGAGCTGCGGATCCTGTACTTGTAAACGCACTTTTAGGCTAAGTTCACACTATGTATAATTTCATTAAACAATGGCCATAGTTGCAGTTTTGCAACCACGGCCGTTATTTAATGAAATTGCCAATCACATTGATTTGAATGTGATGCCAGCCGGAGTGTATACACTCTGTATACACTCTGTCCAGGTTTCCTTGCGGCCGCACAAAAAACTGACATGTCAGTTTTTCGTGTGGCTGCAAGGAATCCCAGCAGACGAGAGCAGAACAGAACAGACAAGGTAAAGTAAGGCTCCGGCCACACTTTACATTGTCGGCTATGGTAATTTAGAATGTGGGCACACACAAACGTGCCCGCATTCCAAATCAAAAGAAATTA
Source organism: Dendropsophus ebraccatus (assembly GCF_027789765.1). NCBI lineage: Eukaryota > Metazoa > Chordata > Amphibia > Anura > Hylidae > Dendropsophus > Dendropsophus ebraccatus. The sequence continues at coordinate 51,566,585 of NC_091467.1, forward strand.
AGTTTATCCGGGTGGTACTGCAGTACCGGCAAGTATGAACTTCACTGACACTGGCCGTTCTGTCTAAGACAAAAACAGGCAGAGCGCCTGATTGGGTAGTACGCTAAGGCAATAATGTGGCCCCAATTGAAGGATCACCTGATCAGGTTGTATATAGCTTGTGTCACAGAAAGGCCGGTGTCATACGCTGTGTGAACCCGGCCTTAACAAGTTTGTCCTTTGGATATGGTTTTGCAGCACAGTTCTATTGAAGTTAATGAGCTGAGTTGTAATACCGCACACAGCCTAAGGACAAGTGTGGTGCTGTTTTAGAAGACACTAGCTTTGTTAGATAACCCCTTTACCCCCCCTTACCTCCATTATCACATGTGCGATAGAGAGACACAAAGTAAAGTAAATGCTTTAAACCAAAATTTTCATTCGGACTGGCCAAATGCTAAATGTATAATAATATAACACAAAATACAATGCTTTTGTTCTGCTAATCCTGATGCTCAGTCCTTCTAGATTTCATAAAAGCAGCAAATATTTGTAGCGTATTAAAATGTCATTTGCGCTCAGGACCCCCCAAGGATCATTAATTTACTTGTTTAGAAATTATCCCTGCGCTAATGGACTGTTACCGCATGTCGGCCGTTCTTAGAGGCACATTAGAGCCTTAGTAAACTGAAACTACTTCACCGTTGCAGCTATTAAAAGTAATGGTAAAAATGTGTAATGTATATATCAAGTGTCTTCAGCTCTACATTTCTGCACCCTGTGTGTGCTGGATAAATCTTAAAATCTACCGACAGGGGGATCCTCAGGGACAGGGATCAATACAGATTATTTTTATTATCTAATATTCCATGGTTATAAGGTTCTGAAAGAGTTAAAGCAAGTATCCTTGAACAGTGAAGTGGCTATTGTTAACATTCATGGTGGTCTTGGGCAGTAAAGGGTCAATGTCATCGTCACAGTATTCTAGTTAAATGTGTGGTTATTGTCAACCTCCTCTACGTTTTGGGGCAGTAAGGTTTCTATGTCAGCTTCCATTGTGTTCCAGTGTAGTTGAGGAATAGTATCATCATCCCTGGTGGTCTAGTTTTGAGAGGAGATATTTATTGCCAGGTATTTATTAGGTTACTAACCTCCTAGTGCTCCAGGTTTGTTTCCTTTCTTATAGGGAGCTGAACGCTTATGTTGCTCTAGAGCATGGGAATGATTTTTGTTCGCACCCCAGGTGGTCTAGGGCAGTAAGGGGTCAATGTCGGCTTCACAGTATTCTAGTTCACTGTGGGGTTAATGTCACCCTTATTTGTATTCTAAGGGTCCTATTAGACAAAGCAGTTTTTCATTTTCTCCGATTAACGATAAACAATTGCAAACAAGTGTTTTTGTGAATGACCCTAAACCATTCACCATAAGACATGGAACAATAGTTAAATAAGACTGAAATGTGTTGGTTTTTGGCCCAGTTGAGGATCCATACCTAAAGTGACGTCACTGAAACCCCCTCCCCATTGTGAGGCGGCTCCATTAGAATCAATGGAGCCACGTCATAGAGGGGCAAGGGGTTTCCTCCCACCAGAGGCGGGCCAGCCCTCTTCCAGTGCGTCAGCCCAGGCCGGTGCTTGTTAATAGACCAGCGCCGTGCACGGGAATGGGGCTGCGGCTCAGAAAAAGAACCTCGGCACTGGCTTCCCTGCGCCAGGGCCGTTCTATTTATGTGCGAATGTACCTGATGGTAACGTCCGCATTCCAGATGGTCTTGGGAGGTAAAGGGTTAACTTTAGCTTCCCTTGTTCTAATGCAATAAAGAAAATTTACTGTTAGCAGCCTTGGTCTTCTAGGACAGTAAGGAGTCAGTGATTCAATGGTGTTGTAGTGCAACAAGGGGTTAGTGTTATCAAACCCAGTGGTTCAATTGTAGCTTATGTGGTGTTCCAGTGCAGTACAGAATTAATGTCAGAAACCCTGGTGGTCTTTGGTAGTGAAAGGTCAACTATAGGTTCCCTGGTGATCTAGTGCAGCACAATGTCAGTTTACCTGGTGTTCTAGTGCTGTAAGAATGGTGACAGCATCCCTGGTGGTCTAGTGTTGTGAAGAAGTTAGTCATGCCGGTGTCTACTAGGTTACTTATCTTCCAGAGTTGCAATTTTGTCTCTTGTCTATACAGATCAAAAATGTCAAATTTGCAGCCCTTCAGCCGTTCCAAAACTACAACTCCAATCATCCCTGGACAGCTGTGGGGGTGCCCATTTGACACTACTGACTTAGTTTGTTACTTCCCAGTGTTAAATTGAGAAATCCCATGTGGGTGGGTTGGACATAAGGGAGCGTATGAACTGAAGGTCACACCTTTGTCCCCTCCTCCAGGCAATGACGTAGGGTTGCTAGGCCCTCCCGTCCCATAATCTAAACAGGCAATCAATGAGGGCCTAATATTGACCTCTGCTATGGGACCCCTCCACTGACCCTGATGCAGGCAGGTTAGTGGCTTTTTTGGCAGGCTAGAACTTTGCAAAGGAAAAATACCATCCGGCTTGTACTGGTAAATTAATAATAAATATTAAAAAATTAATTACTATTTGATTTAAGTGGAAGTTGTTCTGATTTCTTATTTATGAATATGGTAATTCTAAACATGCTGAGGAGGATTGGACCATGACAGCCGGCGCTCAAGGACAGGGGAATGAAAGCAAATGCCTTTGGTGGGTCTAGACGAGTGAGAGGTGTGGGGAGCCACAGCTGCCCTCATAGAAGACCTCCTGCAAGGAGATATCTTCTCTTCCATCACTTCTGTACATGTTCCCATTACTAATTACCAGTATGGCACATGTTCCCTTTGCTAATAACCAGTATGGCACATGTTCCCATTACTAATAACAGGTATGACACATGTTCCCATTACTAATAACCGGTATGACACATGTTCCCATTACTAATTACCAATATGGCACATGTTCCCTTTGCTAATAACCAGTATGGCACATGTTCCCATTACTAATAACAGGTATGACACATGTTCCCATTACTAATAACCGGTATGACACATGTTCCCATTACTAATAACCGGTATGACCCATGTTCCCATTACTAATAACCAGTATGGCACATGTTCCCTTTGCTAATAACCAGTATGACCCATGTTCCCATTACTAATAACCAGTATGATACATGTTCCCATTACTAATAACCGATATGACCCATGTTCCCATTACTAATAACCAGTATGGCACATGTTTCCATTACTAATAACCAGTATGGCACATGTTCCCATTACTAATAACCAGTATGGCACATGTTCCCATTACTAATAACCAGTATGGCACATGTTCCCATTACTAATAACCAGTATGGCACATGTTTCCATTACTAATAACCGGTATGGCACATGTTTCCATTACTAATAACCAGTATGGCACATGTTTCCATTACTAATAACCAGTATGGCACATGTTTCCATTACTAATAACCAGTATGGCACATGTTCCCATTACTAATAACCAGTATGGCACATGTTTCCATTACTAATAACCAGTATGGCACATGTTTCCATTACTAATAACCAGTATGGCACATGTTCCCATTACTAATAACCAGTATGGCACATGTTCCCATTACTAATAACCGGTATGGCACATGTTCCCATTACTAATAACCAGTATGACACATGTTCCCAATATTAATAACCGGTATGGCACATGCTCTCATTACTAATAACCGGTATGGCACATATTTCAATTACTAATAACCAGTAATAAAAAGGAGGATTTTTAATATTCCCAACTAGGGTGCCTATTCAGCTGCTGAGTAGTAGGTGGTCACACTGGATTACACAGGAGTGTGGTCTGCTCTCACTCAGGGTATGTGCACACTACGGAATCCCAATTGAACACACAGCCGAATCTGGCAAACTATAAAATGGAGTCTATGGGAGCAGCTGAGACGCACGCTGCCACCAGAGTCAGCAAGCAGGTGCGAACTGCGGAATCCCAGACGGGTGTTCCGTCAGGATTCCATAGTGTGCACATACCCTAAGGATCACGGTGCTGCTGTCTATGAAGTCTATAAAGGGAAAGCTACTGAAAGCTCTAGTGAGTGTAGTATCCAACTTCAGTACTCGATCCTCACGTGTGTACAATGTATGGCAATATCATAGCAGCTAGTAATGGAGAGACCCATGCCATGGCCTCTTTATTAGTTGTGATAGTAGTCCAGGTCTTCCTTATCTCAAGAAAGGTGCAAGTTCTGAACCCTTTTTTATGTACAGTATACTAGCAAATACACATAATACCAATAGAAAGCTATATATCCCCATAGAAACGTTACATGTTGTAGGCCATTGGCTGCTGAGATGTTTAAATGTTATACTATTCTATTCCTTTACATGAATTTACAAGCCGTATGGTCAATGACTGATGGTGTGGACCAGACAATAAATTTAATTTACATTTTCACAGTGGCATTTATGTATTATTAATACCCAGCACTTACTATATAAAACATACATGCATGCTTTCTAAAGTGCATTTAATGCAGGTTATATATGTTGACATCCTTGATGTATTCTAGGTTTGCCTTTTATTCTAGAGCAATGAAGCATGATCAATATGACAGCCCAACCCCCCACATTGGGAATCAGCAGCTGGAGATGCCATAGCATCATGTATAGACTGCCTCCACTTCCTTCCATAGGATTACTGTGCCCAGCTCCCTTGGGATCAATTTTGCAGTATTTGGTTATCCATGCATTTATATTTTGTGGAATTCCTTAGATTTTGTTATTCTTATTGATAATAAAAGGTTTACAAGAGACCCCTGAGGAAAGTATCTGTCCTTAATGTCATTCTGCAAGATATTTAAATAATACCACCAAATAGTGCCAAGATGAGTGTTATACAGTCCTATAGTGCCATATGTCTACCATAGAGCAAAACAATCTTCACTCCTCAGTCAGCTTCAAAGTGTGCCACCACTGCCCATCAAGAGTCTTTCTCACAGGCAAGTGACATAGTAGGGATAAGGTGTCGAAGACCCCTTTCTTTAATCTGGATTAAGTTTTGGTGCCAGAACCAAAAGAGGATCCAACAAGAAAGAGAAGTACAAATCTTCCCTTTATATTTTCCTTCCCGAATCCACTTCTGGTTTTTGCAAAAAAAACTGCAGTGACTGTTTTCCCAAAAAAATGTGTGTTTCCAGGCTCAGGAGAGTAGGTTAGGCAAAACCAGTGCATGCCAAATCCTATTTTTTTTTTAAAAATCATCATCCACTTTGGGTGCCATGAGGCTTTAATTTTTTTTTAAGATTTTCACATAGATAGAACGGAAATAGTGGTGCCGGCTGGTTGGAGGCAAGCACTGGAAACCCCCGTCCCTCTATGACACGGCTCCATTAGAATAAATGGAACCGTGTCAAAGAGGGAGCTTCCCCCCACAGGGGTGGGACAGCCCGCCTCCAGTGCTTCACCCCCGGTCTGTGCTGGGCAATAGAACGGCGCCGTATGTGGGAACCGGGCCACAGTTCAAAAGCAGGACCACAGCAGCGGCTTCCCCACGCCGACTCCGTTCTATCCATGTACTGATGATACATTCACTTTAAGATGTCGGATGGTATTCTGATTAAAGAGAGTCTGTTAGCATGTAAATGCTCTCCTCTCCTATCAGTAGCATATTATAGAGCAGGATTGATATATAGTTGGAGAACCTGTAAGTTATTAATAACATTTCTACTCTTTCTATGTTTAGGAGTCCGGTGGGCGGTCTCACTTAATGGTTGGCGGTTACGTTACAAGTTCTCCTAAATCTTTTCCTATAAAACTATATATGAATGTGCTCAGCTCCTCTTGCTCCATAACATGGTGCTGACACATCAGACTAAATGTTCAATGTGACAGGTTATCTTTAAGTGGAGATGTATAAATACTGACACATTGCATGGTTAATCATTACCCCATCTGTTCTCCTCTATATATTTGAACATATTTTACTCCTGCCATGAAAGCCGCCTTATCCTATTGCTATTTGGCTACGACTAGCGACATCTTACAGTGCCTCCTTGCCCGATCCTTTATATAGAAGACTTTCCTTGTCTTCACTCTGTTCCCTTCTCAGTCTGGATTTCACAGCTTTTTCATAATGATGCAGATACCTCCATAACTCCTGTAGCTTTCCAGACTATTATCGGATAGTGCGACAGTCCGAACCCCTGCTGGAATTTCTGCATATCTGCTGTTTTCTTCAGCCTCCACTGCATCTGCTTTCCGAGAAGTACGATACATCCTCACACTGACAGAAGGATCTCACTGTCTTCTGCGTCTTTCATTCCTTTAAGCCTCGGATAAAACCTAACAAATAATCAGATATCTATTTTCGGCTTCATAGTCTTAAAGGACACAGATGCATTCCTAGATTCTGGCTCAGTTAAAACTCTTGATAAACTTTTTTAGACGTATGAGATGTCTGTTCCTAATGTATTTATAGGGAGACAACTGTGGAGACTATAATGTACGGATGAGATGAATTAATATCGTAATATGGTGCACGAGACCTGCTAAACCTTGCATATCTTATCTCCAAATACAATGCTGTTGAATGCAATCTATTGTTGTCTGTTATCAGCCATGTTAAGCTGGATATAAGCTGACTGTAGTGTTTCTCATTGAGATTACTAAAAAGCTTGTGTCCTGTGATCATTCCTATCTCACATCTCTCCTGTACCTTCACGATTACATGGATTCCATTAACAGTTTGCGGTATTTGCAGTATTTTTTTTCCAATTTATGACCTCTAGGTGTCACCCTCCTTAAATAGTAGTGATCTCGAACCTAGGGCTCTCCAGAGGCTACATAACTACAACTCCCAGCATGCCCTAGCTGTATAGTCAAAAGGTGGTGATTAACCCTAGATTGGAGACCACTGCTTTAGCATTTAAATGACTTTGTATTATTTTTATGGCTTGATAAATTTACTTTACATGACTTTACATATTATGCTAGAGGAGAAGGTACGGTATACAACTCCAGTCTCTAGGATGGGCATGGCAGAGGATACCACATGAGTCCCTTGCTCCTCAATAGTTCATCACAGATCACCTGTAACAGTCTCCCAGCAGTTATTATGACACATAACATTAATTAGCTTAGTCACTTACATAGAATCTAATAATAGGAATCTGCTACAAGATTATACCTACTATAATTTTGCCCCCTATATACAAGAATATAACTACTATAATACTACCTCCTATGTACAAGAATATAACTACTATAATACTGCCTGCTATGTACAAGAATATAACTACTATAATACTGCCCCCTATATACAAGAATATAACTACTATAATACTGCCCCCTATATACAAGAATATAACTACTATAATACTGCCTCCTATGTACAAGAATATAACTACTATAATACTGCCCCCTATATACAAGAATATAACTACTATAATACTGCTCCTATATACAAGAATATAACTACTATAATACTGCCTCCTATGTACAAGAGTATAACTACTATAATACTGCCCCCTATATACAAGAATATAACTACTATAATACTGCTCCTATGTACAAGAATATAACTACTGTAATAGATAAGATGTGGTACAGCTGGTTAGCACTCTCCTGCGATAGGTGTGATGGTAATGGTGTCAGACACTCTATGAGACTACGGCAAGGCAATGTGAGGTGCTAGGAACAAAGAAAATCCAGGAATTTACATGTGCAACAAAGAAACAAGTTCTAGCACTAACCAGTTCAGTAGAAGTTCATTGCCTTTATTCTGAGTCATAAAAAATAGCAAGGAGAGTAGTGAGTGCGGGAGCGTCTTCAACAGCTATAGTCTCAGTTTCAGGCTACATAGCCCATTCTGAAGCTAGGAGCACTCCTAGCTTGAAAAAAAAGCCTCAAGTCTGCAGATTCGGTGAGTGCCCTGTGGTCTTTGTTCTCGTCATAACTACTATATTACTGCACCTATGTACAGGAATATAACTACTATAATGTCTCCTATGTACAAGAATATAACTACTATAATATTGTCTCCTATGTACAAGAATATAACTACTATAATACTGCCCCCTATGTACAAGGCTATAACTACTATAATACTGCCCCTATATACAAGAATATAACTACTATAATACTGCCCCCTATGTATAAGGCTATAACTACTATAATACTGCTCCTATATACAAGAATATAAGTACCATAATACTGCTCCTATATACAAGAATATAACTACTATAATACTACTCCTATATACAAGAATATAACTACTATAATACTGCTCCTATATACAAGAATATAACTACTATAATACTGCTCCTATATACAAGAATATAACTACTATAATACTGCCCCTTATTTGAAATTGTCTGTGCCTTTTTATAAAGTTGACACCATTGTGAGACTTATCATTCAGCTTTGATTTCTATTGATATTTTATTTCCTGCGCTGCGGCTTCTGTGAACGTCAGCATAATAATCCTATTTCCAAATACCTACAGATTATGTTGTTGTCGTCGCTATCAAACCTGATTGCCGACCTCTCGTATGAGTCTGTTTTACATTATAATCCTGTCCTGCAGCATTTTCATGGCTGTTAGTGTTTTCATTACTTGTTTGTGTAAATATACAGCGCCATTTCCATCTAATACCCGCTGTCAGGATTTCCAATCTAACCGACTGCAACGGGGTGATTACAGGGAGAACTTACAAGAACAGTAGGATGGCGGGCAGGGCGACGAAACTAGAAATCTTCTTCTCTAATATGTCGTTCCTGTGCAGCCTATAGATATCTTCCCAGGGGTGTACGTTCAAGCAGGGAAGGATTAGGCCTGAACCTGTAGGTGGTCGTGGTCCTGGAGGAAAGGACTCTAGGATATAGTGTTATATCAGGTGATGACATTGATGTGGGGATGAGAGGAGGACGTTCAGCGAGGAACAAGGAAAAGGCTGTAGAAGGCGCTAGATCTTTTCTTTATTATTCTGCTTTGTTTTCCCAAGAGCACCAAGCATTGTATTGTGCAGCCATTGACCACACCGAGAAGGTTTACCTGTGTCCTCTTTGTTGGCGACATTTAAGACACCAGTCTGTCTCCAGGTTCTTAAATGGGATATCCGGGTAACAAAAACAATATTCTAAACAATCCCCCGGTGGTGCCTGCAGGGTTTGGGGGGGGGGGGGGGCTTTGGGTTTGATCCTGTTACATTGGGGTTGCAGGGCCTCCCTTCCCTGCTTGCGCATGCTTTGCGGGGACACGTGGTACATGAGGCAATATGGTTTGATTAAATTATATACTAACTTCTGATGTTGGTTTTTAATGTAGCTGAACAAGCTTTAGTTTCAATCATGCGATGTGCAGCCATTTCTGTCTCTCCAGGCTTGTGCCTATTTTGAACCCTTTCCTTGTTTTTTTTTTTTCATTCTTATCCACTCTGGGTGTCTAAAATCCTCTACTCTGGGTCCACTCTGACTACGCTCAGCAGGCATATGTACCTGTCTTTGTGTCACAGCTCTGTGTATTGTAAGAGTTATAGATGCTCTTAGAGTCTGGATGGAACTATAATGTTTTCATTCACAGTCAGCAAGCAGAGATTTAAACCTATACTACACCCCCAGGTAAACAGATACTCATTATGCAGCACGTATGTACGCCATGTGCGCGTCAGCTCTGCTACATCATCAGCTAGTATGGAATCAATGAAAAACAGTCCTGTGTTTACTGTGCAATAGTAATGACAGCAGTGGGCAGGAAAGAAAGCTAAGGGGCGAGTACACAAATGAACCAATCAGGGAGATGCATGATGGGAATTGTAGTTTCCTGGCCAGTGCCATCTTTCTTATACAGTAAATAAGATTTAAGAAAAACTTGTAACTGAGGAATGGCAGCAGCTAGAAAGACAGGAGACGGCTAAAAATACTTAGAGGGAGACCATCTAGCGTTTTATTTTTTTGCTTTTAGGTGGATAACCCCTTTAATATGTAAATCTAGTGCCACTAAGTAGTAGTAATCAGCTCCTATTTGGTTTGCGGGCTTCTCACTATTAGTCATTTCTACTGCAGAGAAAAGGAGGCTCCACTGTAATTGTATCCCTAACAGGGTGCCATGGTGCACTACAGTAAAACTTGCATTTGACATCTTTGCAGCCCTGCAGACTTCTTATGCGACCTATTCTGATAATAATGTTAAAGGGGTACTGCAGAAAAAAAAATTATAATAACTTTGTATGTAATGTATGTAAATTAAAAATGTTAGACATTGCATGTTAATGTTGCCCCCTCTGGCCATATTTGGGATCACTAGTAAGCTATAGCGGATTACTGTCTGTAGCAGATGCCTGCTAGATTTTAGGGGTTCATGTCTTAACTGGAGGGGTGGCATAGAATGTGATATGGAACATGGTGCTAAGACCCCCTCCTCTGCGTGTAGTGGGAGCCATCACTAAAGATAGGATTGCTGTCTGTAACATAGAAGTACAGTAGTAATTTCTGACATGGCCAGAGAGGGCAGCAGAGAACCTGAAGCGGGGGGTCTCTGCGCTAATTTTTTTTTTTATAGAGATGGAGACATTTGGTTGAATATTAGGTGACAGACCTTTTTTTTTTTTAATTCTCCAGCCATCGGTAATGATACGCCTTGCGTCAAAATACTCAAAACTCCACCGAACTTCTGGGTCTATCTCCCATTTCTGATATTTGAAGGGAGGGTGTCTCTGGTCGTAGGAAGTGAATGGTTAATGTTAAAAAGATTAACAAGTGCTTTCTAAACGGATCCCTTTGACAATGAATTTCCATATATCCATCTCCAGAACTGTACGATTCATCTTGCAGTTGTCATCGCTGCCGTCTGTAAGCAGAATTGCCAGGGGGTTAATAAGCTTCTGTCAGTCACATCTCACCCTAATAAATGGCGCGGTACTTTGCTCTCAGCGTGCTAGGAACCCATATACAATTGGAATCCAGCAAAAGACAGGTTAACGGGGCTCGTATCCAAATCACAGCAGCTGCAAGCTTTCCACGCAGGCGGGTGGAGAAAAAATAGAAACTTGGACGCTTTTTATCGGCACCTTTCCGAACAAAATTTATCTTTCACACCCTGCTTGATGCCATATGCCCAGGATTTGTAAGAAAGAAATATTTCACTGTCAGTCGCAGATCCTAGCACCAACAGAGCCTGTGCCAGCAGGATGGAGTGCAGGATCACGAGAAGTGGCAAATGGCTTTGACCAGGGACATGCTTGGCTGTGTGTAATTCTACCCCTGAGAATTCACAATGAATACATATGGTTTGCAAAGGACGTTGCTTAAAGGGGACTCGTCATCAGGAAAATGCTGTTCAATCTTTTCACAGCATGTTGTAGAGCAGGAGGAGCTGAGTAGATTAATATATGTTTTATTTCAATAGTCCACTCCATCATTGCAATAAAGGGCTTAGGATTATTATGCAAATTAGGTCGGGGGGTGTTCCTCAGCGTGGCAAGGGGTCATGTAAGTCCAGCCCGTATCCTGTTTGCACCTGCCTACCCTGTTTGCTAGATGGGCTGAATTTACCTAGGCTTATACTGTGCTGGCAAACTCATTTGAAATATAACAGAAAGGTTTCTACCCTGCTGGAGGTTTGTCTGTAATCCTGATGTAGCTATGGGTTAATTTGCTAACAGGTCCGCTTCAATTGACACCACCCACTGGTCTTGTAAGCATAGAATTGGCACGGATTCCATCAATAATTTAAGTGTCAAGGACCGGGCCGCTCGCTCGGCTCCTGGCTCTACCAGAGTGCACAGCCAGCCTAGCAGCCGGCCTGATTGCTGGGGGCCGTTGGCATCTATTCATTATGCCGCAGCCAGGGCTGCCTGCCCCCTGCTGAGTGGCACAGCTGATGTGGGTCTGGTTGGAGTTATGGGCGGCCAGGACCGCCAATGAATCTATAGTGTGTGTCCTGGGGCTGGAGTCTCAGCCCCAATCACACTTGGGGCTGGGACTCCAAGCACCGTACTGTAAGTATCCTCCCCAGTCATGTATCCTTTGCCTGCGATAGTACCTAGTTTACTAGTGTATCTTGACATAGCATTTTTCTGCATTGGTGTTACGGTTACCTGACTTCTGCTATTGACCCTCTGACTACCCCTCGGACACGATTTTGTACTTCGCTGCTCAGTTGTTTTTTGACTGGGACTTCGGAATCTCCCTTTATTGTGTTATTTATTGTCTTATTTTGTTCTGTGTTGTACTTTGGTAAGTTCAGGGACTGACACCCAGTTGTCCGTTGCTGCTTAGAGCATCTGAGGCAAGTAGGTAGGGACAGAGTGTCAGGGCTCACCTGTCCTTGTGTCTTTCTGTCCCTATCCTAACATTGTGATACTACATTTTTGCCTGTAAACCTATATATCAATCTGCTCAGCTCCTCCTGCTTTTCAGGAAACAGCGCCCCTCTGGTAGCACAAGGCATTGTTGGCATACAGAGTCTGCACAGAGTCATAGGGCATCTCTGTATGAAATCAGAGGCCTACAGAGTTACCGCAAGGCGTATTTAGAGCTGCTGTGACGTATTACATTACAGCCATGTGCATGAGGCCGTACACAAACCTCTACTACTTCTGATAAATCAAATATCTCTGCATCCTCCCCCAGACTGTGATACGTCAGTGGTCCACTATGCAGAACATGCATCTTTTATGGCTGAATACACTTGCTTGCCTGATGGAGACCACCTCACCATCACCCACCCATATCACTTTCCATAGTCAAAAGTGTCTGATTTTTTGCACCATTGTGACACGTGCCATAACTATTCCGCCATGTGTGTGCAAATCTCTTAATAAATTCCTCCCATTGTGTTTTTCTTCCTTTCACACCCTAGCCCAGCAATCGCTCTGGATCACTAAGATCAATGCGACTTCTTCTGCCTAATAATTATGCATTACGGCGAAGTCATTCGGTGAGCACTGACTGTAGCGTCGACACTCGCTTTGCATTTCTGTGGCCTGAATGTAAATGTCCATCTGGTCACTTCAGGTGGAATCATCTGCGGCTACGAGAAATCCTTGCTTTCCTCAAATGCCTCTTTCTTACAATCGCCTTAGGCAATCTCTCCTGCATACTGGCCGCCTGGTAACCTTTATTTTTTGCTGAAGAAAGTTGTTTTTTTTTTTCTTTTTTGCTTTTTATGTAATTTATGCAAACCTGAATAGCAGCCAGGAAACTGGAACATAAGCAAGCCAATTATATTGTGTAAAAGAAATGGGTTTTTAGAAGACGTCTTAGTAGCCCGGTAGCTTTGTACTTATGAAAGAGAACATGCATTAGTGATAGAGGATAGAAATTAGCAGATTTCTCTATTCAATGAAAGTCTTTTTTACTCCTTTTATGCTTTTTTTTTTTTTCCGTCCAACATGTTTGTTGCCCCAGTACCGGTTCCTGCCGCTGTAGCCATGCAATTGGTCCAGGGATAGGTTGCTGGGGCGACAAGAAGATGCCGAAGTCTGAGGACGACAGATAGCAAAGTGCAATTTGTTTAATGGACGCCAGATAAGATGCTTATTGTCCTGAGCTGCACCCTGTGGTTGTGTAGACATTCCACTTGTAATGCTGCATGTCACCCTTTTTAGATTTGTGAGTCTCTGTCCCGGAGAGATACGAGCTCTCAGTGATAGCTAGAACGCGAACATGCTGCATTCAGAGTCATTCCATGCTGCAGGAGAAGATAGAGGGAGGAAGGGAATGGCTGTATTATGCAAGAACAAAGCACACACATCAGTTAACCTGGAGGAAAAAGCAATTGTGCCTCTAATAGAAGTAAGGCAAATATTGAACGAGCAATTTTGACGTTTGTAAATTAAGTTATTTTATCGGCGAGAAATATGGGGAATTCACACTGGAAATAGCAGCAATGACTTTTGAAGCATCCTGCAATAAACTATTGGGGACAGATGAAAATCATTGCTACTAGCAAGTAGTCGGGAAGTCCCGTCATGTCTGAGCTGCACCACTTTTACAGCTGATATCTAGCTGATTGTGGGGTCTGACCATTAGGACCCCTAACAGTCCCAAGAACACATGCTTGACTGTCACTCAGGTCACTGTCTGCGTCACTTGCTGAATTCGGAGAGAATGAATGGAGCTGAGCATATGAGGACAGTTGATCTCAATTCTCTTGTTCGATTGAAAGCCCTGCATATAGCTAAGTATCCACTAACTGCAAGGAATCCGTATCCCAGAATGTCAAACGTAACAGCAGACGCCACTAAACTTCACTGTCCCTACAAATATCCCTATGATAACCCTGATTTACAACTTACCCTAGCAAAGCCTGTGGATATTCTTTTTATAGGGGATAACCTGAAATCTTGGTACAACCCCTTTAAAGAGTTTATTTGGTGTAATAGTTTTTAAATAGTCAATTAAAACAGGTAATAGACAGAAACCCATTTCACCAACATCATCTATTAGCCGGTGTCCTCCTCTGTAGGACTCAGAATGTCCATGCAATGCACATCATTTGATTTCTATGTAAGCTGTGCAGTTCTTCATTTCCCCTGTTGTGGCGCTGCAGAGAAATTGAACTCTTGCAGATGGATTCACGGACAGATCAATGCTGGCGATCAGAGTTCCAACAAACAACACTCTTTGATCAGATTATAATCTGTAAAACCTGCTAAAAAAGTGAACAATTTCTTAATAGGAGTTTTAACGCTGTAATAATAATGGCCGCCCACAAGATGGCAGAAGTAGATTTAACCCATAATAGTCAATTTTCCAGTTTCCTTACTGTGGTTCTCAGTCTTCAGATACCCTTAGGACTTACAGTAGGACCAAATTGTGTGATCAGCAAGCAATCACAAGAAAAATGCTGATAGGTATATGTAACAAGAATAGAAACTCACCAATAGATGACAGGAAACATATCATAAGCAATGGGTGATTAAGATGGAGGTCAGGACTTAAAGCAGAAGATGACTAACATAAATTGCTACCAAACAGCCCTTTGCTAGCTGTCCCTAATCTTTCCCTAGATCCCTAATATTTTGCTAGATCCCTGAACACTAAACCTAACACAAGATTACACTAGGACTGGTAGTCTATTACACTTACATTTCATGGAGCAAGGGCTGCACGGCCATTGTAAGCCCTTGCCCTAGTGTAATAAACAAAGTTTATACATGCCTCTCCTTGCTCCCCAGTGTCCCTTATACTTCTGCCCTCAGCTGCCGGTGGAACTTCTGAGCCGGTCTCTGTAGTGACAGGCCGCTCAACCAATCACTGGCCAAGATGGGACAGTGCCAAGGCCAGTGATTGGCTGAGTGAGCTGTCACTTTAGAGACCGGCTCAGAAGTTCCAGTGGCAGCTGCGGGTAGAGAACAGAAGTGAGGAGGAAACCATGGAGCAATAATCTGCCGAATCGGCATGATTTGGCAGATTATCGCTCTGTGTAATAGGGCCCTAATCCTGTCCATAGTTTTGGGTCCGCAATTATGGATAGGATTACTGATGTGTGAATCGGGCCTAAGACAAGGATACAAACAAATGCATGGAATGCTGTAAACACATGCACAGAGCATACATTGTCAGTGATCTGAGGCTAACCAATCGGAAACTCCATTCCCTGAGCTGAACAGTCACGATCAGCTGATCCAGAGTTATAGATCACCTGTAAGACATTTGCATAGCAATTGACCCAAAGAAACTAGTATTCAGGAGAAGACAGGATAACAGTAATAGCATATAAGGCATATCCTAGTATGATTACAGGAGGAAGCAGTTAAAGTGTCGCTGTCGTTTTTTTTTTGTTTTTTTTTCAGAAATGAATAGTACAGGCGAGGAATGTACCATCAGTCGTGGGTTGAAGCACTGGAGGCGGGCCAACCCACCCCCAGTGGGAGGAAACCCCCGCCCCTCTATCACACTGCTCCATTAGAATCAATGGAGCGGTATCATAAAGGCGCGTAGGGTTCCTCCCACTGGGGGTGGGTTGGCCCGCCTCCAGTGCTTCAACCCACGATTGATGGTACATTCACTTTAGGAAACTTTGTAATTGGCATTATTAGGCAAATAGGCCATTATCTTCATTCAAAAAGACTTTCCCCAGGTCTTCCCCCCCCCCCTCACTCTCATTCACTGCTCATTATCAGTAAATCATGTCTTGTTGCATCAGACATGCCCCTGTCTGTTCTATGGAGAGGGGAGGGGAGAGGAGGAAGGAGAGAGATTAGTCGTCAGCAGAGAGCAGAGAACAAAGGATTATACATCGGTAGCTATGTGAAAGCCTCTATTTAGAGGTCAGAGAGGTCAGTGCTGACTTTAGAGGAGATAGCCCGCTGATGTAGCTGTAAATTAACTCTTTATTGTCCTGTTTTGGTGCCTCATCTCCCTCCACCCCTCCCCTCTCCATAGAGAACAATGAAGACAGGGGGGAGAGCTTCAAACTGCTTTGTCATGATAAAAATGCATTTTTCGGCTAATAACCCAATTACAAAGTTTCTTAAAATCACCTGTACTATTGATTTCTGGAAGAAAAAAAAAATACCTACAGGTACACTTTAAGTAAATTCAGTTGTTTTTGTGCATTTTACCTTATTGTAGACTGCCAACAAGATTTTTTAAGAGATCCGGCTGTTTTGTAACATTACATTTTGGGTGGAAATCCTTTTAGTGAAGGATGAGATCAGAATGCGATTCGCTATCTCTGACCTTTTCAGAAGCAGAATCACCACTGGAAACAATGAACGATCCAGGCCCCAAATAGTTAAGGTGGCGCAGGCTTCCTTCCAGAATCCGGATATCCTTATACTGAATTCGTCTTGTACAGAAGCCAAATTGTGAAAAATGCCCAAAATTGGGCAACCGTAATGTGTCCGGTAACAAGGCAGGTGTCGAGCAAATGGCCGTATATCTTTCTTTATGGTGCCTGGAAGCCCATCAGTCCTGTATGAGGATTGTTCTTGCTGCCATCACGATGATGTATCTAGATTTTAATGGAAATTAATGCAGAAAAGGTCTGTCCATTAACCAGGCTACGATTTTATGTGTTAACCCTTTACACGGCCGCTTCACGCTGCTTTATCCCATACGCAAAAAAGCAATGAATACAGGCAACTCAGGGTGAAGAATATGAAAGGGAGGAGGGGGGTTAATGTGACCCTAAATGGGTGGTTTTCAAAGCATGTGGGGTAGCATCCATAGATGTAAGTATGCCTTCAGGATGTCCTGAATAGGAGCTGGTTGGGTGCATGCGAGGTCTGTCAGATGGAAGACATGGCTCTTGAACTCCTCATATGAATTTTAATGAAGTCATGGACCACAAAGGGTTACTTCCAAATTTAAGGATTCTTAATTACAGCGCGTGTACCCTTCCCTGTATCAATAGCAAATCCTTAGTGAATGCGTCTCAGTACGGGTGTCACCGCTTCACGTCTCCAAACATCTCCTTGTTGCAATTAATTATTTTGCTGCAAATGAAAGTCGTGGCCGGCATTGATTTAGCAATGTAGCAATTAACCAGTGGGGGAAAACAACACTTTGTAATTACACAGCTCGGATGTCTCTGCGTCCGCGTCACCGGGACCGCAAGAAACTTTCGTCCTGTTCGCTGGGGGAATTTCTGATCGTGCCCAAGAAAGGCTAATTGCAGATTGGAAAGGTCTGTAGATATCTGTTACTTTTGATGTATTATGAAAATCTTATTTTTTTGAATGTTTTCTGGTTAGTGGGGTCAAAAAATAAAAGTTTTGGCAACTAGCAGCAATCTGACCTGCTGTTGATAATCACCTTGGTGTTATAGGGTGCGATGATCGCTCTATACCATGATGCTGGCAGATTGGATAGTATTTATGTGACTGCAAGCTGGCCATATACTTTACAGTTGTCTGAAGCTGCGGCTTCTGTCTTTTGTATATAAGGATCTTCTGACTCTTCCCTTGCACACTACGGAAATCATGCAATTAACTTGCAGATTCTGTTGCTTGCCAATCCAATCCAACCCCCCCCACACACACACACACACAGACACAGATTCCCATGATCCATCAATATCCAGACCTGCTCTTTTCTAGTAAGTGGGGTCCTGGGCCGCAAGCATGTCCTCTCCTTCAGGCCGATAGGGCCACAGTGTGCTAAGATAATACTGCCATATGCAAGCTACATAATACTACCATATAGTTCCCAGAGCGGTCTCTGCATAATAATCCCTTAATATATCAGAATATGTCTGCATAATACTGTAATTCAGTTCTCCATCCATAGCGCCATATAGCGCCTAATAATACTGCCTGTATATAGATGGTGTTGCCAACTCATTTACCAGACTATGTACCTTTGTGATTATGAAACAAGGAACAAATCTTTCATACTACTGTAATCCTTTCTTTTTCTCCACAAATACACCCCCCCGCACCTTCCCCGATGCCGCATGTTACACCAATACTGAGAAGGGTCTGCAATCTGATTGTCACCACTTATTAAACATTGCAGTGACTCATTCGTATCTGGGGTGTGATAATGCTTTATGGAACGGATACCTATGCCGGTGATCAGTATTCCTATACGTCGCCGGCCCATGTGATATATACCGCTGTAAATAGCTGATGGAAATCACATATTTCTATTAGCATATTTATGGGCTCCATACATTCAGGACGTGGAGGCTCTTATCATATGGTCGCCATCCATTGCTTCTGCTGGGATGCCAGGTAATTGCCTGACATTGATCCATATGGAGCATTATATCTTCTTGCGGTTTATTTATAGACTTCTTGAAGCTTCTGGGCCCCAGTACAAAACCTGCAATGGGGCCCCCACCTACCTCTATGTTGCAGGGGAAATGCTAACTTTGCATCCCGCATTGTTACGCCACTTTTAAGACCCTATAAAAACCTCCTTTAAACCTCTATGGGACCTCTAGGCACCAGGACCCCTGTGCTACCCGCTGCACCACCTTTAGTTTCATGAGGGGATCTGATGTATAGAATTGTTTGGCAATGTCATTATTTTTATTAAAATTCATAGTGCTGTCCAACCTACATACAGATGCAGCAGAGGGCAGCTTATTTTGAGATGACAGTGTATTATTTGTTGCTTACATGTGACTGAAGGTAAAGCTGGTCATACACAATTAAAGGGGACCCTCCTTTTTCATAGACCCTATTAATTCTGGGTTAACTGGGGCAGCTTCTGTGTTTCGAGTAGTTACAAAGAGTGTCTCTTGCTCTTGGAGGACTTGGCCTGTCCTGCAATACACGAACACCCGATTGATATGATTGGTCAGAGTGTAATTCTTTATTTCCCCTGTGGTGGTGCTGCAGCAAATCTCCATACAGGTGATCACTGGAGGTCTCAGCAGGAGGACGCAGTGTTATCAGCTTATTGTCACCTGACCCTTTTAACAAGTTGGGTTTGTCCAAAGCGGAGAATACCTTTTAATGCCACAGCAGGATTGGGTAGAGGGCATATAAGCTGTTGTCAGAGGTGTCTGGCAGCGGCTTACTTACCCTCTTCCTGATTACATGCATGGTTTACTGAGCATGTAAGCGTATAGGGGTGTCAGGAGAGAGAGCACTTGGCGTACAGCTACTATCTATGAAATGTATGGCCAGGTTAAACTTGAAGTCGTTTCTCACTACAGAGGAGCCCCTTGGTAATAAATCGATCACAAAGTGTCCTCCTGCCTGGGTCACCATCGATCTGCTTTATCTGACAGCAAGTGAGTAGGACATATAAAGCATTGCACAGTGCTGATTCATATCAAAGGGTTCAGGAAAGGGTCCTCCAGAATGAGAATATGCAAAAAAGAGCCTGTAGAGCCTCGTTTAAGAGTCTCAAGGCACACGATTAGCCAGATATCCCTCCTGAAAGGACCCAGCCAAGGGGTGGCTACTGTAGAGAAACCACCAAAACCACCATATTAAGTAAGTTGCCCTAAAAGTCACTGTAATGAGAAAAACCAAGGCTAGGTATCCATCCACATACAGCTGTTTCGGGTTGTTGCCCTTCATCAGTGTGGTACAGGAGCCACCACTTGGCCAGGCCCTTCCCAGAGGGATATCTGTCTAGTCCTGTATTTTGCGACTCTTAATGAGGCTCCACAGGCTATTTATTGCATATTTATATATCCCAGGGAGCAATGCACCTAGGATTCCACTGTATTGAGCGCTTCAGCAGGCAGCCGACAGTGTTATCTTTGGCTGGTGTCCCTGAGATCAGTGATCTGTCTTCAGAATGAGAGGAAGATTCAACAGACAACCCTCCTCCATTAACTCCAATAAAGGTTATATTAGAATGGATCTTGTACCCTAGACAACCCCTTTAAGGGTTAAAATGAGTATATTAAAAGTCATTCTATTAACTACTAAAAGTCAAGACAAACTTTAAGCATGGTACACAGATTCAAAAAGAGCTATAAAGAGCATTGTTGTGTTATGCAACGCCCCTGTCAGAGATGTGCACCAAGCTTTGCTGTGTCCGTTTAATCTGGACCGTTCCCCTATGTCCTTGAGCCCCATACATTTGAGCTTCAATGACCTCCTATGACATGCTGTAATTGAAGTAATGGATACAGTGAATATGTGATGGGCTGGAGCTATATACAATACAGCAAGGTATTCTGGGTAATTACTCGCTAGAATATGCAGTAGGCAGTATAGGCGACCATAGAGACTCTTTATGAATCCCGCTTGTTTATAAATGGGGGGATAAACATATAATTAAGAGACAATTAAAAACCGGGGAGGACAATAATACTTTCCATTATCTCGTTTTCGACCAGAATTACAGCTGTCACAGAGAGCGGCCGTCCTGGGGACATTGTTATACACGTGTCAGTCATTCCCGCCCTTCCCGCAGCCCGCAGTGTTCTGCTCTATACACAGGAGCCCCCGCTGTGTGAGCTGACAGCCGCCATGATTGTCACTATAATGGAGTTGCTCGTTCCCCCCATTTATGACTTCCTGTTTTTGTATGTACATGTTAGAGAACATAAAGCTGGCAGAATTATATAGCATTAGAGGGAATATTACCGCCTCCTTGTTCCCCAGATAGCAGACACAGTGAATGCCATAAGTGAGCTTAAGTTATAATCAAGAAGCGGTACTTTCAATTTGCCACCATGCAATAATAGCAGCCAGGCTTGTACGCAGTGATTTTAATAGTTATTTTCTGTTTTGTTGTTTTGTCTGGTTAATGTGGGTTTTCTTGTTAATAGATTGCATTATGCCAGTGATCCTGCTATCATTGTGTTAACACACAGAGCACTGCATACTCTGGAAAGACAGGTGGAGCTCCTACTCTTACCATTCATGGCCATGGAGTCTAAAGTTTGGTCAGAGCAGGGTGCCCGATGTACAAATCACTGACTCAATGGAACTGAGCTGAAATACCATAACATATCTACTGCACATGAACTGCTCCTACCTTACCAACAATAACCCCATCTACTTCACCAACTACTCCATCTACTGTGCCAACCATTACATCTACTGTACCAACCACTACATCTACCAGCAACAACCGCATTAACCACTCCATCCACTGCACCAACCATTACATCTACTGCCAACCACTGCATCTACTGCCCCAACCACTGCGTCTACTGCCCCAACCACTCCATCTACTGCCCCAATCACTCCATCCACTGCACCAACCAGTTCATCTACTGCCCCAACCACTACATGTACCCAACCAACAACAACCTCATCAACCACTCCATCTCTTGCCCCAACAACTACATCTACTGCCAACCACTGCATCTACTGCCACAACCACTGCATCTACTGCCCCAACCACTGCATCTACTGCCCTAACCACTGCATCTACTGCCCCAACCACTGCATCTACTGCCCCAACCACTCCATCTACTACCAACCACTGCATCTACTGCCCAAACCACTGCATCTACTGCCCCAACCACTCCATCTACTGCCCCAGTCACTGCATTTACTGCCCCAACCTCTACATCTCTTGCCCCAACCACTGCCCCAACCATTGCATCTATTGCCCCAACCACTGCATCTACTGCACAACCACTCCATCTACTGCCCCAATCACTGCATCTACTGCCCCAACCTCTACATCTCTTTCCCCAACCACTGCATTTACTGCCCCAACGACTGCATCTACTGCCCCAATGACTGCATCTACTGCCCCAACCACTCCATCTACTGCCCCAAACACTGCACTTTTTATAAATCTCAAAACACTAATTTGTTTTAACTGGTGGAGGACAGAAATCCCCCTCTCCCCCATCAATTATATTTCTGTCCCCTTTATCTAGTTTCAATGCCTTTCCCCCAAAAAATCTGAATTCCTCACCAAGTACCTGTGTAACTATATGTGATGGGAGCAAACCATCCCTTCTTGTACACATACTTATTGGACCACCTGCAAAAATTATGACTAACAAACCCAAAACTCCCGAGCCTTACACTGTTGACTTAACCATGTATTAAACTCTGTTATTCTGATTACAGACCAACAAAACCTTGAAAAATGTCACAGATTCTGCTATTCTTCCCAGCTCCAAGCTTAGACTTTGAAAGTCTTTTTTTTTTTACCAAATTCATATGTTTCTGGCTAAAGTTATTTGTTCCTATATAAACCACCAGATCAATTTTACTATCTATACTAGCAGCCTCTACTATCTGTGTACTACGTACTATGTCTCTGATCCACTACTCTCAATCTCTCTGTACCAACTTTTTGGTCGCCCTTCTTCTCTGAGGTCTTTAAGGAAGTGGTGGCTCTTTATAGGACTGCTTAGCAATACCCGGCTGGGATAGTCCCATCACATCAGATTAAAGTGTACAGTCTAAGGACTGCAGCCTAGAAATTTCACAACGTAAACTAGACATCTGCTTGCAAACTAGACAGCTCCCCAAGTTCCCAAACAGCAGCCAAACAAGTATTACATTGCACCAAGCCCAAGTCCTGTATGAAGACTTCTCTGCACAGCTGTGAACCCTAAATTCTGCAGTTCCATACCTTACTTTATTATAGATTTCTTGGTGCTTGGTCCAGTAAAAAATGTTTTTTATCGTTAGTGGATTCTGCCACCTGTGACGTAATCATCGTCTTGGCCTCAGCGCCCATTGGAATGGGCCGACCATTGCCAATGTTCTGTTAGGTTATGTTCACACTGAGGAATTGAAGAGGAAAGTTTTCCACTTCAAATTGGTTGCCTATTCAGTTTGAGCAGAATTTAAGCCCCATTGACTTTCTCTAGCAGAATCCGCCAAAAGAATTGACAATTCTTTGGGCAGAAAGTGGATCCGTGGCGGAAAATTCTGCAGTGGCAACAACAGTGAGGAAATCCCATTAAACACAATGGAACATTGCTCTGTTCCTATTTTACAGGAGGAATTTCAAGCAGAATCCACTGGAAATTAACCACCAAACCTTCTCCTATGTCACTTACAAACATATTAAAAAGAATAGGAGCCAGAACAGACCCTTGTGGCACACCACTTGTAACCATTCTTTGCTAAGAATATACACCATTAACAACAACCCTCTGATATCTATCCTTCAGCCAGCAACATATCCACTGAACTATTCAGGGACTAAAGCCCCTATTACATGTGCTGATCAGTCCCCCCGATCCCTGCCAGCACTATTACCTGCACCAACAGCGGGTGGGTAAGTCGGGGGGGGGGGGGGGGGATGATCTCCAATTATTTATTTATTTTTTCATTGCTGTGGGACTGATGCAGATCGTGCTTGGCTCATGCTGTCAATCCCATAGCTATGTCTTTAGTGGTGGCAAGACACTACTGCACCATTCAAAGGGAGCGTTCAGGGTCTGTCATCCTCTTGATTCGTGGGAGTCCTTAAAGACCTCCAGCAATGACATCACCTATCCTGTACAGAACCAGGATCAGTAAAGCTGGGTGTGAATGTAATGGGTGGTCAGGAAGATAGCAGAACAAAGCTCACAGCTCTCTTATATGTATGGCCAACTTAATACATGCCGCCTTATCCCTTTCTTTACTCCTTTATACCAGTATATAGGACAAATCGAATGTGTATATTAATACACTTCCAAAGGCAACATGTATAGTATACGGTTACAGCACAATAAACCGTACAGTATAATGTATAATTTAACCATCATAAAGTTTCTTAATGTTTTTTGTGTTGCTGTATACCACTCCGCAGACTACTTGTGTTTCTGTTTGTAGTGCCACATTATGTATGAGGGCAGGTCAGACACATTACCCAGAATTCCCACTAATGACTCCCCCATACACGTGGGGCTGAACTGTTCTGTGGCGTTCGGCATTGTATAGAGCCAGAGAATGTGTCGGTGCGGTATAAATAATTAATTTTAATTCTAGTCACTGGAGGGAGATATTTTTATTATTCAGCTCCCAGCTGCAAAATCAGCATTATCGCCATCAAACTAGAAGCAGCGGGAGAGGAAAAAATAGATGGGAGAAAAGTGGGATTTTTCAACTATAAAGCAGGGACTTTTCACACTTTTTGTGGGGATAAAAATAATTGGGGCGGGTTATGAAAAATTAATAGGACTTTAGTTACACGTTACGGTGCAACGCGTCGTATATCCGCCCAAGCTCGGCGTTTTTAATACATATTTTAAACGCTGGATTAATTGAGCAAAAAAAAAAAAAAGTAATTAAATCCATAATAATAATAGACTTTATTTTTATATACTCCAAGTAGGGAGTATTAATTCACAAGTGTGACATTGATAAATGGCTGCTTTTCCCTGGACTAAGGCTGTTTTCTTGTCTCCGTCCCCTGGAATAAGTAGACAGCAGAGACATAGCTTTAAGCTTATGGGTCCCAATGCAAAGTTGGTACCAGGACCCCCATACAATGTATAGTATTGTTGTAGTCCTGTTGTGTAGCAGAGGGGTCTTTGGGATATGACTGCAATCCACCAATTAGCGCTACTAAACCCACATTAGCGCTACTAAAAATACGAGTTTCGGGAGACCCTCATCAATGTAAGTGCCCAGGTCGGGACCCCCACCAATTTCATAGTGATCACCTATTTTGAGGAAAGGCTATAAACTTTATAAGGCTGGAGAACCTCTTTTCAAGGGGTATTCCCATCCAGACAAGTTATGACCTATCTACAGGATAGAGCATAACTAAGAGATTGCAAGGGGGTCTGACCACTGGGGTCCCATGTGATATCAAGTATAGGGACCCCATAATCCTCGCTGAATGGAGCTGCGGGCTCCATTCTTTCTCTAAGGAGCCACCAGAGATAGAGACACACAGCTTTAGGCTCTCTTTGGTGGCTCTGTAGAGAAGGAATGGAGTGATGGCACTCATGTGCAGCCCGCTGTTTGGATTTCAGGGTCCCCATTTCTCAAGATCTCTTAGTTATTCCCTATCCCGTTGATAGGGCATAACTTTTCTTGATGGAAATACCCCTTTAACAATTCGATCAGAATTGAAGAATGTCCCAATAGGACAGAATATCTAGACAGGTGACACTTTGAGGTAGATTTACTTTGAGACCAAAAACAGCAGCGTACATGCCTTGCCCGACATTCCTTGTCTTTTAGACATCTTTGCATCAACAATACCAATACACTTTATATGGCTGTCACTATGTAGTATACAGGGCTCTCCCGACACTCGACTGACAGAGGATGTTGGTGGTGATAGGGTCGGGTGGAAAATCACTGCCCGAACTCTTTGTTCTCTGAGAGAAAACCGCAACCAGACAGGAGTGTTCAGCACAGCCAACTGTCCATGGGCTCTATTACACGGGATGGTTATTGTGCGAAAAATCGTTAAATCGTTCATATTTAAGCGATAATCGTTCTGTGTAATTGCAGGCAACGATAGAAAAATCGTTCGTATGCCGTTGATTGTTGATTTAGATCTGATGATCTTGTTTGCGATCATTTATCGTTAGTCGTTAATCATTAAAAATCGCTCCGTGTAATAGGACCCAATGTGTATGCGGAGAACAGGAGAGATAATTGCAGTTATTGAAGATGTATGGCCACCTTTAGGCAAAAGTTCATAAATCTGTGATAAACCTGGTGCAAGTTACTAGTCCAAAATTACATGGGGAGATTTATGGGGCTGGCTTATAGTAAGATCCTCTCTGTTGCCCCTAGCAACCAAGCTCAGCTTCATTTTACCAGTTTAATGTGAGAAATGAAAGGTGAGCTGTGATTGGTTGTTATGGGCAGCAAAGAGAATCTCTCCTATACACATCAGACATGTATAAGCCAAAGTTTATCGTGAAAAGATGATCATCTAATGCAGAGGCTTCAAACTGGTGATCTTCCAGCTACTAAAAAACTACAAAGCTTTGGCTGTCCAAGCATGATGGAAACTATGGTTGTAAAACAGCTTGGGGGGCCCACAGTTTGACTCCCGTAATCTAAGGTGTATGGTGCCCCCCTCCCAACTTCTCGAAGAGGAGTCTATAAGCAGTTTACCTCATTAATGTTCAGCCAAGATGTATGGGGGGGGGGGGGAGTATTGGGAGATATGGCTGCTGGTTGAACTAACATTGAAGAGGTTATCCAGGACTATCCAAAAAGTCATCAGCTGCACATCCCGTGTAATAGGAGATGTGTGGCTGATTTCTGGAAAGGACCACATCCCAGGACCGATCCCGATCATGTCTTGTAAAGGCTCAGTAAGTGAGAGTGAATTGCAGAGAATGGTGCTTGTATACAGACCAGATCAGGCCTTAGTGTATCAACGCCTTAGTGTATGTTTGCCTATAGGTTATGTTAAGTATGAGAACCAGAAGTGTGTCACCACGACTTATAACTTTTTAATAAGATGTTTTATTACTTGGTAATTATCTGGTGAGATACAGTACAACCATCACCCGACCGACGGCGTCAGAAGTAAACGAGGAGAGCAGGTCATCGTAAATTAAAGAGAATTATTAACACCGCACCCGGCTATAGCGGGAGTGCAGCATTTAATAGGACGCAGTGCAGGGACGGAGCAGAGGTTTTCATTCCCACAGATGGTCTACGCGGCTAATGATTCTGAAGGCTTCAATCACCTTTAACCTCTGCTCCTTCCTGGACCAGACTTCTGAAAACACAAACTGTAAAAAAATTCTCCTTTTATTGGTTTTTCTCTCAATTATTGGGGCTTACAGCAAGTGATTTAGAATCCGCTTGTTTATCCCGAATCTGATGTCAAAGCACTTAGGCTTCGGAAAAATATAATCACACCTTTTTTTTTCTGGTAAAAGCCAGTAGCAGCTTAAAGTACCATTGACCACCTCTTGACCTGCTTTGCACCTTGTTCAGATTTGTGATTTGTGCCCCTTCAGTCTCAAGCATCCATCAACGCTTATACAACACTTTGTATTGTGCACAGAAATCAAAACAAAAAGTCTTTCTTAGCTCTTTGGACTTTTACATGGACTGGCACACACTAGAGCAACTCCACAACTCTTCTGTGTATATGGAGCAGTATTCCCATGACTAGGCCGCTACCTCAGGGAGAATAACAATAAGGGCTGCAGAGGATGCACTCTGTGGTTCTTATAGAAACAGAAGATTGACAGCAGAAAAAGACCACTGGGTCCATCTAATCTGCCCTTTTAAAATTTCCCTTCTTATTATCTTAGGATAGATATATGTTTTTCCCAGGCAGGTTTACATTTAGTTATTGTAGATTTACCAACCACATCTACTGGAACTACTACTCTTTCGGTAAAGTAATATTTTTTCACGTTACTTCTGATCTTTCCCCCAACTAACCTCTCACTGTGTCCTCTTGTCCTTGAGTTCAGTTTTTTTCTAAAAACACTTCCCTCCTGAACCTTATTTAGTCCTTTAACATATTTAAAGGTTATGTTCATGTCCCCTCTTTCTCTTCCGAGGAATACAGTTTCAAATCCTTAAGTCTTTCCTGATATGTCTTATTGTTATTTAAGAAGCTAAAACCTATTTCTGTCTGTTTTCAGAATTTGTGATCTATTGAAAAAAATTATATAAAAACAGGCCTCCCATCTTTACAGTTCTGCTGTATCTGCTAAGTGGGAAGACAGTGTTTGCATATTGCCATTCTGCCATTCTGCAGTCTTGATCACTAAGCCTGCCGATGTCGAAAGTGACAGAGGAAGAGGGAAAAGAGCGCCCATTGACTGTGGGTTCAAGAAAGCAGATGCTAGGGGTTGTAGTTCAACCAATATGGATCCTGCTGATTATAGTTTTGTGCCGTACTTAATCTGCTCCACCACCGCGCCTCCTTTTCCCATTAGCCCTTGCTTCTCTCTTTCCTCTCTTCCTCCAGCACTACTACTTCTTCAGACTCTCTCTGTGAAACCTCTTGTGCCCCTTATATTTTTCCTCCCGTGATCCCGCAAAATGTTGTTTTCTGGCAAATCATTTCTGAAAGCTTAAGGAAGAATGTGAATGTTTCCTCTTAATTATACGTATGCCATTTGTCGGGAGCAGTTTTGGCTCGGAGCGGTTTGAAGGCGGGAGAGGAACGTTGAGGTTCTGCAATTAGTAGTGCCTCCCGGCAGACCGGGCCTTGAGTACCGGAGGCCGCCTATTAGACCAGATGGGGGATCTTAACCCTTCTTTGGAGTGAATGACTAAGCAATGTAGCACATTTTAGCTTGAGTAGCCTAATCTCCCATACTTTTCAGTAAACAGACTTTTTTATGTACTTTTTTTTCCCCAGTTCCGCAGTTCTCTGTGTGATTTTTCACTTGTATAGAAACACAAGTCCAGCTGTACCGCGAGGTGGCAGGGGGGAGATTAGCTGAGGAAAAGGCAGACACTGTAGCTACAGGGTACCATTGAGTTCTTGGATGGTGAATTTGCAAGATAACTTGTGCAGGGTAATGTACCGAGAAAAATTACATGGAATTTGTAAAATTATCATTATTTGTAAAAAGAAAGCAAAAAAAACACTACAACTGGCAAAATTCTACAACTTTATATGTGAGGAAATAACTCTCCTAAATTTAGCTCTGAATGTAGAGATTAGAAAAGAAAAGGTTGGAGGAGGTTGTGTGCAGACTATAGGGCCCACCAGGGACATAGCTATGGGGGATGTAGAGGATCTGGGGTCCCCATTGCTCCTCTGTTGATTAAAGGGGTTATCCAGCACTACAAAAACATGGCCACTTTTCCCCTTACTGTTGTCTCCAGGTGTGGTTTACTTCAATGGAACTGAGTTTCAAAACCCCATCCAAACTGGAGACAAGAGAGGGGGAAAAGTGGCCATGTTTTTGTAGCGCCGGTTAACCCCTTTAAGAAGACACCAGTATTCTAAATTATTCCCCTTGGGTCACAACCCAGATCACCTCTTGCCAAGATGAAAAAACAGTATATTGCAACTAATATAGTAGCTGTTATAAAGGGTTTGGTAATGCTTGGAAACATGGTCGCTTACATCAATAGAGGCTAAAAACTGTTCTGATTACAATATGGTTCACAAACAGTATATGTCAGCCAATGGCCTGAATGTAGTCAGCACATACATTTGGTTATACAGCCTAGTGGGCAGCACTAGGGTTCAAGCTGAAACAAAAATACACCTGGAAGGATGACCTGATCATAATCACTATCTAACCAGGTCCAAGTCAGTAGGCCCATGCCTGTTCAAGGATGTATGACAGTTCCCAATATATATAGGACATGTACCAAAAACTGTCATCTGAACCCAGTCTTACATTATTGTTTAGACTGGAAAAGAGACATGAAGTTTAATCTCTGTTGTATCATATGTCAATCAATTATTTACAACACTAAAGTCAAAATGAGGGGTTTGGTAAGTACAGTGTTTGGTCTGGGTAGGGCTTGGTAAGTACAGTGTTTGGTCTGGGTAGGGCTTGGTAAGTACAGTGTTTGGTCTGGGTAGGGCTTGGTAAGTACAGTGTTTGGTCTGGGAAGGGCTTGGTAAGTACAGTTATTGGTCTGGGTAGGGCTTGGTAAGTACAGTGTTTGGTCTGGGTAGGGCTTGGTAAGTACAGTGTTTGGTCTGGTTAGGACTTGGTTAGTACAGTGTTTGATTAGAGCAGGACTTAGTGAGTATAATGTTTGATTAGAACACGACTGGAATAGTAGAGAGTTTAGATGTGTGCAGTGTGTTGTTAGGGCAGAGCTTGGTTAGTCTACAGTATATGTCGTCTTATAGCAAACCCTGCAATTGTGTTAGCTGAACTTGCTAAGGGGTCACTTATTTAGAGCATATTGTGGCAATGGTGATCTGCCCAATCGAATGGAGCTAATCTGCTACCATTGACAATGCCTGGATTCCACCATTTGACTGCAACCTCCCCCCCCCCATGCACTACCGCTTGAGATTCCATCCGTCCCATAGGCTCCATTCTATGCTCAGGCAGATTCCGCTGTCAACCCAAAGAATTGTCATGTCAATTCTTTGGGCGAACAGCGGAATATGCCTGAGCATAGAATGGAGCCCATAAGACAGGTGGACGCAATCTACTGAAAGTTATCAGCTCAGGTTAGTGTACACATACCGCAATGCATGGTGAATTCTTCCTGTCTAAATAATATGCAACATGAACTTACCCCCACCGTAACTAGTTGGCCACCTGTATATTGATCACATGACCAAGATTTTTTACCACTTAATTGGGGTTTCAGGCTCCTGTCAGTCAATTGTTTGAAGGGACAAAATGTTAATAAAATACCAGACCCCCTTTGTGAGCTCTGCAGCTTCTTCAGTGATTCCTGTGCTCATACCTGCAATGCCATACTTTAAGTCCAAGTTCTGATTCTGTGGGGAAAAAGTTCTGCCTCTACTAGAATAAAGGCTGTCTAACCCCCTTTAAGGCTTTCATTATAGGACAGCAAGCAGAGCTTTTGAAAATGAGGAATGGCTGCAAAAAATTTATTTGAAGACTCTGGAACCTTTGATTCCACACTGAATATGCATAATTTGCCAAAATTCTGTGTTGCCGCCTCTTCCCCCGGCTATTATCTTCCCCTTTGGTGAATGAATAATTCTACTATCTACCTTTGTAACAATAACTGTTCAATACCATGTAATGACCTTTATTATTCGGCACTGCATAGAGCGATCACGATTTTTCCTTGTGTTGTTCTTGGTCTTATTGGTGCACAGCCAGCGACTCCTATTCATACCGAACAGACACAACAAGAGGCTGTCAACACACAACAAAAGCCGATCACTTATTACCCACAATGCCTCGCTGGTGCTGTTGATAATCCGAGATCTCAACATGCTGCTCATTTTTACGAATTTTAATTTTATGTAAATGTCCATAATGGGTCCATTTGGAAATTATTCCCCTGTTGCAGAAGCAATTTGCAGTAAATTGGTTGCTGTTTTACATGGTAACGTCTTGATTCGAGGATCTGTCGCCGCAAGCTCGTAAATAACTCACTAAAAAGGCACTCGTTTTTCTTCTTTTTCTTGTGGTTCCCTCTTCAGCACGTTAAGAGTTAATACTTCACCTTGACCATTGGCATAGAGTTGTCTCAGGTTGTAGTTGCTGGAGGCTAGAGAGGGTGGACGGTAACTGCAGCACTGCACTGTGCTATCTGGGGAGGGGGGTGGGATATGATGTGACCTATAAAGATCGTATAGTCTTTATAGGGGATATCATATCTATGCCCAGAACTATTATATTCTGGTAGCACAGGCTGTGGCTCTGTCATGTCATGGGGCACATTGTGCAGCAATATTATAGCCTAATGGCACAGTGTGCCACTAGTGTCGCTGGCACTATTACATCCTGGAGGTGCAGCGTGTAGCAGTAATATGCCCTGGAGGCGCAACGTGTTGCAGTAATATGTCCTGGAGACGCAGGGTGTAGCAGTAATATGCCCTGAAGGCGCAGCGTGTAGCCGTATTACATTCTGGAGGTGCAGCGTATAGTAGTGTTATGTCCTGGAGGCACAGCATATAGTAGTATTACATCCTGGAGGCACAGCGTGTAGCAGTATTACTTCCTGGAGGCGCAGCGTGTAGCCGTATTACATCCTGGAGGTGCAGCGTGTAGCCGTATTACATCCTGGAGGTGCAGCGTGTAGCAGTAATATGTCCTGGAGACGCAGGGTATAGCAGTATTACATCCTGGAGGCACAGCATATAGTAGTATTATGTCCTGGAGGAGCAGCATATAGCAGTGTTACGTCCTTGAGGCACAGCGTGTAGCAGTATTACATCCTGGAGGTGCAGCGTATAGCAGTATTATGTCCTGGAGGTGCAGCTTGTAGCAGTATTACATCCTGGAGGTGCAGCGTGTAGCAGTAATATGTCCTGGAGGGGCAGCATGTTGCAGTAATATGTCCTGGAGACGCAGGGTATAGCAGTATTACATCCTGGAGGCGCAGCATATAGCAGTGTTACGTCCTTGAGGGGCAGCGTGTAGCAGTATTACATCCTGGAGGCGCAGCGTGTAGTATAAATATGTTCTGGAGGCGCAGCGTGTAGTAGTAATATGTTGTGGAGGTGCAGGGTGTAGCAGTATTACATTCTGGAGGCGCAGCGTGCAGCAGTAATATGTCCTGGAGGCGCAGCGTGTAGCAGTAATATGTCCTGGATGCACAGTGTGTAGCAGTATTATGTCCTGGGAGTATGGGGTAGTATGTCCTGGGAGAACAGCGTATGGTGGTATTATCTTCTGAGAGGACAATTGTGATCAGAGAAGATGTCATCTGAAAGTTACTGCATTTATAGTGAAGCCATTACCTCTCCTGGCGTTGGTATAGTAACAACCAATGAGATAACAGATGTAACCCTAGATGTAAATGAATAAGGAATGTTTAATATTTCACATTTTTCACATTTTCCTTTTTTTTTGTTAAAAAAGTGGTTTATTTAAAAGCACAGCATCAGGGGTTTGGGGTGTTCAGATGGGGCAGAGCCGAGAGGGCTTAATATTGTATGTGGGCTGGTGGAGTTGGTATGCCAGGGCTGCTTTAAAGTCTTACTCCGGCCCTGTCTCTTCCTATTTGTTCTCTTCAGGTAATCGCAGGGACCCTCTATGTTTTCTGACCTTTTCGGAGAAGTAAAATCTTTACACGCAAAGTAATATCCACTCAAAACATTATGGCATTTGATAAATGGTGAACTTTATCACCACTCGGCACCAGCTGGTGGCCGTGACTTCTGAGAAGTTAATTAGTCGTCCCCCCCCCCTTCCTTACGAAAAAATGGGTTTGACCAGGAGGCCCCAGCAATTCATCTTGCTTCATGAACAAATAGGTGTCGGAGGTAAATATTGTGGCTGCTAATTCACGTAGCAGTCGAGATTATTCGCCAGCTCCTGTGATATTTATGTTCCAAGATGAGAGCATCTTTAATGCGCCTGTATTTCATGGTTAAAAATAACTAGTTATTAAAAATGCAATTGCTCTCACCACAAAAGTACATTTTCCACTTTATTATCTTATTTATAAGCACTGTGTGGTACAGCCAAGTCTAAGAGCAAGGAAAAATCCTGACGCTGAGCTTCTGGGATAGCAGTGGTGTCATCTGAGGAGCTTGCAGTCAGTCTGTAGTGATGTGCATAGCACAATAATACCTCCATATTGAAACTGATTTTCATGCATTCTTGGCACCTGGACATCCAATAAGGTGTAGGACTTATATCCAAGGTGTGACCTGGCAATTGAGGCTATACTCTCAATGGCCCTTTCATAATTGGATCTTCTCTGTATGGACATTACACCATTAACCCTGGAGCATAACCTACAATCCAGTGATCTGTCTTCTCTAGATCAGTTTCAGGGTGAATTCGCAGTATATGGGGAAAAATCCAGCGATCAAAGCAACCTAGAGTGAGGCCTGGTCATCTAGGCTAGATGTGCCAGGATTCAACAGCCAACTTTGTAGGGTTTTTTTTTTTGTGTGGAGCGTGTACAGTGAATAATGTGATTGAGGAAAAACATCCAGAGAAAAGGGTTCCTGTGGACAGAAACAACCTGTTAAGAGGAGGAATCATTGGTTTCAATGATTCCTTGTGTCCACCAAATATGTCTGTACCCACAACTTACTGCTGAGATAGGAAGTAACAGCAGATGACCAGGTCCAAATGAGACTCCAATGGGCAAAAGTGCTAAAATTGTATTAGTGTACAGTGGAGATAGATGGTCCGGTCAGATGGATCCAGATCTCTGTGGAGAAACATGACCCAGTCAGATGAAGCCAATCTCTGTGGAAAAACATGGCCTGGTCAGATGGATCCAGATCTCTGTGGAGAAACATGGCCCAGTCCGATTGATCCGATCTCTGTAGAGAAACATGGCCCTTTCAAATGGATCCAGATCTCTGTGGGAAAAACATGGCCTGGTCAGATTGATCCAGATCTTTGTGGAAAAACATGGTCTGATCAGATGGATCCAGATCTCTGTGAAGAAACATGGCCTGGTCAGATGGATCCAGATCTTTGTGGAAAAACATGGCCTGGTCAGATGGATCCAGAACTCTGTGGGAAAAACATGGTCTGATCAGATGGATCCAGATCTCTGTGAAGAAACATGGCCTGGTCAGATGGATCCAGATCTTTGTGGAAAAACATGGCCTGGTCAGATGGATCCAGAACTCTGTGGGAAAAACATGGCCTGGTCAGATGGATCCAGATCTCTGTGGAAAAACATGGCCTGGTCAGATGGATCCAGATCGCTGTAGAGAAACATGGCCTGGTAAGATGGATGCAGATCTCTGTAGAGAAACATGGTCTGGTAAGATGGATGCAGATCTCTGTAGAGAAACATTGCCAGTCAGATGGATCCAGATCTCTGTGGACAAACATTGCCATTTAGATGGATCCAGATCTCTGTGGAGAAACATTGCCATTTAGATGGATCCAGATCTCTGTGGAGAAACATTGCCATTTAGATGGATCCAGATCTCTGTGGAGAAACATTGCCATTTAGATGGATCCAGATCTCTGTGG
Organism: Dendropsophus ebraccatus; assembly: GCF_027789765.1. Lineage (NCBI taxonomy): Eukaryota > Metazoa > Chordata > Amphibia > Anura > Hylidae > Dendropsophus > Dendropsophus ebraccatus. The sequence continues at coordinate 51,601,423 of NC_091467.1, forward strand.
AGAAACATTGCCATTTAGATGGATCCAGATCTCTGTGGAGAAACATTGCCATTTAGATGGATCCAGATCTCTGTGGAGAAACATGGCCTGGTCGGATGGATGCAGAAATCGGTAGAAAAATATGTCCAGCATCAGCACCAGGCTTCAGGGCCAGCATCAACACCAGGCTTATCCAAGCAGATGTCAAGACCCACTTGGCTTGGTGGGCCCTTAGCAATCAGGATAAACATTAATAATGATCAAATAATGATATAGACAATGAGCCTAATATGGGCAACAAATAACTGGAGCATGTCCAGTTTATAAAACACATTTTATATACCCTATTGGTGAATTCTACGCTAATCCTTTGTTCAGGATGTTTTTCTTTGACCAGAGTGGAGAGTGGATACAAAGAGTGTCTCTCCTTGTAGAGGACCTCCCCTGCCCTGTATGAATGGGCACTGTGTAGTGATCCATTTCTCCTTTGGGAGTGCTGAAAGGAAAATCAAATACATGTTGACAGGTTTTGGCTGAGAGACTACAGGTGTTTGCGAGGGTTCTAGTAGTGATCAGATTATTGACAGTAGAGCCTTCCAAGAGGGAGAGATTGAGCAAAGCAAAGAAGCCTTTGATTAAATATATATATATATATATATATATATATATATCCTCTAAGCCAACGCTCTACACATTTATTGTTTCCAGGAGGATACATAAATTATTATCAACAGTAGGAATTGTTTCCATTCCTTCCCTAGACATCCACACAGCCACACGGAGAATGGTAATAATTCCTTCGCTCACATCCTGACCTTCTATCACCTTCATACATGGCTCTTGAAAGCTCATAAAATACAAATCATTGAGCCATAGATTACCTCTTAACTATAACTATGAACCCTCTTATCATGGTATCGCCTCCATTTTCGTACTTCACATGAAGATGTCTCCCTCACATGAGGGCTTCTTTACTCTTCCATTTTACAGCCTATAACAAAATTCCACGAGGCTCTTGTCGTTCACTTCACACCTGACAGCCGGCTACATGAAGCTCTCTGTCTCCCTTCCGTCTTCTTCTATAATGCAGTGAAGCTGTTTTTATAGGTAATTAGAAAGAGAAGGTTAAGGGTTTTGGCCCGATTGCCTGATAATGATGTCTTCAGCAGCTTCGTCATCTGATCTTCTCCAGTCCTCCGCACCTTGCCAGATCTGTTTACTTACATATGAAAGCCTTTTACTAAAATAAATGTAGATCTGGGGTGTGGCCGAGTATGTGGCGGTCTAATTACCGTATCGCTTGAGTCGAATGCAGATTTCACCTGGGATTTGGTGCAGTTTAACTACGTCTCAGAGGTGTTTCTCTAAGGAGATCTGACAGGGCGCTACAGACGGAAAATGTTTATTTTAACGCTTCCATGTTTCTCAGAATTCAGTTTGCAGAGCGCGGATAAAAAGAAGTAATGGATGAATGGAATATATATGAAAAGAATATTAGATCAGTAGGCGAGACTCCCTCCAAGGCGCCAATATAGATGTCCGCCAATGTCAAGGACAATGATGCTGTAAATCAACTCATTTTTATTCTCCGTAAACAAAAAAGCTTCATGGGATTGGACACGGATTGTGAAGAAAGTTACATGGTGGTGTCTCACCTCTAGGTGACTTTATGGTGGTGTGTCATCAATGTTACTAAATACAAGGCTTCGTGTTTTGTTTAGTCACGTCTTTTAGGCGGTCAGAATCGTTTTTGTCTTCCCCTGGATACCTCATGATTCTCTGAACCAAAAAAAAAAAAAGAATTTTAGGAATGCGATAGACATTGGTGCATGAACATTGTAGATGGAGAAGAAGCATGGTAGATCAGATTGTGCAGGAAATTCTGTGCGTAGTGTGTAATGAATATATGGAGGGGAAAGAAAAAACTTTTTACTGACAACATACAATGAAAGTCCTTTAATCCAGCATCTGGAAATCCAGAACAGAACTAAAATATCTACCAGTCCTCTATAACATTAAATATTGTCAGGACTCCATAGAGCTGTGGTTGTCCACCCACAAGGCTCTGACCCCATATCCCCATGATGCCTTCTGTGGTATCAACAGCAAAGCCTGTAAGGGGTGAGGCCTCCATGGATCCCACAGGGGATCGACCCGATTGAGATCTGGGAATTTGAAGGCTGGGGCACTATCCATAGCCATTGTGTGATCCCGCTGCTATGAAAGGGGGGGGGGGACTTGGTGTGTACAATGGTTAGGTAGTTGGTATGTGTCACAGTAACATCCACATGATGCCAGGACACAAGGTTTCCAGCAGAATATTACCATTACACGGGCCCTGCCATCTTGTCTTCTTCCCATTGTGCATCCTCTTCCCCAGGTAGGTGAAGCACACGCACCCGGCCATTTACATCATGGAGAACTTGATCCATCAGACCAGACGCCTACTTCCATTGTTCAATACTTCAGTTTTGATGCCCATTGTAGACACTTTTTACTGTGGACAAAGGTCACAGGGACGCTCTGACCAGTCTGCAGAGCCCCATACACAAGTTGCCTTGTCCTAACTCTTTTCTATCATATGTAGGCAGGCTAGCCTTCAACCACACACACATCAGTGGACCTTGGGTCCCCATGACACAGGCCCCGGTCAAACTTCTTTGGACACTTTTGGTTAGTACTGACCAATACATATCGGGGACACCCCACCAGACTGGCTGCTTGGGAGGTGCTCCGACCTCGGTGTCTACACATCACTGTCTGGCCCTTGTCACTCAATTCCTTATGCTTGTCTATCTTTCTTTCAGCATCAAATCCAAGAACTGATCACTTGCTGCCCTTGATAGGTGCCATTGTCACCATATTATTCCTTCATATGTCAGGGATTTTATTCTTATGGCTAATCAGTGTACTTTAATGCAGAAAAGCAGATGATTGAGCTTTATTGCTGTGGGTTCAAATGTAATAAATAGATTATCAGGATGTTTGCAGAACAGCACCTCTCTTGTCCGTAGGTCGTGTGTGGTATTGCTGTATTAATTTAACTGTGACTACAGAGACAGCCATGAAGAAGAGAATAGCGAGAGGGACAGATTTCTATTTCTGATTCCATATATACCCTCTCTCATGTTCATAGGTCTTATAACTGGTTATTATGCAACTCTTCAGTCATCACTTTACACCACTCATCTTCAACCTAGGTCTCTCCAGTTTTTGCAAAACTACAACTCCCAGCATGCACAGACAGCTGGAAAGCCACAGGTTGTAGACAGTGATTTACACAATCAGAAGAAAGTGTCATGCAGGCGCCGAGCGCTCCTCTGAGCTCTGGAAGTGTCTCTTTAATATTGTCAGCGGGTGGCACTGATACCAGGGCACAGCTGCAATGTGCAGGCAGCCTCCTTCTTCCCCTCGGGAGCTGGCAGCTTAATTGCAGAGGTGAAAATGGTCCAGACCTAGGGGAAGATGCCTGGGGAGCAGTATATTACAAAGCTAACCAGAAATAAAGGTGATGGTGGAGGATCAGAGGCACCGCCACAAAGCCGCCTGCTTTTTTTGGGGTTGGCTTTCCGCTGAATAAATAGCAATTAAATCATAGCCGCCTTGACAGAGCAATTGCTGAGAGATGAATCCTCCGAACATAATTGCTTCAATTCCCCTGTTTTTTTCCTAAATGCTGTGTAACTTTCCCCACTGCTTCCTGCAGCAGAAGATGTCACTCGTTCTCACCGGTGGGTGATTTAGTGCCGCAATGGCTGACACTTCTATCCGCACATGCAGATCGTGTCCTAATGTGCATGTAATAAATATTCATCCCCCACCACCCCTGAACGTCGCTCCCACTACCGCCAGCTAATTGCAAATGCTAGATCGGCTTGTCAAGGTTTAGGCTGCAGAGCATCTCGCCGCGGTGACAAGCCGATTGCAGAGGACGTTGTGTGGTGATGCCAAAGTCCATATTTATTTAGAATATTATGGGGGAGAATCTAATTGTTATAATATAATGTCATCAGTAATTACTCATCAATTTGGGAGTAGTCCGCCATGTCTCATGTCATTGCCAATGTCTCTAGCCCATCACTCAGCCACTAAGAGCCATCGACCAATGTTAGAACATCTTTGTGTGCCTCGTGGTTTCTGTGCCGAGAGGTTTCAAAACTCATCTAATATGTCAGACAACAGCATATTGTAGAGAGATCTAGACACCCCCCACCCTCCACCCCATGACAATAAAATACAGAGTTAACAAAATTAGACTTCCCTCAGAGGAACCTGGTACCACTGCTCCAACGAGATGAACATTGAACAACAGGCACGTTACATAATGTGCTCGCCATTTATTAAATAAAAATAAAAAAAGTAGCAGTAACCGTTTGGTATTAAGAGTTGAGGCTTTCTTATTAATCAGGTGCATGAGAGATTGGCATAGTATATACTACAGTTAAATGGAATATGTGATGATAAAAAGTCTGTTCTGCTGCCATCATGTTATAGAGCAGGGGTAGCTGAGTGGATTGATATATTGTGGGAAAAGATTTAGTAGTAGTTTATTCATTGATTTCTCTGATCATTCTGGGCCTAAAAGTCTAGTGGGTGGCACTAACCAGTGATTGGCTACTATCTGTAAATAACTGATTAGTACCGCTATGTGGAAAACATGGATTTAGTCATTGGCTATATCCATGTTTTCCAGACAACCTTAAGGCTTTATCCAACTTCAGCAGCCCCCGCTAATCAAATGCCGAACGCTCAGGTTCAGACGGACTCCAGCATGCTCGAGGTTCGCTCATCTCTAATCATAATTGATGTCACAAAACAATTGTGGAGCATGGTGCATTGTACTGTTCCTCTGTCTTACTTCTTGGAAACGTAAGGATAATCTGGACACTAGGGGAGGCATTTATTAAGTCCGGCGTTTTTTACGCCGGACGTAAAAATGCCCCCGCAGCTCCGGCGCTACGGAGATTTATGTAGAGGCGGACTGCCTCTACATAAATCCCGTGCGCGACGTTGCGCACCGCCGAAAACCTACGCCAGCTGAGGACTGGAGTAGGTTTTCGGCGTACATTTTGGCGGAACGGATGATAAATCGCGCGGACTCTGAGTCCGCGCCCTCCGTTCCGCCCACTCTCCGCCCCTTTTCCGCCCCCTTTCCGCCCCCTGGCGTACTCGGCGGAAAGTGCCGATTTGCGAATATTTTATTCGCAAATCCGCCATTTTTGCTTAAAAAAAGACGCAAATCGGCACTTTCCGCCGAAAAACAGCCAGTCGCCGGATGATACATGTGGCCCTAGATGTTACACACTTTGTCATTGAAGCACTTTTTCATTGTGCTATCAATGGGACACTCCCTGTTGATAACACTATTTTGGAGATCCCCCCCCCCTATATTTCCAGGAGGCATAACTGAGGCACAGTTCTAGGTTCTATGGTTTTTGTGTTAGGTGCCAGAACTTTCCTAATTCCATAATAGAGCTGTAAATCATCTGAGAGCAGAGGCTGTAGAAGTAGGAAGCAGATTGATTTAGGCACATAACCTGAAGAGCCCGCCTCCTGGACTCTTGCCCCAGCAGCCAAATAGTTTATATATATATATATATATATATATATATATATATATATATATACATATAATTTATATATATATATGTATTTATTTTCCTGTCTTATGTTACTTGTCGAAGAAACAAACACCTGGTGGTGGTGACTTTAGTAATATTGTAGAGTTACAATCCCATTTTGTGAACTCAAATGCCAGTGCATGTTGGATATGTTGGCCCATGACATCCTAGGTACAGTACATGTCTAGCAGTGGTGAGGGTAGATCATTTCCTCTGGATGCTCAGTGGGTAACTTACTCTCCTTCAGCCGGCCTGTGGGTTTCCTCACTGTCTACCTTTCAGCTTGATCCCATAGACCAGAGTAGGCTTATTTTGTCCCCAGAGGTGTCTCACACATCCCATGTGCTATGTATAATACTGGGGCAATACATTGCTGTAAAGTGTAACCCCTGCCTCCAATGTGCTGTGTATCATGCTGGGATAAATCATTGTTGTAAAGGGTAACCCCTGCCTCCAGGGTGCTATGTATAATACTGGGGTAAAGCCTTGCTGTGATGGGAAACCCCTGCCTCTAATATGCTATGTATAATACAGAAGTAAATCATTATTGTAGAGGGAAACCCCTTCCTCCAACATGCTATGTATAAAACTAGGGTAAAGCCTTTGCTGTAAAGGGAAACCCCTGCCTCTAGTGTGCTATGTATAATACTAGGGTAAAGCCTTGCTGTAATGGGAAACCCCTGCCTCCAGTATGCTATGTATAATACTGAGGTAAAGAGTAACCCCTGCCTCCAGTATGCTATGTATAATACTGGGGTAAAGGGTAACCCCTGCCTCCAGTGTGCTATGTATAATACTGGGGTAAAGGGTAACCCCTGCCTCCAGTGTGCTATGTATAATACTGGGGTAAAGGGTAACCCCTGCCTCCAGTGTGCTATGTATAATACTGAGGTAAAGGGTAACCCCTGCCTCCAGTGTGCTATGTATAATACTGGGGTAAAGGGAAACCCCTGCCTCCAGTGTGCTATGTATAATACTGAGGTAAAGGGTAACCCCTGCCTCCAGTATGCTATGTATAATACTGGGGTAAAGGGTAACCCCTGCCTCCAGTGTGCTATGTATAATACTGGAGTAAAGGGTAACCCCTGCCTCCAGTGTGCTATGTATAATACTGGAGTAAAGGGTAACCCCTGCCTCCAGTGTGCTATGTATAATACTGGGGTAAAGGGAAACCCCTGCCTCCAGTGTGCTATGTATAATACTGAGGTAAAGGGTAACCCCTGCCTCCAGTGTGCTATGTATAATACTGGGGTAAAGGGAAACCCCTGCCTCCAGTGTGCTATGTATAATACTGAGGTAAAGGGTAACCCCTGCCTCCAGTATGCTATGTATAATACTGGGGTAAAGGGTAACCCCTGCCTCCAGTATGCTATGTATAATACTGGGGTAAAGGGTAACCCCTGCCTCCAGTGTGCTATGTATAATACTGGAGTAAAGGGTAACCCCTGCCTCCAGTGTGCTATGTGTAATACTGGGGTAAAGGGTAACCCCTGCCTCCAGTGTGCTATGTATAATACTGGGGTAAAGGGTAACCCCTGCCTCCAGTGTGCTATGTATAATACTGGGGTAAAGGGAAACCCCTGCCTCCAGTGTGCTATGTATAATACTGGGGTAAAGGGTAACCCCTGCCTCCAGTGTGCTATGTATAATACTGGGGTAAAGGGTAACCCCTGCCTCCAGTGTGCTATGTATAATACTGGGGTAAAGGGTAACCCCTGCCTCCAGTGTGCTATGTATAATACTGGGGTAAAGGGAAACCCCTGCCTCCAGTGTGCTATGTATAATACTGGGGTAAAGGGAAACCCCTGCCTCCAGTGTGCTATGTATAATACTGAGGTAAAGGGTAACCCCTGCCTCCAGTGTGCTATGTATAATACTGGGGTAAAGGGAAACCCCTGCCTCCAGTGTGCTGTGTATAATGCTGGGGTAAAGGGTAACCCTTGCCTCCAGTGTGCTGTGTATAATACTGGGGTAAAGGGTAACCCCTGCCTCCAGTGTGCTATGTATAATACTGAGGTAAAGGGTAACCCCTGCCTCCAGTGTGCTATGTATAATACTGGGGTAAAGGGTAACCCCTGCCTCCAGTGTGCTGTGTATAATACTGGGGTAAAGGGTAACCCCTGCCTCCAGTGTGCTGTGTATAATACTGGGGTAAAGGGTAACCCCTGCCTCCAGTGTGCTGTGTATAATATTGTAGTACTGGTGTATAGCATTGCTGTAATGTATCTGAATTCTCTAGGAAACCCTGGTCTCCCATGTTCCAACACTGATCTCCCTCTCTTTTTCTTTTCTTACAGTAAAATTTAATGGGTGCAGTACAGGAACACAGGGAATCTGGTACGAAACCAGCAATCCAGACTTCAGAGTGGGGACAGATGGCGAGGTGTACACCGCCCGCAAGGTGCAGATCCCCTCCAAACAAGCCATGTTTGTAGTGGCCGCCTGGGACCACCAGACTCCAGAGAAATGGGAAGCTGCCGTCCACCTGCTAGTAGACAACAAGACGCTTAACCACCAGGTACTGGGATACGCTGTACACCATGTCATATTACTGATGTATTCTAGCTGAAAATATCTGAGGGTGGATAAAGATAGATAGATAGATAGATAGATAGATAGATAGGTAGGTAGGTAGGAGATAGATAGATAGATAGATAGATAGATAGATAGATAGATAGATAATAGATAGATAGATAGATAGGAGATAGATAGATAGATAGATAGATAGATAGATAGATAGATAGATAGATAGATAGGAGATAGAGAGATAGATATGAGACAGATAGATATGAGATAGATAGATAGATAGATAGATAGATAGATAGATAGATAGATAGATACATACATACATAGATAAGAAATTCAGAATGAATGCAGCACTCGTGTAGCGATGAATGTGGTGCCAGGCGGTATATACCAGTGACCACCTAGTATAAGTAATATAAATCAGAAGAATACCGCAGCACTCATGGGATAGAATTCAACACAACGTGTTTATTTCCCCAAACCGCGACGTTTCGCTCTCCACACTTGAAAAAGCTCTCAGTGTGGAGAGCGAAACGTCGCGGTTTGGGGAAATAAACACGTTGTGTTGAATTCTATCCCATGAGTGTTGCGGTATTCTTCTGATTTACATACATAGATAGATAGATTTGAGATAGATATGATCTATATCTAGATATCTATCTATCTATCTCCTATCTATCTATCTCCTATCTATCTATCTCCTATCTATCTATCTATCTATCTATCTATCTATCTCCTATCTATCTATCTACCTATCTCCTATCTATCTATCTCCTATCTATCTATCTATCTATCTATCTATCTATCTATCTATCTATCTATCTCCTATCTATCTATCTATCTATCTATCTATCTATCTATCTATCTATCTCCTATCTATCTATCTTCTATCTATCTATCTCCTATCTATCTATCTATCTATCTCCTATCTATCTATCTATCTATCTATCTATCTATCTATCTATCTATCTATCTATCTCCTATCTATCTATCTATCTATCTATCTATCTATCTCCTATCTATCTATCTCCTATCTATCTATCTCCTATCTATCTATCTATCTATCTATCTATCTATCTATCTATCTATCTATCTATCTATCTCCTATCTATCTATCCCCTATTATCTATCTATCTATCTATCTATCTATCTATCTATCTATCTAACTATCTACCTATCATGTATGTTCTATGTGTCCACAACCCATCACGTGTAGTCCCCAGTTCTCTCTTTGGTAATAGTGCTATCCTCTATTCCCTGTGGTGTGACATAGAGATGGCTGCCATTGTGTTCAGCTATTTACCCGCTCATCTTATAATTATTCTCGTAGCTTTTCCTGTAGTTATATGCGGTGGTGACTTTCTCCTCCAGGCACAATTATATGTTTGCAGGTCTCACAGATTTCATTTTAATTGAGAAATGACAATTCTTTTGAATACAGGACGGTATTATTATTACAGTATAGGAGATCCTGAGTGTAGATCTCATCTGTATAGTGCTGGTTATTATATTATGGATAGTGAATGATTCCACCAGATATCAGTTGAGACAGGCAATATGGCTTTATGGAGTGATTACGGGGGTGTCTGGTTATTATGCAGTATCTCACTACAGGTGTGACTAAACATAACCTAAAAAAATATCATCTATGGATGATGTTTATTTGCACTTTTATATAATGCTACTTGCATGGTAAAATCAATATTACACATTAATGCCCTCCGCCGCCACCTACTGGTGAACAGCATTCTCTCTGACTTACATTTTAGTACTTTCTAGTGAAATGGGAGAGGTTAGTATAATAACCTGGGTATAAATATCCAGCTATTTCATGACCACATGGTTCTCAGGTTGAAAGTCTAGAGTTTTAAACGAGAAGTCCGGCTAAAATTTTTAAGTGTTAAAGTATTGTATTGCCACCCAAAGTTATACAAATCACCAATATACACTTATTACAGGGAATGCACATAAAGTGCTTTTTCACTGCACTTACTACTGCATCAAGGCTTCACTGCCTGGATAACATGGTGATGTCACTTCCTGGATAACATGGTGATGTCACTTCCCGGATAACATGGTGATGTCACTTCCCAGGTAACATGGTGATGTCACTTCCTGGATAAAATGGTGATGTCACTTCCTGGATAACATGATGATGTCACGACCCGACTCCCAGAGCTGTGCAGGCTGTGGCTGCTGGAGAGGACACAGGGCACTGGAGCGACACTGAGCATCCCTGTGCCATCATCCTCTCCAGCAGCCACAGCCCGCACAGCTCTGGGAGTCGGGTCGTGACATCACCATGTTATCCAGGAAGTGACATCACCATGTTATCCAGGAAGTGACATCACCATGTTATCCAGGAAGTGAAGCCTTGATGCAGTAGTAAGTGCAGGAAAAAAGCATTTTATAAGCATTTCCTGTAATAGGTGTATATTAAGGATTTGTATAACTTTTGGGGGGCAATACAATACTTTCATAAAAATTTTCCTTCTCCTTTAGGGTAGCTTCACACACACCGTATTGCAGCAGATTTTCTGCAGCAGATCCGCAGCAGCTTTGATCTAAATAACTGAACACAGTATCAAATCTGCACCATCACCATCTGCTGTGGATCTGCTGCGGATCCGGTGTGTGTGAAGGCACCCTTTGCCCTAGCATGATGGACATTTCCTTTTTGCCGCTATTATATCTAACAGTGGACGAGCATCTTCTCCTCTCTAGTCTGAGAGAATAACTATTTTAAGGGCCCCTTATCTGCCTGTTACCTCTGTGGACAGTCAGGTATTGATCACCCCTCTACCTCTGGGAGCCATATGTGATTTCTCCATTACCTTAAGGACTTAACCATTTTAGGAACTAACTGCAGTACATTATTGACACTCTACAGGTTAACTCTTCACTGGGGGCAAACCCCTGTCATCACCTGATTAGGGGTATGGCATACCATACTACGGGGTGTAAGTAACCTTTACCTAAGCCCCTCCCCCCTTTCCTATATATCTGACCCCCCAAAACACGCCTACCCAAGCCTCAAACTGTCCCTTGATTGGCCCAGCCTGGCGTCCCTAGCTACCTGCTACCTGCCCCGTGCTCTCCACATGGATCTCCTCAGCCCAACACCTTTAACCCCCTGCTGCCCACCCCTTCATGTACGGGCTGCCGCTATGCTATGCCCGCTTTCGCCCTCCCTTTTTTAAAGGCCCCTTAGCTGTCTGTTACTTTTGGGGTCGCCCAGTCGGGTAAGCCACCCTTCTACCTCTGGAAGCCAACCAATGGGATTTTTTTGTCACATCAGGGACTTAAAACGGTACTCCAGCCAAAATCTTTTCCTTTCAAATCAACTTGTATCAGAAAGTTATATAGATTTGTAATGAACTTCTATTTAAAAATCTCCAGAGCAGTAGCAAATTCCCAAAGAAAACCTCTGCTGCTCTGGACAGTTCCTATCTCGGCCAGAGATGTCAGCAGTGAGTACTGTGTCAGACTGGAAAGAAAACAACATTTCCTGCAGGACAGCAGCTGATAAGTATGGGAAGACTTGGGATTTTTAAATAAAAGTAAATTACAAATCTATATAACTTTCTGACACCAGTTGAGTTGAAAGAAAAAGATTTTCGCTGAACAACCCCTTTAACCATCTCAGGAACTAACCACAGCACTTTAACGGTTAACTCTTTATTGCCAGCCAGTACCTGTCATCACTTGTAGTAACTTTTAGAACTGTTCAAGCTTCCAGCAACCAGATAACTGTTAACCAAGGTGTTCCTCAAGCAGTACATAAGTGCTGCCCCTATTCCTTTCAGTTGTGGGTTGATTCTCAGGGTGGCGCCCTGAGCTGGGAAAATCTACTGTATAATGATGAAGCCGGTGGCATAACTACCATGATACAGTCCTGCCACCAACTACCATGATACAGTCCTGCCACCAACTACCATGATACAGTCCTGCCACCAACTACCATGATACAGTCCTGCCACCAACTACCATGATACAGTCCTGCCACCAACTACCATGATACAGTCCTGCCACCAACTACCATAATACAGTCCTGCCACCAACTACCATGATACAGTCCTGCCACCAACTACCATGATACAGTCCTGCCACCAACTACCATGATACAGTCCTGCCACCAACTACCATGATACAGTCCTGCTACCAACTACCATAATACAGTCCTGCTACCAACTACCATGATACAGTCCTGCCACCAACTACCATGATACAGTCCTGCCACCAACTACCATAATACAGTCTTGCCACCAACTACCATGATACAGTCCTGCCACCAACTACCATGATACAGTCCTGCTACCAACTACCATGATACAGTCCTGCTACCAACTACCATGATACAGTCCTGCCACCAACTACCATGATACAGTCCTGCCACCAACTACCATGATACAGTCCTGCTACCAACTACCATGATACAGTCCTGCCACCAACTACCATGATACAGTCCTGCCACCAACTACCATAATACAGTCCTGCCACCAACTACCATGATACAGTCCTGCCACCAACTACCATGATACAGTCCTGCCACCAACTACCATGATACAGTCCTGCCACCAACTACCATGATACAGTCCTGCTACCAACTACCATAATACAGTCCTGCTACCAACTACCATGATACAGTCCTGCCACCAACTACCATGATACAGTCCTGCTACCAACTACCATGATACAGTCCTGCCACCAACTACCATGATACAGTCCTGCCACCAACTACCATGATACAGTCCTGCTACCAACTACCATGATACAGTCCTGCTACCAACTACCATGATACAGTCCTGCCACCAACTACCATGATACAGTCCTGCCACCAACTACCATAATACCGCTTAAGTGAAAGTGATTAAAGTGACTTTGTACCCACAATGTAACCCCCCACCCTCCCCCAAACCACTTGTACCTTCAGATAGCTGCTTTTAATCCAATATCTTTCCTGGGGTCCGTTCGGCAGGTGATGCAGTTATTGTCCTAAAGAAAAAATTTTAAACTTTCAGCCCCGCGCCCAATGTCTGGGGCTTAGGGTATCTGTGCCCTAACTTTGCATCACCCCTCTGTCCCTCCTCCCCACCCTCATCATCATTAGGAATGTCACTGGAACATTTTCTTCTGTCTGAACATTGCACAGGTGCTTAACGATCCAGCCCATGTTCAGTATTCACACAGCTGATGAATAGTAGGCAATCTGCCTGGAGCATTCCTAATGATGAGGAGGGCGGGGAGGAGGGACAGAGAGGTTGTGCCAGCCTAATGCATACACAATCTAAGCCCCGGACGATTGGCACAGGGCTGCCAGTTTAAAAGTTGTTTTTTTAGGACAAAAACTGCATCTCCTGCCGAATGGACCCCAGGACAGATCTTGGATTAAAAGCAGCTATCCGAAGGTACAAGTGGTTTGGGGGGGTCAAATTTGTGGGTACAGAGTCACTTTAAAGGGGTCACTATTTTTGCCCAAGTTAATCAATAGGGTACACAGCTGCTCTATTAGGGGTACCTTGATGTAGGATTGAATAGGGTTCCCGGTTTATGAATAGACATCCAACTTACTTGAAGGGGTCCCCATCTGCTGCCCCCCCCCCTCCTCCCAGCAAATCTCTTGTTCTTTATATCACCAATTTACTGTGTTCAGAACTTTAGGTTTATACTCCCAAGATATTAAATCATTTTGGGATTTTCCTATTTTCCATTTTTTGCTTTGTGGCCTTCAGAAATAATCCTGTTTTACATAAAAATATCAATGAATAAGTTTAGGTAGAGCTGCAGAATGGCTTATTTAAGGTTTATCGTCACGCAGTAGATAGGCAAATGGTAGCGGTAATTACAGCCCAGCATGTAAAAGACATTATAAAGCAATGTGATACATCAGCTGTTACTGTTTGCTACTTATGTAACAATGAATCACTTCTACAGGTCTATTATGTAGGGATGACACACCGGTGCTCGGAAACATTCAGCAACTAAACACCTAATTTAGGTTGGAGATCCCTTTGGGTTAGTAGCAGTGTCACTAACAAGTGTTGGTGCCCAAACACCGAGGGTATCATGTTATTAAAGGGGTTGTCTGGTTTAGTAACCCATTTTTACTTGCGTCACATCTTTTTTAATTTTTGTTGCACTGTTTAGAGACAACCTCCTTTAGAATGAAGCCTACAGGGTACAGTGCAGCTCAAGTCTGCTAGAGCGGAAGCCACAGGTACAAAGTGGCTCTGTGTTTGGCCTATGGAGGGGGGGGGATGGGCAGGGGGGAACTGTCTATGGGATGCCCCTGTGCATTAGTAAAGAATTTGGATATTGGTTGACTGCAGGGGGAAAGTGGTATTACATGACTCAGATTCAGATAAACAGTTGCTCTTGTTATATAACAATAGGTAAAGTTCTAAATAGAAATGGAGCCATGTAGAGCACCTCTCCTTTCTAAAGCCCCTATTACATGGGGCGACGGAGAGGAGCAGACGAGAGCTGTCAGTGCTCGTTTGCTCTTCGTTCTGTGCTTGCTGCCGCCGCCATTACACGCAGCGGCAGCGGGTGGGTGAGTATAGGGGGGGCGCGGGGGCTGCCCAGTTGATCGCTAGATCATCCAGGCAGCCCATAGCAGATAGCAGCGGTCTGCTGCCGCCACTCTTATTCCACGAGACGGTGGCAGCATATCACTGCCATCTAAGTTGTTTGTCTTTCAACATGTTTAAAGACAAACGACTGAAGCAATCAGCCGATATTGTTCATGTCGGCTTATCGTTGCCTTCTATTACACAAAATTATTTTTGCCCGTAACGGCCAATATTGGCCAAATAAGGCTGATAATCATTTCGTGTAATAGGACCTTTACTCATATGGTTCCTCTCATACATATACCATATACCCAAACAGAGCATATGAACAGGGATTGACTTCATGAGAGAGCTGAAAGGCTGAACATATCATGTTATTAAAGGGGTGACCTGGTATAGGAACCCATTTTCACATTCCTCACATTGCTGTTTGTTTTTTCAGCTTTAGATGATAAGCTCCTTTAGAATGATCAGCCGATCTGCTCAGGTCCTGCTAAATAGTGGCCACTACAGGGGAAAGGTGATATTACAATGAGGCCAGTCAGCTACAGTATATGGTTGTCCTTGTTATCCATAGACAGCTCAGGTCTGCTGTAATGGGAGCTGCTCATAGATGTGGAGCGGTGTCTTGTGATGTCCATATACCCTGATAAGACAAGTAGACCGGGTTGACTTCAATAGAAAACCTTTTAAATTTGCTACACTGGCTAGATACGCAGTTTCTTATCATTTAAAAAAGAATAATACTATAACATTTGCTTGGGCGACCATGCATGTTTTTTCATGGTCACCTTGCGGCTAGAAATCCAATGACTACAATACAATTTTTTGCAGGGTTTGTCCTGAACATCAGGGTGGCACATTGTAATGACATACTGTTGTCATCCGAATGTACACGGTAGCGATATCTTTCACAGCATTTTCCACACCTATTGAGATCACTCATGTATCATAGATTTGTTACAGAGATCACGTCTCTGTGGAATAGAAGCGTCTACACCCACAGCTAATGCCGACAGTGTTTTTACTCACTGGAAAAAAATATCTTGCTTCACGCGTTTCAGAAATGAAAGTGAGAAACTTGCCGAGATATTGAGAGCCAAATTGTAAACTGGGTTAGGTTTTGATTGTGTATTCATCAGTGTTACATGGCTGAGCGCTTTCCATTTAGTGCGGCCTGGGGATATTCTGCACACCTCCTCCTCTCGCCGAGTAAACTTTGCCCACTGCACACACTTTTGCCTTTGAATCAGCAGAAACTTTGCCGGCGTTGTTCATTCTTGCGGTAAACCTGAAAGCATTTCAATTAGAATATGCAGATGAGGCTGAATGTTCCCCACAGGAGCACATTATATCCCCAGAGGCATCTCGGATCCGTCTTGTCGAGAACAGACCCCCCTACTTTATCTTCATTCATGATACGCTCGTCTTCCCTCCCTCCCTATACATTCAGTAAATGGTTGATTATGGGGGCCACATATGCAGTATATAAAATTAACTACAGTTGGTATGAGCGAGGGAAAAATATACACAAACATGTTTAAAGCTATAATTTATGCTGCATAAATCAGATTAAGGGGATACTTGTTCTCATTGGAGTGGATCCAGCTAGTACATGGAGTCTTAAAGGCAATGCTCCTAGCTTGTGTTTAATATATTGCATGCAGTGCTTCATGGGAAAAAATATGCAGATTTGCATACCTCCAGAAGGAAGAAATCCTTCTAGTGTCTAGCACCACCTAGTGCCACTTATAGCTAGCTACAATCTAGGTTCATATCCAACCCATGAAAGAGCCTTGTAACATGACTCGGGACACTAGCTAAACAAAGATTGACAGCTATATCTGCAAGTAAAAGGAACCTTGAAACATGACTAAGAATTATCAGGTAAAACCAAAGTCTCCTTCAAATAGGATGAGACACCCATCTGCGGATAGCAGTTTTAGGGTTCCTTCCTAATCTGTACAGAGTAGGGAGGTGGTTTGCTCGGGAGATGTCTTGGATGTAGTTCACAGTGTTCTAGATTGCACTAAAGAGACCCAGCTGGTGGATGGTGTCTTATATGCAATGCTTCATGGGAAAAACATGCAAATTAGCTCACCTCCAGAAGGAAAAGAAGTGTCTCTTTAGCGCCATCTATAGGCAAGTATACTGTAAGTTAATGTCTATTCTATAAAATACTGTTAGGTGTTAGCAAACAAATAAATAGGAGTGATGATGTTGACGGGTGAGATGGTGGACAGTGGTTGGCTAACCCAGTACCAGCAGGGTGTCCACTCATTGCTGCATGGACCCCTTCACTTTATGTATGCCCCCACACTGTGGGGGAGATTTATCAAACATGGTGTAAAGTGAAACTGGCTCAGTTGCCCCTAGTAACCAATCAGATTCCAGCATTCATTACTCACAGAGTCTTTGAAAAATGAAAGGTGGAATCCGATTGGTTGCTAGGGGCAACTGAGCCAGCTTCACTTTACACCATGTTTGATAAATCTCCCCCTGTATGTCTGGTCACTAAATATTTATTCTTTCCCAGTGGTTTAGTTAAAGGGGCCATTGGTTTTAGTAGTACAATATATCTGCCTTAGGCCTCATTCACACGTTCAGTAATTTTTCCGGACCGCAAAACCTCCCGCTATTTATACTCTGTGAGTTGTATAAATTCATCTGTATTTGCATTGATAATTGCATCTGTTCCCGTATCCGTTTCTGTAAAATGGGAATAGTACTAGTTTGCATAGATTTGATCCGGTTTTTTTTTGGTTTTTTTTGCAGACGTCACAGATGTGACATCCGTGACTTCCATTAAAAACACGGATCCCATAGACTTCTATTGGTAATATGTATTGCAATCACAATCCCCACTAGAGCATGTCCCCACTAGAGCAAAATTAAAACGGACTGTGTGAATAGCCCAATATAAATCAATGTGCTCTAAGTTGAACTGTGATGACGGATACACAGTTACGGACAAGTTTACTGACCGTGTGAATAAGGCCTAAGGCCTTCGGGTGTCCAGGCATGATGGGAATTGTAGTTTTGCAACAGCTGGAGGGCCGAAGGTTCCCCATCCCTGGCCTAAGGGAACATCTAAAGATGCAGACAGGCCCCTATTTGCCCCTATCGGAAGAGTGATCACTCTCTGTAGCCAACTTTGTTTCCTTTCTGCTTTATGTACTTTTTTGGAATGTCCTTCAAAAACCTTCAACCATAAGCCATGTCCTATATCAACAGACTGTGAGGGATGAATTTAGAATGTAAAATACTACACACATAAGGCTAAAGCTAGATACCCGCTCAGTGCTGCATCCCATAGGAATGCACAGAGTTGCACAAAGGTCGTAAATCAATACTCGCTCAATGCCGCAGCCACAGAGGAGTCCATAAGGTCACAGATGCGACTTGGGTCACTCAGAAGTCACATTATGCAAATCAGGTTGCACAACATTATCTTAATCTGAGCTCTGTCCTGATCGCCCTATCTTCTGAAGCAGATCTGAGTGGGAGGAAGTTTGCCCCACAACTGATCGAAACTCCATAAATTGAATTTACTTTTCTCCTTTGTGTATCTCACTGACCTTCATAATAAAAAAAAAAACAAAGGAAATTAATAGGACCCATCATAATCGGTTCCATGGTCACATGTGCATGTGCTGTTTCTCTCACAAAGTCTTAGAATATCACCGCTATAGCTGTGCGCTATAGGATCTCGGACACACTTGGGACTGCACAAATCGCACCGGTGGTGCACCTCTTAAATAGACCTATTGTGCGTACAACAAGTTCAGTAAAAAGCTGAGGGCACTCACCAGATCGTAGCGATACTTCTTTATTTTTAGCATATGTTAAAACCTTCAGTGGCACATGTCATTATTCACATGCGCGCTTCATCAGATCGCGCTGAAGAAGGCTGTCATGTTTGTGTTACGCATGTGAAGAGCTTTGGCGTCTGCTAAATAATAACGGGAGTAGAGATGAGCGAACCTCGAGCATGCTCGAGTCAAACCGAACCCGAACTTTCGGCATTTGATTGGCGGTGGCTGCTGAACTTGGATAAAGCCCTAAGGGTCCTATTCCACGAGCCGAGGAGGGCCCGATCAACGATGTTTACTGGGCCTATTCCACGGCCCGATGATCGTTGAGCGAGGGCTGCAGGGACATCGTTACCAATGTCCTTGCAGCCCTTGCAGCATCATACATTACCTGTCAGGTCTTCTCCACGCTGTCTTCATCCACGGGTCCCGCGCGCTCTATCTTTAGAATGGCCGGTCAGCTGACAGGCCACACTCATCCGATCACAGGCCGCGGCGGTCAGCGCTCCCTCAGCTGACCGGCCATTCTGAAGATAGAGAGCGCGGGACTCGGGGATGAAGACAGCGCAGAGAAGACCTGACAGGTAATGTATGATGATGATGATGCTTGTAATCGCCCGCCGCGCACCGCTATTCAACCGTAGCAATGCGAGGTGGGGGAACGACGATTTTAGGTCTGGCCCTAAATGAACCATCAGCCGATGACACGATCATCGGCTGATCGTTCTCTCTATTTCACCGAACGATAATCGGCCGAATGGGGCCGATCCGCAGCATTTTTGCATGGAGGATAACTAGACGACCACTGGGACCCCCACTGATTGAGAATGGAGATTAATTTTTCCCCGGATAAGGGGCAACATGCATGATCAGCCAGACAGCCATCATTCTCTTTGGGATCATATAACACTGCAAGGGCAGAACTCCATGTTTGGATATCCCATAGACAGTGAAAGGAACAGTGACAGCGCATGTGCACTGATGCTCTATTCACTTGGAGAACAACTGATCTCTGTTCTTGTACTTTGTCCCACCGATTGGACCCCTCAACATATAGCTAGTTATCACCTATCCTGCAGAAGGGATTAAAACTTGGGGTAACTTTATAGATTGTAAGCCCTCTCAGGCAGGGTCCTCTTCCCCCATGTATCAGTCTGCCATTTGCCTTTGTGTTTGTAGTGCCATTTTTTTTATCTGCACTCATTATATGCTAGAGGATAGTAGTGATTTTGATCCATCATTTATCCTACCAGTACATAATTCATTATACGGATGTATATAATTTACGTTATCTGCCTCCAGCCGAAGAGTTATGTAAAACTTTTATATTACGGATCCATGCCGAGAGATGCAGAGAATACTAACATCGTAAAGAAAGACATTTCCTGATTCTGATCAGTCACAATTCATGCCCGTCTCATTTCAAAGGGCGGCTCAGGATGTGAAGCTTTCATTCTTTATAATTAAGGCCACATCTGAAATGAAAGGAAATCGCCATGTTCTAGCACTTTCCTTTACGGACATTTTGACATCCCGCAGTCCTGTCTAGCAGCCCATCTCTGCGATGACACTGCATTCACATCCAGGAGGTTATGACTCTGCAGGCGCCATTCATCTCTGCAGTATTCTTGTACATTCCTAACAGAAAGACAATGTAGAAACGAAAATGCTTCGTTTTCTAAAGGTCTGTAAAGGCAATTTCCCAAGAGATGAAGATTTCCCTTAAAGAAACTACTTATGTCCCTGTGCTATTATAACGCCCAAGTAAAGCTAAAAGGTAAACCAACCCCAATGTATTAAAGAGTGATAGCCTCTTCCCCTGAAAAATCTAAGCTTTAGTCTTGTAAGAACTTCTGGCTAGTCACTAGATGGGAGAATGGACCTTTACCTATAACACTTGCCTTTCCTGGGACCTAATTGTGGCTCCAGATACTCAGAAACCCCTAGGACTTAAAGTAAAAATAATTAGTATGACATGCAGATAGTTGCAAGAAAAAAAATACAAACCACCTAACATCACTGGCAAGTAAAAAGAACAAGAATTCTGTCCTCGCGGCTCCCTGGTTGCCTTCTTCCTAATGACACGCAGGTCTGCACCCCACTATAGTCCCTACTTAGATAATCTGCCACAAACACTGCACATTGTGGTGCCTTGCCCTGAATCCTTCTGCACTTCCTGTACTGCATAACCCGGCCTTTCCCCTGGACTAGACAATCCTACGTTCCATTGCTGGTCCAAGGTGGGTGACTTAAGGGCAAGCCCTTTTCTAAGAGGCTCCTCCTGCCTTTCCCAACTGTTCTCCATGATCTTGCGGATCCTTGTCCCTTGGGACCTTGAAGGTCAATCCAACTCCATCATTTTCTTCTCTCTATCCCCTTTCCCTCCTTCTTTGCCAGGTCCTCTACAATGTTTGAGCCTCTTTGTCTCAGCTCTGGCCCTCTTCATTTTCTTTTCCTTGTCTATACCATGTTGATTTCCCTACCGCAGCAGCCTAGCCCTCCATACCTGTCCGCCTGAGAAAACTCTCTGGGCCGTCCGCTATTGGCTGCTCAGATCTTCCCCGTCTTCTGGAGGGAGGTGTGGCGTCTAGCTTCTACCTTTGCAGACTTACAGCTGCCCTTCTCCCCTCATGTTTTTCCTCATCTTCCTAATCTCTGAGATTCAAGTTAAGACATACTGTCATTCTATCCTACGTCACTTGGTCAATGCAGCCAAAGCATGTATCCCAGCCCTCTCTTAGCTCACTGATAGAGCTACATATTCCTCCTGACTCTGCCCCCCCCCCCCCCCCCCCCTCGCGCATTTTTTTTTTTTTTCTCTTCTTTGCCACTTTTCTTATCCCTCTCTCTCTTCTCTCTCTCTTTTTCTTCCCCTCTTCCCTACTTCTTTCCTTCTTGCTCTGGGATTTATGATGGGCCAATTTTTTTCCTCTGTAACTGCATTATACCTTGTTTAATGATAAATGCAATATTGTAGATCCCTTTACAGGTGGCCTTTGTTAGTTTGTTTGTTCAAAATTTATTTGAAAACATTAATCAAATCAGAATTTACATTTTTTTTTAAAGTATATAACTGGTTATGTAGAAGTGGGCCATTGGGTCCTATCAATGCACCTTATTGTGACTAAGAGTTACCATATCATCCTAAATGCGAGCAAAACCAATAGTCCTTGTATCAATGGAGAAATATGACCATAATGGGATCTGGGGGCTGTAGGACTCAGTTATAGCTCCAGGCTTCTGCTGATAGATGTATGTGACGCCCCAGTCAGTGACCAGTGTTTTGTTGTGCTGGGAATGATCCATGTATACATAGTATAGGATGACGTGCGGCACACTGTGTTCTTATGACAAGAGATATTTCCTGGTGAGGACCGGAGCGGAGGATGTATGAGGCTGATTGTGTTTACTGACATTTAATAAAGTAGCAATCTATCGCTCCTTAATTCTCCAGCTACATCTGGCACATCCTGTACGCTCATAACCCACTAAACTAAGAGGAATGTACAGTATTTTACCTCGATTTGCTGATTTAATTACACAATTGCTCCATTGTGTAATTGTATTGTTTCTGTAAAGGGAGCAGTAATTTTACTTAATGGCCTGTTAATCAAAGCCTGCGTTTCTGGATGTGGAGAGCCAGATAAAGGTCACGCAGCCCCCTCCATACTCTGCAGATTCAGCGAATGTTCAAGACATGACGGGAAGAAACAGTGCAATGACTGGGGCCAACAGTCAACCCTAGCTTAAAGGGTTTGTCCAGTTTTGAAAACCTATTTAGATATTTAGACCTGTTGGGAAATTCTGAGTAGGTGGGGTCCTTGGAGTTAAGAGTGTCCACAAAGAGCGTCTTCTGCCCTGTTCTACATTACACAGATAAATTATTGATATAAATGTGTGTAATGCTTCATTCTGCCTGTGGTGGTGCTGCAGGGAAATTAAAGATGTTTTCAAATTTCTAATTTAAAAGCATAAAACTTTATGGAAATTAGTATTTAAATTGTATCATATGCCACATCATTAAAATCAATTTATTATATTATTATTATACGTGTCCTATCAAGAGGAAACAACTCCCGGCACCACTCAATCCTTAATTTGGCAACCAGTGTCCACATCAACCGCTATAGGATGACCTCCGTACTGCTGGGGGTGTTGCTCAACAACCAGTAAAAGTGTCCGTAATATATGCAAAAAAAAATTGTGGCACTCACCCCAAAAAGCAGTTTAAAAAGCCTTTATTGCAGAGCAAAAGAGGAGCCCGTGAAGCCTTATTGAAGAGTCTCAAAACACAGGACTAGCCAGATATCCCTCCAGGAAGGACCCAGCCAAGGGGCAGATCCTGTTTGGAAACCACCAAATCCACCATATTAAGTGGCCCTATAAGTCAGTGTAATGACAAGGGATAAACCAAGGCTAGGTAACCATCCACATACAGCTGTTTCGGGGTGTTGCCCCTCATCAGTGTGGAGCGGGATTCTGGCTAGGTGGGAGCAATGCCTAGTAGAGCCATAAGAGAAACAGATTGCTGAACTCAGGGAGACCAGCCAAATGACAACACTGCCGGCTGCTAGTGAAAGCGCTTAATGCAGTAAAGTCCTAGGTGCATTGCCCCCTGGGAAACATGAATATGCAAAAGAGGAGCCCGTGGAGCCTCATTAAAGAGTCTCAAAACACAGGACTAGCCAGATATCCCTCCAGGAAGGACCCAGCCAAGGGGCAGCTCCTGTTAGGAAACCACCAAATCCACCATATTAAGTGGCCCTATAAGTCAGTGTAATGACAAGGGATAAACCAAGGCTAGGTAACCATCCACATTTATTGCAGAGCGGCTCGGTGAAGACGCTGACAAGTGACTGGGCTACAGCCGTTTCACGTGCATGCGCAGCTCGCTTCCTCAAGGCCCTTAAGGAAGCGCGCTGCGCATGCGCGTGAAACGGCTGTAGCCCAGTCACTTGTCAGCGTCTTCACCGAGCCGCTCTGCAATAAAGGCTTTTTAAACTGCTTTTTGGGGTGAGTGCCACAATTTCTTTTTTGCATATATTATTATTATAACCACCATGTGCAGCGCTGACATGTTTTTCTGCCTACATCACTTACCTTACTAGTTCCCCTTCCAGGCCTCTCTTTCTATCAGATACAGCATGCAGAGTGCTTGCTTATTGGCCCAGCAACCCCCATACCCCTGGGAGTATGCTCCACGCAGTCCACCTGCCTGTGCCAACCCTAGACTCCCCTATTTTTCCAAATGGGATGCCAAGTTATACATGCATATACAGGTACAGGCCCCATTGGTCTGAATGTAGTCAGCTAATGACTACAGGTCCAAAACTCACTAACTAGCTAAGGCTAGGTTCACACTGCATTTTCCGCATACGTTTAACGGATCAGTTTTTTTAACGGTCAAAAAAGTAGTGTCAACAGTACTTTATTGTGCATCAAAAAAACGCATCCGTTTTCATCCGTTTTTTTTTTATAATGGAAGTCAATGGAAAAAACGGATCAAAAATGGATGCACACAAATGCATCCGTTTTTTGCAAAAAAACTGATCCGTTAAACGGATGCTGAAAACGCAGTGTGAACCTAGGCTATGGAGGTAGGTCCAAAACATGTATACATATGGAACATGAC
Source organism: Dendropsophus ebraccatus (assembly GCF_027789765.1). Lineage (NCBI taxonomy): Eukaryota > Metazoa > Chordata > Amphibia > Anura > Hylidae > Dendropsophus > Dendropsophus ebraccatus. The sequence goes on from NC_091467.1 coordinate 51,625,565, forward strand.
TTGAATGTAGTCACTAGCTGACTTTATTTGGGCCATTAAAGTTAACAGTGCCTGTGCCTGTATACATCAGAGTGCAGACATAAACATGCAACCTGTCGGCAAATCTTAATTAACTGCATAGCATAGCCCAGCCCCATTGATAGCTGCAGCTAGCTGCATGGTCACAAGTGGTTGCTCCACCTATGAGTAAGAAGCGGGTCCACCATAACTTAGCCACTGAGAATGTCGTCTATATACCCGAATAATATTGGGTTCACTAGTGCACAATTCTGTGCAAATCTACAGCTGAGGATTGCTGTGCATTTTATCCTCCAGAGAATGTGTTTAGTGTTTATTCTCTTATAGCTGAATCACATGCCATGTCCTCGCCGCGCTGCCATGGTAACCAGGGAGCATCGCCGCCGACAGAATCCTCATTAACTAGTTTAAATATACATGACGCTGGCAGGCACTACACTAAACCATTTTTCAAAGGTGCCCTGATGAGGTCTGAGAAAGCACTTTGCTTCGCGCTATTGTTTAAAGACACAATGTAATTATTCTCCATAAGAGAGGAGATCAGGACTGACACCTGGGAGGCAAAGGACATTATTTGTTTCTTAAACGATTATTTAACCCAGAGCTATATGTAGCCAAACAGCCGCGCAAATAGGGGAAGCCTGCATTCCGCTAGCAGCTGACACATCACATGCTATGTGTGCCACCTAGTCAAGCCGAGGCGGCAATCCTAGACTTACATGTGAATTGCCTCTAAGAGGTGACACTAACTGGCTTATTTCTTCCATCACTTTCCATGGTCTATAAGACCTGCTATATCCCCCTCAGATTCCCATCAGAGGCATCTCTACCAGCCAGCTCTTTACCCTGCTCTGCATTCATGAGAGGCAAGTATGGATTGTGGTTGATCACCATAACCGTATCAGTACCAACATAATGGTTCTTAAATCCTATTTATTTTATATTAGGTAAAGTTGGATGTGGAAACAAAGGGATCTCTTGGTCTTTAGCCCTAGAAGGCAGGGATGTTGCTGCGGGAAAATCCATGGATATTAGCAGGAGCACCAATAGAGTACGAGCATGGTCAGAAATGGAACTTAGGGTCATAACCAGAAGAGTAGTGGGCCAATATCAGAGCATGGTCAGACAAGGAGCCAAGAGCCAGAGTAAGGACAGGGACAACAAGTACCAGACAAGCCAGGCCAATGCAGACTAGTTATGATTGTAGGAAGCCAGGGACTAACTCAGCATGGCTACAACAGAAAACAGAAACCACAGTTGCAGGAGAGGAAGAAGCATCCAGTTGCTTAGCAACCAGGGGCTGTGGTTGGGGCATTGGCTGGGGTTGGGGCATTGGCTGGGGTTGGGGCACTGGCTGGGGTTGGGGCATCGGCCGGGGTTGGGGCACCGGCTGGGGTTGGGGCACTGGCTGGGGTTGGGGCACCTGCTGGGGTTGGGGCCAATTGGATGAGAAGCCAGTCAATCAACCAGTACGTTTGTTGGAAAAAGCCATAGAACCCAAAGGAACCCAGTGCTATTAAACAATGAGCATACGGACTGACTCAGTAGGACTACAACAGAAAACAGAAGCCACATCCAGTTGCTTAGCAACCGGGGGCTGTGGTTGGGACCAGTTGGATAAGAAACCAATCAATTTACCAATACGTTTGTCAGGAAAAAGCCATAGAACCTAAATGAACCCAGTGCTATTAAACAATGCATATTGCATGGCCTCAGCATCTCATCCCCAAAATGGCGGCCTCCACCTAGTTGCACACTGGGTTACATCTATTGACACCGCTGTGGGGCTAGGACAAGTACATCCAGCAAAGAGTTAATCTTCTCGGCTTCTTGTAGCGAAATGCTGACCACAGACATTGCTTTAAGTTGGAATAAACCTTGTGCGCAGCCGGGGGGTCCTCCTCATTAAATCAGCTGACATTATTTTATTGCTTCTGTTTAGCAGCATTTTCTCTTACTGCGGCGTGATAAAAATCTCTGCATGTTCTGAAGTTTGCTTTGGATTTGTTTATCCCCTGATAATTAGAATCGGGCTCCGAGTTTAGACATCAATTATTTTTCCCCAGATACAAGCGACCGGCCATAATTTACATTTTATGGAGCCAAGTAAAACCCATTAGGGGTCAGAACTAAGAGAAACAAGAGAAACAACAAAGCAAAAAAATAGTACAGCAAATACCAATGTGAGAGGATTCCTTCCAAGACTTAGGGTGAGACAGAGAGGTGTCTTCAGGTCATCTACACGTCTTAGAGGCACAAGTCCAGCACAATGGGTTTTTCTTTTACAAATATGTCAGTAAGATAGGTTTTGTCTTCCCCATTCAGACATCACATACAAGCCTTCAGCAGCACGGAGCTCTTAAAGGGGTTATCCAGCGCTACAAAAACATGGCCACTTTCCCCCTACTGTTGTCTCCAGTTTGGGTGCGGTTTTGAAACTCAGTTCCATTGAAGTAAATGGAGCTTAATTGCAAACCGCACCTGAACTGGAGACAACACTAGGGGGAAAAGTGGCCATGTTTTTGTAGCGCTGGATAAGGGTATGTTCATATCGCGTTTTTGTCCACACGTCGGGCTGCACGTCGGGAATCAGTGAGAAAAGGATGCTGCCGTGCAGCCCGACGTGCGGCCAATGGCCACATTGACTTAAATGAGCAGGATGGAGTCATTATGTGACTGTGTTCTGCTGATTTGCCGGACGTACACGGCTTTTGTGCAGGACTCAAAAGCGTAGTCGACTACGTTTTTGAGTCCTGCACAAAAGCCGTGTACGTCCGGCAAATGAGCAGAACGTTGTCACATAATGACTCCGTCCTGCTCATTTAAGTCAATGTGGCCGTCGGCCGCACGTCGGGCTGCACGGCAGCATCCTTTTCTCACTGATTCCCGACGTGCAGACGTGTGGACAAAAACGTGATATGAACATACCCTAACCCCTTTAATACAGTATGTTCTTCCAAGCTGAAACATGAAGAACAGTACAGAGCAGTATATGATGTCAGAGAGGACAGTACAGAGCAGTATATGATGTCAGAGAGGACAGTGCAGAGCAGTATATGATGTCAGAGAGGACAGGACAGTATATGATGTCAGAGAGGACAGTACAGGACAGTATATGATGTCAGAGAGGACAGGACAGAACAGTATATGATGTCAGAGAGGACAGTACAGAGCAGTATATGATGTCAGAGAGGACAGTACAGGACAGAGCAGTATATGATGTCAGAGAGGACAGGACAGTATATGATGTCAGAGAGGACAGTACAGAGCAGTATATGATGTCAGAGGACAGTACAGAGCAGTATATGATGTCAGAGAGGACAGTACAGAGCAGTATATGATGTCAGAGAGGACAGTGCAGAGCAGTATATGATGTCAGAGAGGACAGGACAGTATATGATGTCAGAGAGGACAGGACAGAACAGTATATGATGTCAGAGAGGACAGTACAGGACAGTATATGATGTCAGAGAGGACAGTACAGAGCAGTATATAATGTCAGAGAGGACAGTACAGGACAGTATATGATGTCAGAGAGGACAGGACAGAACAGTATATGATGTCAGAGAGGACAGTACAGGACAGAGCAGTATATGATGTCAGAGAGGACAGGACAGTATATGATGTCAGAGAGGACAGGACAGAACAGTATATGATGTCAGAGAGGACAGTACAGAGCAGTATATGATGTCAGAGAGGACAGTACAGAGCAGTATATGATGTCAGAGAGGACAGTGCAGAGCAGTATATGATGTCAGAGAGGACAGGACAGTATATGATGTCAGAGAGGACACGACAGTATATGATGTCAGAGAGGACACGACAGAACAGTATATGATGTCAGAGAGGACAGTACAGGACAGTATATGATGTCAGAGAGGACAGTACAGAGCAGTATATGATGTCAGAGAGGACAGTACAGGACAGTATATGATGTCAGAGAGGACAGTATAGAGCAGTATATGATGTCAGAGAGGACAGTACAGGACAGTATATGATGTCAGAGAGGACAGGACAGAACAGTATATGATGTCAGAGAGGACAGTACAGAGCAGTATATGATGTCAGAGAGGACAGTATAGAGCAGTAAAGGATGTCAGCAAGGACAGTACAGAGCAGTATATGATGTCAGAGAGAACAGTAGAGAGCAGTATATGATGTCAGAGAGGACATACAGAGCAGTATATGATGTTAGAGAGAACAGTACAGGACAGTATATGTGAGAGAGGATAGTACAGAGCAGTATATCATGTCAGAGAGGACAGTACAGGACAGAGCAGTATATGATGTCAGAGAGGACAGGACAGTATATGATGTCAGAGAGGACAGAACAGTATATGATGTCAGAGAGGACAGTACAGAGCAGTATATGATGTCAGAGAGGACAGTACAGGACAGTATATGATGTCAGAGAGGACAGTACAGAGCAGTATATGATGTCAGAGAGGACAGTACAGGACAGTATATGATGTCAGAGAGGACAGGACAGTATATGATGTCAGAGAGGACAGGACAGAACAGTATATGATGTCAGAGAGGACAGTACAGAGCAGTATATGATGTCAGAGAGGACAGTACAGGACAGTATATGATGTCAGAGAGGACAGTATAGAGCAGTATATGATGTCAGAGAGGACAGTACAGGACAGTATATGATGTCAGAGAGGACAGGACAGAACAGTATATGATGTCAGAGAGGACAGTACAGAGCAGTATATGATGTCAGAGAGGACAGTACAGAGCAGTATATGATGTCAGAGAGGACAGTATAGAGCAGTAAAGGATGTCAGCAAGGACAGTACAGAGCAGTATATGATGTCAGAGAGAACAGTAGAGAGCAGTATATGATGTCAGAGAGGACATACAGAGCAGTATATGATGTTAGAGAGAACAGTACAGGACAGTATATGTGAGAGAGGATAGTACAGAGCAGTATATCATGTCAGAGAGGACAGTACAGGACAGTATATGATTAAAGATGAGTTAACTTTTCAAACGTTTTTTGAAAAGTTCGGTCCGACTGAATTTCGGATTTCATTATTTAAAGGGAACCTGTCACCCCCCGTGCCGGGGTGACAGGCTCCCGACCCCCCGTTAGACCCCCTTATACTCACCTAATCCTGCTGGGTCCCGCTTCTGGAGGTGGTCGGGTGACGGAGATCTCAGCCGCTGCAGCCCGGCGCGCGCGCTGAGAGATGAGTCCAACGCTCATAGAGAATGGCGGAGTGCTGGACTCTCCTGTCATTCTCTATGGGTGTTGGACTCATCTCTCAGCGCACGCGCCGGGCTGCAGCGGCTGAGATCTTCATCACCCGACCACCTCCAGAAGTGGGACCCGGCGGGATTAGGTGAGTATAGGGGGCTCTAACGGGGCGGGAGCCTGTCACCCCGGCACGGGGGGTGGCGGGTTCCCTTTAAAGTATCTATATGATACGGGGGTAGTGTATTTGGTTGAATTTAGGGCTCTAAATGTCAGTAACATCGTTATCTTTTCAATATCTTAAAGTCAATTTTTAGACTTCAATATTCACCATTACAGGGTCTATGCAGGAAATTCACCATTACAGGGTCTATGCAGGAAATTCACCATTACAGGGTCTATGCAGGAAATTCACCATTACAGGGTCTATGCAGGAAAAAGGTCACAAATGCAGTGAAGGAGCAGTCTCTCCACTACACTCTCGCAAGGGTCCAACTATAGCACTTGTATATCTGTATAGCACTTTTTTTTAGAGTTTTATTCTACACACATGCATGAGGTATATATTTGTGCCTCAGGAAAACACCTATGTCATATACACTCTCGTAAGGGTGACAGTATGGTACTTGGATATCTGTATAGCACGTTTTTGTTCTGTGCACCCTTTGCTCTCCTATGCCTAATCTATCTACCTACCTATCTTTTGCCCTGTCTATTTTTCTCTCTCAATCATAATATGTGTTTCTCCTCTCCGCTTTTCTAATAATCTTTTTGTCTTTGCTTTTGTAATATATCTTCTCAGTACAGCAGCGTGCAGCAGCAGCGTTTTGTCACTGACGAGCTCTGTGCACTGCTAACAGTCTCCTTCCTCTCATGTGACCGCTCCTCTTAAAGCAATACCGACGTCACACAAAGGGTGGGCTTGTGCAACATCCCTGCTGATTGGATGTGTTCCGGGCATCATGGGAAAGCGCTTTTCCCGCTCGGAACACTTCCTGCTTTCTAAAATAGCAACTGCCATTGGAGACTTTTGGAAATATCCAAACCGGATCCCATACCGGCCGAACCAGTTCGTTTATCTCTATATATGATGTCAGAGAGCACAGTACAGAGCAGTATATCATGTCAGAGAGCATAGTACAGGACAGTATATGATGTCAGAGAGGACAGTATGTGTCAGTATATGATGTCAGAGGACAGTACAGGGCAATATATGATGTCAGAGAGGACAGTACAGGGCAGTATATGATGTTAGAGAGAACAGTATGTGTCAGTATATGATGTCAGAGAGGACAGTACAGGAAAGTTTATGATGTCAGAGGACAGTACAGGGCAGTATATGATGTCATAGAGGACAGTACATGGCAGTATATGATGTCAGAGAGGACAGTACAGGAAAGTTTATGATGTCAGAGAGAACAGTATGTGTCAGTATATGATGTCAGAGGACAGTACAGGGCAGTTTATGATGTCAGAGAGGACAGTAGATGGCAGTATATGATGTCAGGGAGAACTGAACAGAGCAGTATATGATGTCAGAGAGGACAGTATATGATGTCAGAGAGGACAGTATATGATGTCAGAGAGGACAGTATATGATGTCAGAGAGGGCTGAACAGAGCAGTATATGGACACAACTTTTAGCTGTTGGCTGTCAGGATTCTCAGGTGTATGGGATATGAATATAGAAGCTTTAAGAATTATTTGTTTTTCAGTGGATATATCTCAGATGTGAGCAGTCACCCTGCGGAATAAATACATATAATTATTGGGGATCTGTCATCTCTTCTGCTGTGAAGCTTTAGTTAAAAAGGACTCGCAGATGAAAAGCCGGGGATACATTTGTAGCGATTATTTGCAGCAGGTATTTTAATGACATTAAGGATAAGAACACTTCCCGGCTGAGGGATGCGGAGCTGTGTACCCATATTCTGATGACTTTAATGGTCGCCCCCCGCATCTTCTGCTGTTATTATGGAGCCTTGTTTACTTCTTGTAATGGAATTGAACACATTGCGTGTAACACAGGAGACATTTTACGGGAAAGCAGGTTTTGTTATATAATTGGTTTGCACAGGGATAAACATAGGAAAAAAATATTTGCATAGGAATAAACATATGGGAAAAATGGAGGTAGAAACTGATCGTAGCGGAAAGTGGGAATACTTAAAGGGTACCCTTAATAATTCTATTATGCTGGCCTAAATTTTAATTTGATGATGGTGCCCAAAGGCCATGTTCAAAGAAAGTATTATTCCCAATCAGAAGTGTTTGAAAAACATGTGTAATGGTCTCATTGTCTTCAATGGGGGTATAATTTACACAGTGACATCATTTTTTTCCAACATCCATTTGTTCTTCACAGAATATGGACTAACGCCGATGAATATAGTCAACCCGCATAGCAAACCACATATAAACAGCAAAAACAAAGAATATGTCTCAGATTTTGCAGAGTATTTAACAGAAACGTACCCAATCAGAACATACTTTAAAGGGGCTATTTGTAGTGTCCCGGAACCAATGTGCCACTACTGTCTCTGATTCTCTTCCAGTCGCCACTGAAAGTATTGTCCGAAAGGTTCCTCGCCTTCCTTTACACTCTTGCACCTGTATTTTCTCTGTAAACTTATCCAGGTTGTTGTACTCTCTTTTGACCACAAGATGCCACCACTGATTATTATTGTTTTGTATTGCCAGAACATTGCAGTTGACAGGGGTTAAAGGGGGTTGTCCAGCGAAAATATTTTTCTTTCAAATCAACTGGTTTCAGAAACTTATAAAGATTTGTAATTTACTTCTATTTAAAAATCTCAAGTCTTCCAGTACTTATCAGGTGCTGTATGTCCTGCAGGAGATGTTTTCTTGTGTAGTGCTCTCTGCTGACATCTCTGTCTAAGATTGGAGTTCCAGAGTAGGAAAGGTTTTTGGCAGCAGAGAGCACTGTCCTATTCACAAGTTACAGGCACCGGCACTACAACCTAATCATGCGGCTAGGATACTGAGTATCCAACAAGAGATAAAGAGTAATGCAAGGGCACTCACCGATGTGTGCAGTAAGCTTTGTTTTAAATTTTCTTTAAAACATTGTATAGCAGGCGGCAAGGACGCCGAACACCTCAGAGGGCACTTTGTCAGACTGAAAAGAAAACACCACTTCCTGCAGGACATACAGCTGCTGAAAAGTGCTGGAAGACTTGCGATTTTTAAATAGAAGTAAATTACAAATCTATTTAATTTTTTTTTTGTTCCGTATGACCATCTTCACATTTTAATTTTTTACTAGAAAGATCTGACGCTCCTGCCTTGCTGACTAATCACATACAGGTGTTCCTGTAGCCCCAGCCAGGGGAGAAGACAGGCTGGTGAGATGCAAGAGTGCATGCCAGCTGGGCAGCCTTGGCGCTGTCAATGCAGAGCAAGAGGTGATATGCAGCGTGTCATTTCCTACTGGCTTCCTTTACTGGCTGAGCAATAGATGAAAGGCAAGCCGCTGACCTGGCGCTTCATGCCTTGGAAATAGTGCTTGTTGCTTTATTTGAGGCTATTACCTGCTAATTGCTTTATGGGACATGAGTGAGACCTTCACAGAATGGGACTGTGCCCCGGACCAAGCTAATTTGATGGATCACAGAGCAACAATAGCTGAGCAGCGCGCTGGCAGTGAATAGCCCCAGGCTGACTGGTGTTGTCCAAGAGGACATTGAGCATCCTCAAGGGCAAGTGTAGGGCAGAGAGATGATCACTTGTATGAGGAGTCACGGATAGGAGTATTGCTTGTCTCTAGGAATTTCATCTGATTGAAGGACAGACGGGAGAAAGTGAGAAAGCTGGCACTGGAGGATGACATAACTAATCCTCCATATATCTTTATGTTTTTATTCTATCATTATTATTTCTAGTGCACTACACAGTGCTCGGATCCTGCATTTAGTCAGGGACACCTTAATCCAATCATTCAGCATCTTAGAAGATGCGGACATGTCTTGCCGGCCTATTTCAATAATCCTGGTTTGCAAAATTAAATTTTCCATTTCAACACTAAAACTAAATGCTCCCGGTCTGCCTAATCCACTTGTGTCAAAGCCGCTCACCTCAGACTTCAGAGGTTTTACCTTGCCGATATGCGAATCCGGGGATGTGACTATTCACGTGCCGCTACGACATGGCATATGCCACACAGGTCTGCCTAGTCCGAAACTTTGATCAGCCAATCTGCTAGGCACGTTTCCCAGAAAAAGGGCTCGACTGGCTGCGGCGGGCTATATCTGATGGAGAGCTGTTTATTACATGGAGCTGGCATGTACTCTAAGCTGTTTAACCGTTCTTACTAATAGATGATTACGCCAATTATCTGTAGTGTCCACCCTCGAAAGAGCCGTCAGTGGGAATTACTAAAAGTTCTAGCCTGTGTATGGAGCCAGAAGGCTTGTTATATGGCGACCTAAGTCGTTTTTCCATCAGATCTGATCTGGATGCTATAGGAAGAACCATAAGGCTTAGGCTATGGAGTGTACATTGTAGTCCCTACAGCTCTGTACTCTGTACTACTATTAGCTGCTGCCTGCCCTGCCTCTCTCCTACAACTGAACTTTGCCCGTCCTAACCCTTACCCTCCTGACCTGGTTTTCTGCCCACTTCCTTGGACCCATGAATTGGTACCTTCAGTTTGTTCACAAGAAGCTACATTGGGTGCATCAACTGTCCTGGGGGGGTGTAAGGGACTTCCTTATACTTTGAGCCAAGATTAAGCACCACATTAAATTCATTATCACAGTCAACATCGTCTCCAATAGCACACATCCCCGCTGTACAGGGAGGAAGGAAGTCTGTCTCCAACATGGCTGCCCCTAGGAAAGTTTTTGAAAAATGTATCTGAAAAAAAAGCTAAACACAATAACACATTTAATTAATGAAGCTAAAATGAAATGCATGAGGCACGACAGCAGGTATTTGCCCCTGGTGCGCACCTAAGGATCCAGACAGTGGTTGTGATACGAGATGATGTGCAATCACGCCGCTTTCCAATATGCATTCTATTCCCTCCTCCCCCGTCGCTCCTCTCCCAGATTATCTGGAAATGTGGATGTGAAAAGAAAATAAGCAGCGTCTCGGGGGTTTCATTTTCTCCATGAAATCCTTTATTTATCTCTTTTGTGTCTGTAGCTGTAGAATTTCCTTTTCCCAGAGAGCAGCGGCGTCCCAGAGAGATTGTGTGATTCACTGACATGCATTGTGAATGATCATCAAACCTTCCGTGTATAAACAGTGACCTTGCCGGGAGTCCATTAAACAATAATTACCGATTTGCAGATCATTAGCGCTACGTGAGTGACCCGATAAACAGTTATTTAAAGGAGCTTTTGTAACGGCTGGCGCCCAACCAGCGCCTTTACCTGGCTAGTAAACTTCCACAAACAGATCATTAACACCGCTTCAGACCTGTTAATTACGGCGGCAAAAGGACGGATTTGCAGTTAAACGCTATTACACAGGTTAGCGCGCATGTAACAAATGGCGCCGTCGCTGTCACCACAGTTATCTCTGCATTAATGTGTGCGACAGCTCATCTGGTGTGCAGGCATGTAACACACCACACGTCTGTGCACAGAAATCCACATACAGAGCAAACCCGGTCAATTACTATGGCAGTCATCGGTCTGGTAAGAATTACGCTATTTTCTCATCACCGCTGGACGCATACATCTCATGTAACATGCGCTTTTATGGATACATAGGCTTCTGTACCAAGCCCTTATTTTCTTCAAGGAGATCATTATGTATGCAAGCATTGAAAAACAGGTAGGATGGATATACGCTGGATATATGCTAAAAAACTGCAACTTTTGCACATGTTTTTTGATCAAACAAATACAAGGACTTATATCTTGCTGGATACTTAAAAGTGTGGCATAAAGACGAAATTTGGTGTCATCCTGTGCCAACCTATCACCATACACTTTGCATGGAAATTCAAGACGGATAAAGACATAATAAAGAGGCCAATAACAATAAAAAGAAACTGACAGCACAGCCAAGAAATTTTTAGGTCTTAAAGGACCTTTACAAATAGATCATCACAAGGGTCTCTTTTGTCTTAGGCCATATACATCCTCGGGGAAATGGAAAATATAGTGTAAAAAAGGGCCTTCCATAACCCCTTCATCACTGTTCTCACTGCATAGCATGTCTAGGATCAGGGTCGGCACCATTCTCACTGCATAGCATGTCCAGGATCAGGGTCGGCACCATTCTCACTGCATAGCATGTCCAGGATCAGGGTCGGCACCATTCTCACTGCATAGCATGTCCAGGATCAGGGTCGGCACCATTCTCACTGCATAGCATGTCCAGGATCAGGGTCGGCACCATTCTCACTGCATAGCATGTCTAGGATCAGGGTCGGCACCATTCTCACTGCATAGCATGTCTAGGATCAGGGTCGGCACCATTCTCACTGCATAGCATTTCTAGGATCAGGGTCGGCACCATTCTCACTGCATAGCATGTCTAGGATCAGGGTCGGCACCATTCTCACTGCATAGCAGGTCCGGGATCAGGGTCGGCACCATTCTCACGGCATAGCATGTCTAGGATCAGGGTCGGCACCATTCTCACTGCATAGCATGTCTAGGATCAGGTTCGGCACCATTCTCACTGCATAGCAGGTCCGGGATCAGGTTCGGCACCATTCTCACTGCATAGCATGTCTAGGATCAGGGTCGGCACCATTCTCACTGCATAGCATGTCCAGGATCAGGGTCGGCACCATTCTCACTGCATAGCATGTCTAGGATCAGGGTCGGCACCATTCTCACTGCATAGCATGTCTAGGATCAGGGTCGGCACCATTCTCACTGCATAGCATTTCTAGGATCAGGGTCGGCACCATTCTCACTGCATAGCAGGTCCGGGATCAGGGTCGGCACCATTCTCACTGCATAGCATGTCTAGGATCAGGGTCGGCACCATTCTCACTGCATAGCATGTCCAGGATCAGGGTCGGCACCATTCTCACTGCATAGCATGTCCAGGATCAGGGTCGGCACCATTCTCACTGCATAGCATGTCCAGGATCAGGGTCGGCACCATTCTCACTGCATAGCATGTCCAGGATCAGGGTCGGCACCATTCTCACTGCATAGCATGTCTAGGATCAGGGTCGGCACCATTCTCACTGCATAGCATGTCTAGGATCAGGGTCGGCACCATTCTCACTGCATAGCATTTCTAGGATCAGGGTCGGCACCATTCTCACTGCATAGCATGTCTAGGATCAGGGTCGGCACCATTCTCACTGCATAGCAGGTCCGGGATCAGGGTCGGCACCATTCTCACGGCATAGCATGTCTAGGATCAGGGTCGGCACCATTCTCACTGCATAGCATGTCTAGGATCAGGTTCGGCACCATTCTCACTGCATAGCAGGTCCGGGATCAGGTTCGGCACCATTCTCACTGCATAGCATGTCTAGGATCAGGGTCGGCACCATTCTCACTGCATAGCAGGTCCGGGATCAGGGTCGGCACCATTCTCACTGCATAGCATGTCTAGGATCAGGGTCGGCACCATTCTCACTGCATAGCATGTCTAGGATCAGAGTCGGCACCATTCTCACTGCATAGCATGTCTAGGATCAGGGTCGGCACCATTCTCACTGCATAGCAGGTCCGGGATCAGGGTCGGCACCATTCTCACTGCATAGCAGGTCCGGGATCAGGGTCGGCACCATTCTCACTGGATAGCACTTGAAATTGGAATTGGCTACAGGCTGAGCAGAAGAGTCCTCATGCCGCACCCGATTCAAGATGTTCTGTTCAGCGGCAACAAGGCTCCATTAGAACAGAGACAGCAGCATATGGAAGTATATCAGCATTCGCATCTGATTTAGTCTTGAGAATGGTGGTTATATGAGACATGAGTGACTTCCAATCTATACACTCTTTATGGCAGTGTTTATCAACTTTTTCCACCATGGGGCACCTCTTGAGGAAAAAAGTTACCTTGGGGCACCCCTATCCAATAATGCTCAAGGAAATAGCTATGTAGATCACAGTGCTGTCATTCAGTGACTCACAAGCAAAGTCTTCTTTGACGTGAGTTGCTCACTTTCCCTTCTCTTATCCATCCTATCTGAAATTCATCTCTTCAGAACCTGTCAGACAAACATTTTAGGCTCCGCACTTCTCCAGAAACCTCCTTTCTTTTTTCTAAGTTAAATAGGTTGCCCCAGTAGGTAGTTTTTTTTCCGTTAGGTAGGTCCCCCCCAGCATGTAGTTTCCCTTAGAAGGATGACACCCCCAGTAGGTAGTTTCCCCCAGTATGCTGGAGTCCCTTGTATGTTGTTTCCTCCAGTAGATGGTTTGCCCTATATGTTGGATCCCCTGCAGTGTCCTCCATAGAGTAATAATGACCTCTGCTATGCCCCTCCCCCAAGTATAGTAATAATGCCCCTTTCTGTACCCCAAAAGGCATGATGACGTCATATTACTGCACCTGCTAAAGGGATCATGTCCTTGCATCTCTTAGGCTGCGGGCCTGAAATGACTGCTGCCTATGAGAATGAATGGAGGAGCGGGACACTGAAAGCTCTTTCCTCTTCACTTTGATGTTCAGCCACTCAGCTTTCACTGCATCTGCATTGTATTAAAGGGTGAGTAGGCTCAACATTATAGTGAGCGGGACATCCCTAGAAGTTGCGCAACCGTAGCTCCTAGAGATGCTTAAAGTGAGCATGTCATCATGCCCCCTATAATGCCATTGCACCCCAGCTGGGAACCACTGCTTTATGGGACTGCCAGGGATATACAACCTTGCAAGCTTGTCTACCAATGACAGTCCCACAAAGAGTGAACAGAGTGGCTGCACCCTTGCTTGAACATCATGGTCATGTTGTTGGTCTGAAAGTGTCGAAACAAAAGCAAAAAGGGTCGTGCACCATCAGAATGGCAGTAATGTTCATCAGGCCTGTTAAATATAACGCACAGGATTGATGGGGGGTTTTTTAAACTAAAATTTTTAGCGCTGTATTAGATACAAGCTGAGTTGTTTCCATGCAGAGGAGAGCTCATCTCTACCCAGGGTGCCAGCAGCTTCTGCCACCGACTAGCTGAAGTTTTTGGAAGTTTTTTTGGGATCCGGTTTGTAATTATGGTTTACCCTTTACCAGCTGTTGTGTGCTATAAGATCGACTCAAAAAATGAAACTAGAAAACGAGGGACTAGCAGTCTCCCCACCTATCCGAGCTGATAAAGAACAAGTGTTTTCCAATGCAGAGTTAAGGCAAAGCCCTTCCAGGATGTGGCACAGTACAGACCTGTCATGCTTAATATCACTGTCTGACTGGGAAGCAGAGAAACCCGTCTCATCACCAGTGACAAGTGAGCAGGACGAGATCCAGCCACCTGCCAGCCGCTATTTCTCAACCACCGAGAGCAAGATCTGCCTGTTCTTAGCTGACATTAATTATGCCCATGTGCAGAAAGCTGGGGGCCACAATTTTTCCTTCCTCCCGCAGGTCACGCATGCTGCACTCTGTAAACTCAATCGGAACGGAAGGCTCTGACCACTCCAAACTATTGCCCCATCTCCTCATTTCCACTTAACTAGACTTGACCTAAATAAGAAGCCTCTGACAACCCTTCCAGCCCCTGAGAACCAGAGCACAAATCACATTACCATAATTAAGTTGACTTTTTCTTAACAACCTGTACCTGCAGCGTAGCACCCACGTAGGATTAGACCCCCCATCAGCTTGTCTAAACAGTGGGGGGTATTGGAGTCTTATTATGCCACCTGAAATCTCATCTCTCAAAAGAATCGTATTTTATTTATCACCCTTAATGGGATTTTAGGACGTTCACGTGAATTATCAATGCACCTTGTTAGCGTGAAACATATCAGAGTCCAGGATGTTCTTTGTTCGTAGATTGATGGGTGTTGGTATGCAGGTGTAGTGCTCTATTTATTACGACCATATGCACAAATTTAGTTCTGAGAGGAGCGAGATTGTGCAGATGGAGTGGCACTGCTATGTGCAGATGGAGTGGTACTGCTATGTGCAGATGGAGTGGCACTGCTATGTGCAGATGGAGTGGCACTGCTATGTGCAGATGGAGTGACACTGCTATGTGCAGATGGAGTGACACTGCTATGTGCATAAGGTGATAATACTGGTTGACTAATTCATCCTTAACGATCCAGCTCCTGTGCGGTGTTCACACACGTGGTGAATAGGAGAAATTGTTCTAATGATGAAGAGAGCTGGGAGGAGGGGCGGAGAGGTGTCACAATCCTAGGGCATAGACACTCTAGGCCACGCCAATTTGACACAGCAAGTTTAAAAGTAGTTTTTAGGACCATAACTGCATCGCATGCTGAATGGACCCCAGTTCAGATCTTGGATTAAAAGCAGTTATCCAAGGGTACACATGGTTTGAGGGGGGGGGGGCAGATTGTGGGTACAGAGTTAAGAAGTCTTTATTACAAATTTCTAACCATTTTTTTAATAAAGGTCTATAAAGTGTTTATTGCACCATGGAAAGTAAAAAGCAAGAATGAAAAGAGATGTCAAAGGTTTTTGATACATTCATACAGGGTGTGTATGGCTTAGACAAGTTCTTAGACCAAAATAACATGAATGCATTTGTTTAGAATCCCCCTTCCCTTCATCTATCCCTACCTTGCTTGAACTTGATGGACTGTTTTTTTCAACTGTACCAACTATGTAACTATTTGGAATCACCTGCACAATTGTACAGGCAATCTCTCATCCTCATCCACAAATTTGCAGCACAGAATTTGTTGTGGATTGTGCTCAGATGTGTCGCAGATTTTCCCGGTCATGCCTATTGGGGAAGGTCAAATCCATAATGAAAATCACTGTAGTTTTGGTGTGGCAGATTTTGCTGCAGACCCACATCCAATTCCCAGCTGTGGACCATCTTATAAAATAAAAAAATCACTTTACCCACCTAACTAATCCCCTTACCAACACTTTTCTGTTACCTGCTGGTCTTTCCTTTTCCGACAATGACTTGTCATGTTGGCATGTGATCTACTGATCAAAGGCTGCAACAGTCACGGGACACCATCAGTGGGCCCCCCATTTGAAAGAGAGGTATCATGATGTGGAACTAGTGAGCTGGTGCCAAGTTCTGGGGAGGAAAGCGAAAAGTGCTGCACAACAGCCTGATGCAGTGATCTGTGAGGATCCCCAGATCTTGATGCAAGAATGAGGAGTAGGGATGAGCGAACCGAACTGTAACGAACCAGATTCGTTACGAACTTTGCAAAAAGTTCGTAAGAAATCTGGTTAAAATAACAATAACAAATAAAATCACATAATAGACCAGGATACAAGGGATTATTACTCCTATAATCCCTGGTATCCTGGTTTTCTGTGAATATCAAGATGTGTGCCGTCACCCCTGTTAGGGTGAGACCTTAAATTAGGCTCCTCAGGTATACCTGGGTGCTGCCTAATCAAAAATGTATTTGACAGTTCATATCTTTACAAAAAAGGTTGAAAAAATAGGAGAACCCCGTTTAGCCGCAAAAAAAAAAAAAAAACTGTCCAAAAAAAGTCCCATCACTGTCCCAGAAAAAAAAAAAGTCCCATCGGCTGTCCCATCATTGCACAGTTGTGTAGAAAAATGGGATTCTTGGCGTCCGTGCACCCCAGTGCTGATGTCTGGTCCTTTAATTATGGGCAAGGGCAGTACATGTTTATTACTGCCCATTGGGTCAACATTCCCCCAGAAGACCATCAGAAAGTTAGCCCATTCTTGCCACTGTCACCTCTGCGGTGCTTTAGGGGGCCAGTTATGCACAGGTTCTGTCTCCACCAGCTTGCAACCATCCACCGCTTTGACTGCAGTCCAACCTGCCCCGGTGTCTTACCAACGATGTCAGGCCCGGCACTCTCAGGCTGTCCTCCATTTTGTGAGCCTGGGTGAACGGAGCCACAGTGGGCAGGAGCTCCTCTGGACCATTAGGTAGGAGATATATGAAGTGTTGTAGCCCACAAAGGGAGGAACCTTTTCTCTGCAATGCAGCAGGGAGAGCAGGGAGTCATATACCTTGTATGGCACATGTGATAAACCTCATAGTGCACAGGTTTCTGCGAACATGTCCTGCCAATTGTTGATCCCTTTTGAGGACGTGACTCTGTTTGTGAGCAGGCATGACTATGGGATTAACAACATCATCCAACTCATCGTGTTCTGGAAAGTGCGCTGAACAACATCATCAGCGAGGTATCCCAGGCCACCACTCCAAGGCTGAACATCCTCCTTCTTCGTCAATTGTCTGTTCTCAGCCATACTGGCCTGGGTACAATCAGGAACTGCCTCCTCCTTCTCCTCAAATAGTCTGTTCTCAACCATACTGGGCTGGGTGCAATCAAGTGGTGCCACCTCCTCCAATAGTCTCTTTTAAACCATACTGGGCTGGGTGCAATCAAGTGGTGCCACCTCCTCCAATAGTCTCTTTTCAACCATACTGGGCTGGGTGCAATCAAGTACTACTGCCTCCTCCTCCGTCAATTGTCTGTTCTCAACCATACTGGGTCCAATACAGTACTATTACTGCTGCTGGTTCCACTGTCAAATGTCTGTTTTCCACCCTACTGGGCCCAAGGAACTTTGTGTCCTATGTCCCGTGTGATCACTTACACCTTGGCTAATTTTTTTTTACTATTTTTGCACTTAGATTTTTTCCACTTTTTTCATTGTAATAGCAACTGCAACTAAATGAAACTATACCCTATCAGACTCCCACTATTGTAGCTGCAATTATTCAGGCATTATAGCAAGGTTTGTTTTAGGTTCAGTTTGTACAAATCCGAACTTCACGAAAGTTCGCCGGATCGAACCAAACCGAACTTTTCAAAAGTTCGATCACTCCTAATGAGGAGCAATGAATAACAACATGTCTGGGCCTTGTTGGCCCATCCAACCCTGCATGGGGTGTGGTGGCATCACACGTTTGAGGGTAATGTTGTTTGTTGGACCAGACTATTCTAGCTCACAGTACAAAATAATAATGTGAAACCCACAAAGAAAGTGGATTAGTCATTTGTGCCTGTCATTACATCAGTGACCCTGAGAGCGTACAGGATGGTTATGTATAGTATGGGGCCTCTCCGTTACCTGGAGACCGCCAGGTCGCATTCATCTTCTCCAAAGAGATTGAATTAGAGAGACGCCAACTCACAAGACTATTTTTGTTTTTCAGATGGCCAACCTCCTCGCCTTAGAGACAGGATTTATTTCGGTAGGGTCTTTGTTAGGCCGGTAGTTAATTTACAAGCCCTGTCAATGGCGTAAACAACATAAAGTGGTGGTGCTGGCCTGCTCAAAAAGAAAATCAATGAAGAAATAAGACAAGTCATAGGCTGCGGCCGGGAAAGGCTCGTTCCAGGATTGGCGATTGATTGCCATCTGCGGGACTTTATAGGTCCTTTAGAAAAATGTTCCCATCTACAGCACCGCGCCCAGACGGTAATGGTTTATTCCTGCTCTATCTGCACACAAGGGAAAGAAATCTCCTCTACCTGAAATGATTTTTTTAAAATAAAGAAAAGCCAAATTATAGGATAGGAACAATGGCAGATACGATTGTGCGCCGGCTTTATGTTTCTTATTGACAAGTCGAAAAAAGGACGAGGTGTTCCTTCTATGGGCCTGTGAGGTTAACCCTTTTTAACCTGCGAGAAGAGATGATTCACCTTAAAGCACTCTAGATTGGTCAGACACGAGAAGCTGTAGGCCGCCTTTATAACGGGGGGGGGGGGGGGGGGAACCTAGTGGTCTGCAACTCGCGACTTTCCAGCCTTATTGAAACTACAACACACATCATGCTGAATATTCCAATGGGCCAGAATTTTTCTGCACCTGAATTTGCAAAAATAAAAGTAACCAAAAAATCTAGCCCTCTATATGAAGGGACAGCACCACCACAGGGCACACAAAGCATTACATGGTGACCATGAAAAACATAGGCTCTAGGTGTAATACATAAACAGCTTACTTTGGTGATAAATGCTGGTATTTACACAAAAGACAGCTGCCCTGAGCTTTATGAATGATCATGGGGGCCTTGATTTACCTTTGAGGAACAGTGTGTATCATTTGCAGCAGGCAGGTTGGCTTAGCATGCAGGTACACCGCCCAGGTTCTCTCAGGCTATCTTCCTTTCTCTCACACATAGCTCCTGCTAAACCCCACCCCCACACTACCTGTGCTTTGTCCCGATCTAGTTGTTACTACAGAAAGATTTTACCTGGCAACTGGCAAAGAACAGCAGATTACAAAAAAGGGACATACCTAGTGGCCCAGAGTTTAGAGCTGCTTTCTTTGTAAAGAGTTATTTTTGGTAAATTACATTATTTACAAATTTGTTAGAAGTTGCATAAGTGATCAAATGCAGGGAAAGTGTTTAATGTGACAGCTGCTATTTAAGGAGAGGATTGTGCCAATAAAGTAAGTGACAGTGATTTGTCCATTCACATGACTATGGCATTAAAAGGGGAACACCAATCTTCTAAACAGTCCTACCACTTCTAGGTCCAGCCATTAAGACATTATTGTCCTCAGTGGGCAACAGATTCATGACTGAACTTCACAACGGATCCATAAATGGCTGGAATACTTTGGTTCTCATGATGCCATACTGTCTACAGCATGGGTCTCCCAACTGCGGCCCTCCAGCTGTTGCAAAACCACAATTCCTATCATGCCCCGACAGCTAAAGCTTTGGATTTGGCTGTCCAGGCATGATGGGAAATTTGGTATTGCAACAGCTGGAGGGCCGCAGTTTGAAGACCCATGATATATTAGAGCAGATGTCAGATATATGTATCAAAACCATGAATAAGGATCAGTTAGTGTTTTTTTTTACAAAAATATAAATGAAAAAATGAAATTATTTTAAAGGCCCTGGAGAGTTCTTTGTTGTCTTCTGTGTATGCTTCAGCACCATTGCTTCCAGGGTCTTCATCCACATGCTCTGATATTGGGGTAAGAAAGAACAGCCGATTAGTGCTGACCTTGTGTGGTTGTTTGTTGGACTATAACTGCTAGGCGTGGGATTCCCAAGGCAAGTTCTAAAATCGCCACCTACAGGAGGAATGATTCCTCCCTGGGCATTGCAAATAGGCAGTAGGGGCAGTTAGTATGGCTGACCAGACTGAGATGTGCCAGAGGAATAGATGGAGGTAGAGGGTTGTAGTAATGATGTGTGCCATGGCCTAGATTGTTAAAATGTGTAACTAAATGGGTGCTTGGTGTTACTTGCAAGGGCTAGGTGTTGCAGTACCACTGTGGCACTTGTCACAGGGCTTGGAGTAGTATAAGCCCTCCCTGGGTTCCAACCAGGGCCGGCCTTAGGGTAGATGGCGCCCTGTGCAAAACTTTCTTTCGGCGCCCCCCCCCCCCCCCCCCCCCCCCCCCCCCCCGATACCCCATAATAGTGACATAGACTAAATCCCACAGCCTCCCACCCCTCCAGACAACCCCCACAATCAAACCACAAATGTAGTGGGAGGCTGAAGGATTTAGATATGGTAGACTAAATCCTACTACAATGAGCGCCACCTCTAAAGCAAAGCCCTCTAAACCACCCGACCCCCGATAAAGGTACTTACCAGCACACAGGAGGACAGGTGCCTCCGCGGCCGTCCATGGCTTTCCTGATTGGCGCTCCTGCAGACAATTGTACACAGGGGCGTAGCTAGTTTTTCAGTCTAGGGAGGGGCGAGCGAGTCTGAGTGGGCCCCCAACCGATTATGTTACCCATAGGGAACATAAGCAGGTTACCATGCCTATCTATCTATCTATCTATCTATCTAGTTGGGTGACCTCCATCATACTGACTACAAGATGCTGTGAAATCTGGGTGACCTCCATTATACTGAGTACAAGATGCTGGGAAAGCTGGGTAACCTCCATCATACTGAGTACAAAATGCCAGGAAAGCTGGGTGACCACCATCATACTGACTACTATACAAGATGCTGGAAAGCTGGGTGACCGCCATTATACTGACTACTATACAAGATGCTGGAAAGCTGGGTGACCGCCATTATACTGACTACTATACAAGATGCTGGGAAAGCTGGGTAACCCCATCATACTGACTTCTATACAGGATGCTGGGAAAGCTGGGAGACCCCCCATATACTGACTACTATACAAGATGCTAGGAAAGCTGGGTGACCGCCGTTATACTGACTACTATACATGATGCTAGGAAAGCTGGGTGACCTCCATTATACTGACTACAAGATGCTGGGAAAGCTGTGTGACCTCCATTATACTGACATACAGGATGCTAGGAAAGCTGGGTGACCTCCATTACACTGACATACAGGATGCTAGGAAAGCTGGTTGACGTCCATTACACTGACATACAGGATGCTGGGAAAGCTGTGTGACCTCCATTATACTGACATACAGGATGCTGGGAAAGCTGGGTGACCTCCATTACACTGACATACAGGATGCTGGGAAAGCTGGGTGACTGCCATAATACTGACTACGATAAATCATTGCCAATCACAAATGCTATATAATTTTACTAGCCCAGGAAAGACTCCTTCCAGCCAGCAGCATATGGCAGTAGTATCAGTGCTGAGCACAGGCTCTGGTTCATAGCATGGACATTGATCTGTCCCAGCACACTGAGGGATGTGGCTGCTGCTATGTCCCTATGTTATTCTCACTTTAGGCCCACTCTCTCCTTTATCTCCCTCTCCTAACCTGATGCTTCTCAGCAGGATAATGAAGATTCTGCACCCAGTGTCCCACTCACGGTCGGCGCCAGGGGCGGAGCTTACCGGACATACTAGGAACAGTAATTTACCGGGTCCCCAGTAAACTCGGTGGGCGGGAGCGCGTCCCTACTGGCTGCACATCTAACTGAGACATAGGAATCTCTAAGCTAGATGTGCTGAGTGCCTGCAGGAGAGCCCCAAAGCAACCAGCATGGGAGGAGGGGAGGCGGCCAGCTAGAGGGGGCGCTTCCGCAGACAGCACATGTAACTTAGAGATTCCCATGTCTAAGTTATATGTGCAGCTCTCTGTCTGCCAGAGCGCCCCCTAGCTGGCCAGGAGTGATGCGCCCTGTGCAATTGCACAGGTCGCACACCCCAAAGGCCGGCCCTGGTTCCAACACACCCCTTTAAGGAGTAATCCCTGCGTGTGATGGTGCAAGACAAGGAATTTAAGGAGTCTAGAATACTTAAACACTTTACTGGTGGTTCTCTTAAAGGTGCAGTACAATAAATACACAGTTCTTTTGTATGCAAGGTGCAGAAATAGTAGCTTGAGAGTTGGCCTGTCAGTATTCTATTAACCCTAAGGGACACTGCTCTCAGAGAGAATGCTGGAGGTAGAGTTTTAGCAAAGTCTCTTGATATAGTGGTGACATGTCCAGTAGTACAGGCCCCACTTGAGGGTGAGCCAGCCATTGGGGTTCCCTTTAAGGTCCTGGCAATTTGCAGCAGGGTAAGTCAGCATAGGAGGTCTTTTCCAATCCACTGTCTTGACTGAAGCTAATGGAGACTGCAAGACTTGAAGAAGAGAA
This sequence comes from Dendropsophus ebraccatus, assembly GCF_027789765.1. Taxonomy (NCBI): domain Eukaryota; kingdom Metazoa; phylum Chordata; class Amphibia; order Anura; family Hylidae; genus Dendropsophus; species Dendropsophus ebraccatus. The sequence continues at coordinate 51,648,369 of NC_091467.1, forward strand.
TAGCCCCTCAGTGTGGATGTGTTTCAGATTCCCCCATGTATAGTAGTCGCACCCAAGGTATACTAGCCCGACATATCTAGCATGCAGCAATAGTTGTAACAGAATATCAGCAGGATGCTGTAGTGGAACCCAGCATGGGGCTCTTGCCAGCTGGCTAGGGCCAAGAAAGTTACACAGCAGGAACCACCATGTGCTTTCTCTGACAACACTGAATAAAACAAAAAAAATGCACATGGCCCACTCCACCTCTACTTATAGACTCCCTAGAGGTGTCTTATTGGTGGAGAAGACATGGGGAGACAGGGAAGTAACACTTTAGGTGACTTTTGCAGGGATTGGTTGACAAGACAACTCTCAGCTGGTGTCAAACTGGAGAAATGTGTGCCTAGGCATGTCCACCATTAACCTTTCTTACATATACCTTTAGCTGTGCTTTACAGAGAATAGCAAATATACAGTGACATCTAGTGACCAAAATGCAGTACTACCTGTACCATCCACAAAATACCCAATAACATATATATATATGTTCAGTGCCAACCTGCACATACACAGGACCAGCAGTGGCACATGGGTCTATGCATTCTCTGAGCAAGAAATTATCATAGAAGTTGTCTGGTTTAAGCTTTAGACAATTGTTTTGCAACCTGTAACTCTCTAGCTGTTGCAAAACTACAGCACCCAGGAAATGCTATCCAGGCATGCTGGGTATTGTTGCTTTGCAACAGCTGGAGATCCTGAGGTTGGACACAGTGGCGTAGCTACCATTGAGGCAGGGTAGGCAGTTGCTATGGGGCCCGTGCAAGCAAAAGCATATATATATATGCGCAGTGCTTTGTGTTGTGCGTAGGGGAGGGGGGGCCCCTTAAAAATTTTTGCTACGGGGCCCCGTGAATCCTAACTACGCTCCTGGTTGGAAACCACTAGTTTTGATAAAGCATCATGCCAATATGTGATACCAGCATCTATTAGTAGACAGCATCTAACTGAAGTAGAGAGCAGCTACAAAGCGTGTCCAGCTCAGTGGAGGACCCATCACATCTGTGCAATAATATGCAGCTTATCATTTTTAATGGTAAGGCTGCTTTCACACGACCTGTAAAATTGTCCGTGACCACCGACGGCTTTAGGGGCAATTGAAGTGAATGCAGCCATTCACATTATCCATCCGCAAAAAATAGGATATTGTCCTAGTGCGGATAACGACACGGATCTCCCCAACCCCCCCCCCCCTCCCCTGCCGCCGCCCGGCTGCAGAGATGACAGGAGAGCACAATGTAGTAGAGCATTGCATCTACTACTCACCTACTCCCCCAGACCGGCCGGCTTCATGTTCACCAGAAGTGGCCTTGACTTGGACTATGCTGCCCGGCCACTTCCAGTGAGCGTGTGTAGCCGGTCTGCACAGGGGAATAGGTGAGTATTAGATCCTCTGTAGCTCTCCTGTCATCTCTGCAGCCAACGGTGGGTGTAGGGGATCCATACCAGGCAGCAACGGGGCTCCGGCTAGGTGATCCGTGGCACAATCCTCCTCCGGATCGCGGCATGGATCATGTGAATAAGGCCTAAGAGTGTAATTCTGCCTGTTGAGGCACTACAGGGACAATGAACACTTATTGCGGAGTAACCCTGCCGATTACATTGGATTAGCCTATTGCCAGGGGACCCTTCTAATAAAAAGTATTATTTGGTGGGGGACAGAGAAGTGTTGGGGTGTCTTATCTGGATTCTTTCTTATTGTGCTTATCCTCTGCTTACTTTACATTGATTTGATATATATATATTGAGCTCTAATTCTCTTCTTTCCCTCTTTTCTTTCCAAATCTACACTAAATCCCCAGTCCCATCAGCATCAGCAGCAGCAACGAGGCAAACAGGACCGTCCATCCGAGCATCCTCCAACGCAGAGCGGTACTCTGTTGCCATGGCGACAACATCGTGATGCTAATGGTCTGAGAAGACAGAAGAGAGACTGGGTGATTCCTCCAGTCAATGTACCAGAGAATTCAAGGGGGCCATTTCCCGAACAGCTGGTGCGAGTAAGTGTCACCAAACTGCCAGCGATCGCTGGATCATTGCACGTCGCCATGTAGCAGAACACAAGCCAGGAGCGTTATCCCACATATCCCCTGTAACCGATACAAATAGCTGAATGAGCACAAAGCTCTGGTCACTAAACTGCCCTAAAAAGTTGGAGGAAAAGTTTGTTTAGATTTATCAAACTTTTAAAAATATCAGAGATTTTTGAATTTTCTGTGACTGAATGGGGTCTGCAGGAATCCAGGTGTTTGTCACCTAAAGGTGCCGATTCAGGAAAGGGGGCACCGTATGCCAGCTAAAAATGGTCTAAAACTTAAAGGGGTTATCCAGGATTTTTGCAAGAACAGCGCCACTCCTGTCCTCAGGTTGTGTGTGGTAATACAATTTAGCTCCATTTACTTCACTCACACTCAAACAGTGGTGCTGTTTCTTTAAGAAAGCGGCAATGTTTTTGTAAGCCTGGACTTCCCCTTGAAGGCACTATGACACGGGGTGAATATCAGTCAAATAGACATCATCCTGTGTAATAGGGCTAGTGTTCCGTCATCATCTCATTGGACCATTCTGACCTGTCATTGGCTGTCTGCCGATTTGCCATGTGAGTTAAAAGGTCAATTTCCGCAGAGCGCGGGTGAGTTTTGGAGTTTATGTCACATCATTACAGTATTTTAGTAATTTATGCTTTTTTTCCATTAAATAACCAGACAATATAATTATTTAAAACTTTCAGTAAGAAAACTCTGTATTATGTGCACATATCTCTGGATGTCACCAGATGCCTTTACTGCTATCCCACAGCTGCGGATAGTCCGCTTTGCTCCCAGCAGTATTTCTCAAGAGGGTGTAATGTTCCGCCCTCTAGTGGCAGTAAGTGAATATAGCAGCACAGCTTGCGAGATCTTTTTCTTCCTATGAAACTCTAAAGTGGTATTCAAATCCCATAAAATAATGACATATCAGTAAGATGTCGCATCACTTTACGATCAGTGGAGATCCAACTTATGGAGCCCCCATGATCCTTCGAGATAAGGGCAAGCTGAGCTGGTATAGAGCTTCATCAAGTGGCACCTTGGGTATTCAGCTTTGCCAGGTCTAGAACTGTAGCAAGGTCTCATTCACTTGAAAAGGGCCAACACAGGTGGGAGGTGCATGGGCCAGTATAGGCAAATATGATATGGAGTTGCACCAAAGCTTCATCCCTTTCATTCTTACAGTCAGGGGACTCCCCACCAATCCTAACAATATCTCATTATGAGATTGGATTACACTGCATATAACTCACATTTGCTGAGCTCTTAAAGGGGGGTTCTGTTTTCTTCCACAAACAGGGTCATTCTTCTCCTCAGGTGTAAAGGTGTGTAAGGTATTGCAACTCAGTTCAATTGCAGTGAATGAAGCTAAGCTGCAATACCACACACAACCTGAGGACAGATGTGGTGCTGTTTTTGAAAGAAATCATCATGGATAACACCTTTAAAGCTTGAAGCGCAGCAGAGACACATTATGGACTCACTTCTCTATTGTCCCTTCTTATAAATGGGCATTCTAGGGCCTTGTCTCAAGAAGGTGTAATGTTCTGCCCTCTAGTGGCAGTAAGTGAATATAGCAGCACAGCTTGCAAGATCTTTTTCTTCTTATCAAACCATAAAGTGATATTCAAATCCCATAAAATGGTGACATATCAGTGAGCTGGTCTGATGGCCCAAACTGACCATCTTGCCATCACTTTGGGTGACCTGCCAGTAAGATAGCGTCTGTCTCATTGAAGATGAAAAGGAAATGATGAAGGAAAGGACAGCTGGATTCACTCCTCTATTGTCCATTCTTTTAAAGGGGTACACTCACCTCCAAAACTTTAAATATTTTGTAGATAATACGAAGGTAAGCAATCATGCCAATGCTTTTCATTAGCGAGATTGCTAACTTTACTGACCACCTATGTCCACTTTGTGAGAGGTGGCCGGGCTGCTGACATCCTCAGGTGGTCGGCACATCAGAAGCTGGTAAGTATGCTTTCCCAGCTTCAGTGTCTCCCTATGAGATCACACACATCACCAGGGCTTGTGGATTGTGCCTGGAGGCGTGTGTAATCTCAGTGGGAGACACAGAGATGCAGGTCTGATCCAGCTTAGCAACATGGTGTCCTGTTCTCGCTCCCGCTGCGCCCACCCCCAAAGCACAGAATCAGAACTTCCCACCCCCAATAACCCGAAATAACACAAAGGGAAAGATTTATGAAATGGGTGTGAATATACACCTGGTGTAAACTGCCCACAGCAACCAATCCCAGCTCCTCTTATATTTTACCAGAGCTGAAAGCTGAGCTGTGATTGGTTGCTGTGGGCAGTTTACACCAGGTGTATATTTACACCCTTTCATAAATCTCCCCCCAAGAGTGTCTGTATTTTTTAATAAGGGTATAAAAAATAAGTACAGTTAATAAAATAATTATTTTAATTTAACTAATTAAAATCTCCATAACTAATATTCTCAAACGGTAAAGACCACGTCCACCCAGTAAGGGAAAATACTCCCCTCTATTAAAACACCATGACATCTTCAACCCAGCCGACTGACTGAGGCACAGCACTGCGACCAGGTTCTCAAAGGGGTTGGCCACTTAATAGTAAAATTGTTCAGTTTACAGTATAAGTAAGTGTACTCACTGTATTTACTAACAGCAGCTCCCTGTATTCCTCCTCCAGGCTGTGCTGTCCTGCTCTGTGGCGAGTCTGTCCATAAGATGGCTGATATAGAGTAGCAAGTGACCATGACCCGCCCCCAGGTGTCCACCACTGAGCCTGTATATTCCTATGGAGACCACTGGGGGGGGAGCATGGTCACATGCTCCTCCATGTCAGCCATCTTATGGACAGACTCACCACAGAGCAGGGCAGCACAGCCTGGAGGAGAGGAGTATGATATTTGCTCTATGAGGTACACAGGGAGCTGCTGTCAGTATATACAGTGAATACACTTACTAATACTGTACACTGAACTATTTTACTATATAGAGGCCAACTCCCTAAAAGAGAGCAGAACATAGCGATGACAAGCTGAATCTGGGGGGAGGTGATAATAACCCTTTAAAGGGAACCTGACACACAGAACAAGCCGCCCTATCTGTCTCCATCATGAAATACAGTAGGAGGAGCTGAGTTAGTTGTGTAATTTACACACCTAGTCCTTGCTCAGTTAGGAAGTCTTATGTAAATCACAGAGTAGGACAGCCCACTGGTCTCCTAAAATAAGCATATGAGCAGAGTTATACCAAATGTTTTCCTATAAAACTATACATCAATCTGCTCAGCTCCCCTGGCTCTATAACATGGCGCTGACACGGCGGAGGAGAAAGTTCTGAAGTTAACTTGGTAAAATGAACAGGCGGATGTGTAGGAGCAGACGTAAATGGAAGCAAACACAAGGAAAGTGTTTTTCATGCTTGATAAGTGGACACGATGTGACAGAATCACACCCTAGACATAGCGTAAGTGACTCTGTTCATTACATGCAATAAGCGCTTTAATAAACCCACACAGACCATGCCGGAGGCCTGATTTTCTGTCATTATCCGCCGGCACTTTCTTGCATCAACAACAAGACCATGACAAAGGCACAAAGAGCTGCTGATCCGTCCCTGCCACCCCCCGGCACTGCCTACCTGTTATGTCTGGAGACCCCACTGCTAAAGGCGCAGATTAAGCAGCCAGCTATGGGGACCACCCACTGCGTCTTAACTCTGATGTTTTCTTGGTCCTGGCTTATTTGTCACCAATGCCGTCAGGTCTCTGACCCACATGTGGTCCCCTGCCGCCAGGTCAGGAAGAAGAGCTCTGTGTGAGCCCAGATATAATCAGTTCACGGCTGCTCTTTAATGGTCTGGAAAGGGAAGGAAGACAAGAAAATCTGTCTGTTCCCCTAATCTCCAGCCCAGATTCCAGCAAGTGACAGGAGGAGGGGAGGACCTGACATGGCAGGCGGCTGACAGCTGGGTGCTAAATGCATAAGTATAGCTAGAATATGAGATCACAAGCTGCAGTATAAAGGGGTTCACAGAATCCGCCCTAAAAGATGGCGTTATTCACCTGCTGCTCATCAGTGGCCTAACAAGCGTATTGCAGGATACACAATATTGATAGGAAATCCCACAGTTCCTGCAAGAAGCTTAGATCAGCGTTTCATGAGTGCAATAATACTCCCCCCCCCCCCCAGATTAAAGTCCCCTCACCCACCTCCTGCAGGTCTCTGTTATCCATGATATAATACTAACCCCCCCCCCCCCAGATTACAATCCCTCACCCACCTCCTGCAGGTCTCTGTTATCCATAATATAATAGTACCCCCCCCCCCCCCCTCCAGATTACGGTCCCCTCACCCACCCCCTGCAGGTCTCTGTTATCCATAATATAATACTACCCCTCCCAGATTACAGTCCCCTCACCCACCCCCTGCAGGTCTCTGTTATCCATGATATAATACTACCCCTCCCAGGTTACAGTCCCCTCACCCACCCCCTGCAGGTCTCTGTTATCCATGATATAATACTACCCCTCCCAGATTACAGTCCCCTCACCCACCTTCTGCAGGTCTCTGTTATCCATGATATAATACTACCTCTCCCAGGTTACAGTCCCCTCACCCACCCCCTGCAGGTCTCTGTTATCCATGATATAATACTACCCCCCCCCTCCAGATTACAGTCCCCTCACCCACCCCCTGCAGGTCTCTGTTATCCATGATATAATACTAACCCCCCCCCCAGATTACAGTCCCCTCACCCACCCCCTGCAGGTCTCTGTTATCCATGATATAATACTACCCCCCCCCCCTCCAGATTACAATCCCCCATCCACCTCCTCCTGCAGGTCTCTGTTATCCATTAAATAATAGTTCCCCCCCCCCCAGATTACAGTCCCCCATCCACCTCCTCCTGCAGGTCTCTATTATCCATAATATAATACCCCCCCCCCTTCCAGATTACAGTCCCCTCACCCACCTTACCTGCAGGTCTCTATTATCCATAATATAATACTACCACCCCCCCCCCCCCTCCAGATTACAGTCCCCTTACCCACCTCCTGCAAGTCTCTATTATCAATAATATAAAACTACCCCCCCCCAGATTACAGTCCCCTCACCCACCTCCTGCAAGTCTCTATTATCAATAATATAAAACTACCCCCCCCCCCTCCAGATTACAGTCCCCTCACCCACCTCCTGCAGGTCTCTGTTATCCATGATATAATACTACCTCTCCCAGGTTACAGTCCTCTCACCCACCCCCTGCAGGTCTCTGTTATCCATAATATAATACTACCCCCCACCGCCAGATTACAGTCCCCTAACCCACCTCCTGCAGGTCTCTATTACCAATAATATAATACTAACACCCCCCCCCCCCCAGATTACAGTCCTCTCACCCACCTCCTGCAGGTCTCTGTTATCAATAATATAATACTACCTCCCCCTCCCCCAGATTACCATCCCCTCACCCACCTCCTCCTGCAGGTCTCTGTTATCCATAATATAATACTAACCCCCCCCCCCAGATTACAGTCCTCTCACCCACCTCCTGCAGGTCTCTGTTATCCATAATATAATACTAACCCCCCCCCCCCAGATTACAGTCCTCTCACCCACCTCCTGCAGGTCTCTGTTATCCATAATATAATACTAACCCCCCCCCCAGATTACAGTCCTCTCACCCACCTCCTGCAGGTCTCTGTTATCAATAATATAATACTACCTCCCCCTCCCCCAGATTACCATCCCCTCACCCACCTCCTCCTGCAGGTCTCTGTTATCCATAGTATAATACTACCCCTCACCCCCCTTCGCCCCCAGATTCCCATCCCCTCACCCACCTTCTCTTGCAGGCCTCTATTCTCCATAATATAATACTACCCCTCACCCCCCTTCGCCCCCAGATTACAGTCCCCTCACCCACTTACCTGCAGGTCTCTATTATCCATAATATAATACTACCCCTCACCCCCCCCCCCCCTTCGCCCCCAGATTCCCATCCCCTCCCCCACCTCCTCCCGCAGGCCTGGCCTGGCCTGAGGCTGACATGTCTGATGCCGGCTCAGTAGCGCACAATGTAAATTGCAGTCACAGCATAATTCTGATTCCTTCCCAGTAATTATACATATTGTATTGATACCTGCCCTGGGGGATATACAGTATATACTGCCCTTACCGGTGCCTGGGGGATTGGAAGATATGAGTCCCATCACGTCCCATCCCGGCTGTCTACTACAATACGATTAAATCAGTCAGAGGAAATGTGGAAACTTTTATTGCTAAGATGGGCTATTTCCTCTCCCCCTCTTCATCTCGGTCATACTTATAGGGATTATTTTATTCTAATGTCAGGGCTGATTTTGCTGCTGCTGCGGCCGCTCCCTCCGGCAGCTCCCCCCCCCAGCTCCTCATCTATGTATTAATGCAGCAGGGCAGTTCTCGGAGACTGGCTGCAGAATATCTGGATAATTTGCTGGAGAACATTCAATTAGAATATATTAATATTTTAGATTTTCCTCATTAATTTGATATCTGGAGATTTCATTTATCGCTGGGGTATGCAGCCGGGGGGGTGCGGGCAGTGTGTTGTTTGATGTGCCTACCTGTCATTTACCCGTCAGCTGCATGCCATATGTGGGGATGGCATTAACTCTTTCATTGCTGGTTCACCTGTATGATCCTTAGACAGAGCAGACATTCATTGCATATACAGTATAACCATAGAGCCTGCTGAAAAATGATCATTTTCTCTAGTTTTACAATTTATGGGTTTGGTTAAAAATTTTTATTTTATTTTTTTGCTAACAACATTTTACCAATTTCCGATAAAAATGCTTTCCACAAGTCTGTCACTTTGCCGTTGGGTAACTTTATGCCACGCCTGTTACAAAACTTCTGGCTTAGCTCAGTTTCGTGCCCATTTATCTTCCTGTTGATCACATTAGAAAAGTTTTCAATGGGTTTCAGGCAGGGCCGTTTTAATACATTGGCGGGCGCGGTGCATAGCCCTGGAGAGTGGGCCCCTTACCTTTTTGGCACCCCCCCCCCAACCCAGAATATCAGAAAGAATCAGTGCTGGTGCTGGTCACTACTCACTTATAAGACGTGGCCTTTATAAGGTTGGCCTGGCTTCTCTCATTTTACTCCTTAATGCAAACTCACGTGCATGTACATTCTGGTTGCTGCAGGTTAGCACAATCCCATGTACACGTGAATTCGATAAACCAACGCTGTGCAAAATCATACACCGTTTAACTTTAATCGGAAACAGGTCTTGGCAGCCAGACAGGGACCTATCACTACTCGCCAGAGATCGCTGTGATTGGTCAGTCTTTACTAACAGACCAATTGCAAAACAATCTATTTACAGACAGACCAATTGCAATGTGAAATGACAGGAGGGGCGGGCTTCTGGCAGCGTTGTGTATGGGAATTCAGAGCCGGGAGAGAAAAACATCCCTGACACAGTACAGAATAAAATATACACAGACACAAATTAACACCTTCCTATCTTCATTGTTGCTCCTGTCCCTTTTTGCTACATCTAATAGTCTCCCCTGCCCTTTGTTGCTGTATCAAATAGTCTCCCCTGTCCCCTGTTGCTGTATCTAATAGCCTCCCCTGTCCCCTGTTGCTGTATCTAATAGCCTCCCCTGTCCCCTGTTGCTGTATCTAATAGCCTCCCCTGTCCCCTGTTGCTGTATCTAATAGCCTCCCCTGTCCCCTGTTGCTGTATGTAATAGTCTCCTTTGTCCCCTGTTGCTGTATCTAATAGTCTCTCCTGTCCTTTGTTGCTGTATCTAATAGTCTTCCCTGTTCCCTGTTGCTGTATCTAATAGTCTACCCTGTCCTCTGTTGCTGCATCTAATAGTCTCCTTCGTCTCCTGTTGCTGTATCTGATAGTCTTCCCTGTCCACCTTTAGTCATCCCGGTGACTGTACCCTGTTGCTGTCCCTAATTTTTGCTAAGCCCTATCACATCCTAAGGCTATGTTCACACTACGTAAGAGACCGGCCGTTCCGTGACCCAGCCGGGTCACGGAACGGCCGGTCTCTGGCCGGATCATCCCGGCTGGTACTTAGGTACCGGCCGGATGATCTTTCCAGCCGCAGAGCTCTGATGCGGGTGCATCAGTACGCGCCCGCATCAGAGCTTCCCATAGCACACAGTGAAGTAAGCAGCCGGAGCCGCTCGCTTCACTGTGTGAACTGACAGGTCTTTCTGCGGCCGCAATTCACTGAATTCCGGCCGCAGAAAACTGACATGTCAGTTATTTGCGGCCTCGTATGGGATCCCGGCCGGAGCGTATACGATGTGTATATGCTCCGGCTGGGATCCCATTGAAAGTAAGGCATTGTTCCACCGCGCCAAAAGTATGGCTGTTGTTGCCATCCTTACCAAATAATGCTGCCATAAAGTAGACATATTGTAAATGTGACTTCTTATCTCCTTTTTTTGATACACGAAGAGAAAACAATCTCTAAATCACTTGGATAAGTTTAAGTTTCATAAGTTATTAGCTCATTAAAAAAAAATATGGCTCGGTCCTCATGTTTACAAGTACTACAGCAGTGGTCTTCAACCTGTGGCTCTCAAACTGTTGCGAAACAACAACTCCCAGCATGCCTATGCTGAGAGTTGTTGTTTAGCCACAGCTGGAGAGCCGCAGGTTGGAGATCTCTGTTCTAAAGGGTTAATGTTGATTGTTGCAAAGTTCTTCATATGATCACCAGGGGGCGCTGTGTTTGTAATTGATCACAAATGTGCCAATAACAACAACAGAACTCTTTGTCATTAGGTCAGATGTGAATGATGGAAGCGTCAGTGCGGTTGCTCTCCAGCATTGGCTTGGCTAATTGCACATCTCCCCAGCGCTCGGGAGCCGCAGATAACTGCTACAAATCCAATTCTTTCTGTATTAGCTCCCGTTGGGTGTCTGTGCATTTAATTTCCTGCTTAGCTCGGAGTTGATTGGACGGCGTGCAGATAAAGTCGCTCTCCTCCGGCCGCCGGGAGACAACAGGATGTGCTTGCACATCTCTCTCTCATTTTATTACTGCATTTAACGTTTTAAGGACGCCTCTCGCATCTGCCCCCGTGTTTAATCGTCCTGTCAGCTCACTTTGCTGATGAGCGATTTTCCAGATCTGGGATTTGATACTACGCGGGTTGTGCGATTTATTTACAGACGGAAGCTGTTTCGCCCCTTCGCCAAATGTTTGTGTTAACGGCATCTGGTGGTGTCATTTTTTTTAACTTGTTTTTTTAGGCTGAAAATTTGCTCATTTGGAAAAACACTTAAGGGTTTGTGTAGCTGTCAACTGGTAGAAATTGGGTATGTGTTATGGCGGGGGGCTCCCAGTCTGCACCCTGAGACCACTTGTGCAGGGAGATAGGACTCACTCAGCTCCACTTCAAGAAGTAACTCTAACTATCAGAACAAATAGGAAATATAATGTATTGTGTTACCAATAGATTAGGAAAGTGTGCACTACCTGCGGCCCTCCAGCTGTCGCACAACTACAATTCCCATCATGCCTGGATACTTTGGCTGGCCAGGCAACTTGGGAATTGTAGAATTGCAACAGCTAGAGGTCCACAAGTCGTGCACAACTGGATTAAGACATACAGTAACTGAGAAAATGCTGTGTTTGTAGGCACCTGTGCAAACTGTACATTCATATGTAGGTATATAGCAACAGATGTATACGGACATGGCCGCCACTGTAACACTGCACCTTCATATGAAGGTATATAGTAACAGATGTATACGGACATGGCTGCCATTGTAACACTGCACCTTCATATGAAGGTATATAGCAACAGATGTATACGGACATGGCTGCCATTGTAACACTGCACCTTCATATGAAGGTATATAGCAACAGATGTATACGGACATGGCCGCCATTGTAACACTGTACTTTTGCAGTAGCTAAATCTAGCTTTACACTACTCCCTTCTCTTTTTAACCCATTATGGGACCCCAATGATTCCAAGAAGCAGAGAGGAGGGCTAGTGAGGTCACTTCTAGTTCCCATTCATTTCAAGAGAGTCAAAAACTAGCTGATCGGTGGGCTGCCAGTGGTTGAACTAGGCTGGGTCCACACTACGTTTTTGCAATCAGTTTTTCTTATCGTTTTTTGCAACAAAAAAAAAAAACGGATGGAAAAAATGGATGCAATTGTGTGCATCTGTTTTGATCTGTTTTTCCTTTGACTTCCATTATGAAAAAAAAATATCAAAACGGATCAGTTTTTTTTCTAACGGACACAAAAATGAGGTCGACTTTTTTTTGTGTACGTGATCAAAAACGGATTCGTTTTGATCTGTTTTTTTTTATAATGGAGGTCAATGGAAAAAACGGATCATCAGTTTTTCATCCTTTTTTAGCATCAGTTTTTCATCCTTTTTCTTGCAAAAACGGATGAAAAAAACGGATTGCAAAAAAGTGTGAACTCAGCCTAACAAGAACTGAAGTCGATTCTGTCCCCAGGTGAATGGAGCAGGAGCATGCATACTGGGCCACCATTTTGTTCACTATAGTCTATAGGACTCGACCGTCGAGCAATCTCAGTAGTACAAATCTGGCTGGCAGGGCAGCTGGAGAACCACAGGCATCATGTATGAAGCTCGGGCTAACCTCATAAGCCTGTAACCCATCCTTTATACATTGTGCTTGTTGCATGAAGAATAATGGAGTCATGGTTTCCTATGCCGCTGCCTCTATCACTATTAATACCATCTCTGTGAGAACATTCCAGTCAAAGTGTACTTATACAGAGAAGTATTCAGCGTTCTTGCATGTGTTAGAGGCGAGTGCATTCTCCATGGTCCAGGATTAGCTTCTAATCCCATCATGAAATCGAGCATCTAGCCTGCCGTGTCTTCTGTCAGGAGAGTGCTTTCATCTGTGTGGGAGATGGGACGTGACAATGCTCTAAATGGTACAAATATGGCGGCCAGAAGCGGTATCTTGTAGCATCCTTAAGCATCACCTGAGGACGCTGTACCCATGATGTGTTTACATACACCTGATCTTATAGCATGACTGTCTTCATACAGTATCTCATTGCTTATTTAGCAAAGGGGTTGTCCAATTTAGGAAACCCATTGTCACAGACCCTAATAGGAAATTTTAGGAACAACTTCTATTTGTCAGCATGTAAAGCAGCTAGAAAGAGGGTCTCTCAGGGTCCTTTTATTAGACAGGTCGATGAAGGCCTGATCAATATTGTAAACGAGCGCCAATCTGTTTACTGGTCCTATTATAGCAAGGGCCCGATAATTGTTTACCAAGGGCAGCATGGACATCATTAGCGATGTCCATGCATTCCTTGCCCAAACAGCTAATACATTACCTGTCCACACATTCCCAATATTCTGCACTCTGCTTCCCTGTCCCGTGGCTACAGCTTCAGAGCGGCCTGTCTGAGCTGACAGTCCGCTCGGCCAATCACTGGCCGGACCACCATGACCAGTGATTGCTGAACGGCCTGTCAGCTTAGATAGGCCGCTCTGAAGCGGCAGGAGAACACCAGGAAAGTGCACAGGTTTGTATCCCTTGCAGTCTTGACTGCACGATTATTGAGCTGTGTAATAGGCTCAGTGGCCAATCGCCAATCTTGCAGATTTCATTGGGACTGGAGTGTATAGTAGCCCTCCGATTGTCCCCTGATGGAAGTTGTTGGGTCATAAGGACAACTCTTTGTTCTAGGGGACATAAGGCACTCCAGAGGTGGCCAGGTGAGAAAACACAAAGAACATGCAGACTGCATCCATATGTGGCCCTAGGTTGGACGTCCTAACCCAGGACCCCAGCATCACAATGCTAACCACCAAGACGTTTGGGTTTCATTATTCGTCTTCTTGGTGATGATCTTACGACTCCCCAATTGTCTGTGCTATACAGAATAATTTGCAGATGCATCTAGCCAGGAGATACGGCATCGCCATTAACCCTTTATCCTGCAATGTGCGGATCTGTTGCTCCCTTCCCGCTCATGCTGACAGCGAGGATACAGAGAGATTACTGTAGTCTGCTGAGGAGGAGAGAAGCAGCAGACAGAATCCCAGACAGTCAGCCTCAAACCGCAAGATCTGTAACTTCACACACATCACTGGCATCTCCTGCAGCTTCCCACATGATGACTAGCAAGACAAGTTGTTCTGGCAGAATGCTCCAGCACCATATGCTGCTACTTCAACAAACTCCGAGCAGACACGAGATGGATTTAGACACAAGTAGTGTTTATTTATGTAATGTATAATGCCAGCGCTAACAATGGTGGGGACGATCACCCAGCTATGCGCGGTCAGGGCAGGACATATGGTGATCTAGTACTGTGCTACGTCCTGGACTGATCAACTGGTGTCAGAAAGTGCCAGAGATTTGTTATTTACTTTTATTAAAAAATTTCAAGTCTTCCAGTACTTATCAGCTGCTTTATGTCCTCCGTATCTTTGTCTATGGAGAGGTTTTCTATGGCAATTTGCTTCTGCTCTGGACAGTTCCTGACATGGACAGAGGGGGCAGCAGAGAGCACTGTGTCAGACTGATGAGAATATACCACTTCCTACAGGACATATACAGCAGGTCATATGTGCTGGAAGACTTGAGATTTTTTAATAGAAGTAAATTACAAATCTATATAACTTTCTGAAACCAGTTGATTTGAAAGAAAAATATTTTCGCTGGAGTTGCCTTTTAAGGACAGTCATGATGTAATACAGCCAAAAAGAAATGTGGACCCATTGGGTCACTAATGGATTGCGGGTATGTTCACACAACGTGAACATCCGGCCATTCCATGACCCCGGCCGGGTCACGGAATGGCCGGTCTCATGTACTTAAGTACTGAATAGAGGCCATTGATCTTTCTGGTATAAAAACACCCTCCAAGGGGGTAAGATTTTTACTAGAGATGAGCGAACCTCGAGCATGCTCGAGTCAATCCGAACTTTCAGCATTTGATTAGCCGTGGCTGCTGAACTTAGATAAAGCCCTAAGGCTATGTGGAAAACATGGATATAGTCATTGGCTGTATCCATGTTTTCCAGACAACCTTAGAGCTTTATCCAAGTTCAGCAGCCCCAGCTAATCAAATACCGAACGTTCGGGTTCGGATCGACTCAAACCCGTACCCGGTTCGCTCATCTCTAATTTTTACCAAAGGGATTCCTCAGGTTGCTATCCCTATAATAGCCATAGCAATGTCTGGCTCATAAATAAAGAAGTGACAAGTCATGTTACCAGGGCAGTGACTGAAATAGACATAAGTTGCACAGGTCAAGGCAAGCAGAACTCAGGGATTAAAAGGCAGAGGTGAAGTTGGGGGCTAAATAACAACATACAGTTAAAGGGGGTATCCAGCGCTACAAAAACATGGCCACTTTTCCCCCTACTGTTGTCTCCAGTTCAGGTGCGGTTTGCAATTAAGCTCCATTTACTTTAATGGAACTGAGTTTCAAAACCCCACCCAAACTGGAGACAACAGTAGGGGGAAAGTGGCCATGTTTTTGTAGCACTGGATAACCCCTTTAAGAACAAACGCCAGGCTGATACAGTACTAAAATGGAACCGAACAATTGGAGAAGTGATGGGGGACGGTCTTAAAGAAGCCCGGGGCACATGGGCTGTGGCTGGAGTCTGGGGTAGGCATTGGACCTTCAACAGAACGTAAGCCTGCAAGATGCAGAAGAAGATTGGCATCCGGAAGGAGAGTGCAGGATAAGTAATAAATGTTAGACATTTACATTCACGTTCCCTGACAATTCGCCTGGACTGGAATTGTGATCCCTAAGTCTACATTATTGTTACTGTGCTTGGAAGAACATACACTTTCCATTTGTCTCTTGGTTGTTTTTTTTATGGACTCCGCTGCATTGTTCTGGAAATCTCCGTATGCTTTGAATTATCCCCTTTATGATAACAGGTTGTGGAGAATTGTATCTATATGGAAATAAAGAAGAACACTCAGCACTCAATCACCAAGGCTTCTTGTCTTTAGAACAATTTGGGCTGCAGATTTTTTTTTCTATTTTTCCATTAAAGGAGCCTTTAATTTTGAGGTAATTGCCTATTTGAACAGACAAAAGGTGTTGTGAATGCGAGTCATCCCGGCTTGTGATTAGCATGTCTGCAGCTGGCGGGATGTCTGCAAGGGAGAGAGAAAAGATTTGGAGGATTTCATTAAAACTGCATCGCCACTCCATGAACATACTACTGGTGAGGAGTGGGTACATCTGCAAGGAAGGAAGGAACACCATACAAGTGCAATGGGAAAAGAGGAAAACAGAGGGGAAGGGGAGGGAGTATGGATCATGCCTGTACTGAGGAAGGAAAAATGGATTCCAACTATAGACGGAGGAAGTGGAACTATATCTGCACAGATTGTATAGAAGAAATCACGCCTATAGAGGAGAAAAGGAGAGGTAGCACACCTGTACAGAGAAGTAAGCCGAGGAATCATACAGAAGAGGGAGGAAGAAGAATCATATCTATACAAAGGGGATCATATTATACTCTTCACCTATACAGAGGAGGGAGGAAGAGGAGCACATGTACAGAGGAGGGAGGAAGAGGAGCACATGTACAGAGGAGGGAGGAAGAGGAGCACACATGTATAGAGGAGGGAGGAAGAGGAGCACACATGTATAGAGGAGGGAGGAAGAGGAGCACATGTACAGAGGAGGGAGGAAGAGGAGCACACATGTATAGAGGAGGGAGGAAGAGGAGCACACATGTATAGAGGAGGGAGGAAGAGGAGCACACATGTATAGAGGAGGGAGGAAGAGGAGCACATGTACAGAGGAGGGAGGAAGAGGAGCACATGTACAGAGGAGGGAGGAAGAGGAGCACACATGTATAGAGGAGGAAGGAAGAGGAGCACACATGTATAGAGGAGGGAGGAAGAGGAGCACATATGTACAGAGGAGGGAGGAAGAGGAGCACACATGTACAGACGGGGGAGGAAGAGGAGCACACATGTACAGAGGAGGGAGGAAGAGGAGCACATGTACAGAGGAGGGAGGAAGAGGAGCACACATGTACAAAGGAGGGAGGAAGAGGAGCACACGTACAAAGGGGGGAGGAAGAGGAGCACACATGTACAGAGGAGGGAGGAAGAGGAGCACACATGTACAGAGGGGGGAGGAAGAGGAGCACACATGTATAGAGGAAAGAGGAAGAGGAGCACACCTTTACAGAGGAGGGAGGAAGAGAACCACATGTACAGAGGAGGGAGGAAGAGGAGCACACATGTACAGAGGAGGGGGGAAGAGGAGCACACATGTACAGAGGAGGGAGGAAGAGGAGCACACATGTACAGAGGAGCACATCTATACAGAGGAGGGAGGGAGAGGAGCACACCTGTACAGAGGAGGAAGGAAGAGGAGCACACATGTACAGAGGAGGGACAAGGAATCTTATCTTTTAAGACGAGGGAGGAAGAAGAGTTTTACCTATACAAATGAGAGAGGAATGGATTTTGCCTGACCAGATGACATAGGAGAGATGATGTGGCTTATTTCTGACCATAGAAAAAGTAGGAATAAACTGCACAGATGGAGGCTCAAGGATCCTATGCACAGATGGAGGAGTAGGAATGACACTTGTGCAGTGGGAGGAAGAAGGATCTCACCTGCAGAGTTAAGAGGAGTACTGGAGAGAAATAATAGTCCTGTAGAGTATAATAATAATATTACAGTATGGAGCTAGATTAGATGCCCCCGTTGCTTATGAAATAAGTAGCTTGTCACTGTGCTGCACCAGATGGTTGGGAGCTCCCACCTATGATGTACAGAAGCTGTGAATGTTTTGGTCTTCAGCCGCCGATCCCTCTGTCCACTGTGAGCCTGTATCATGTTACTAGCCCCTATGGCTTTCTGACTCATGTTCGATTTGACACTGTAATCACCTAAGGACCATTCTTTATAATGGGAGAGGCAGAATTATTGCTGGCCAGATACAATGTAAATTATCCCATCATTCCCCTCTGAAAGGTAAAACTCTGAGGTGCTGACAAAGCGATGGAGCGCTGTGCCCTCACCCACTGTGCCTGCTGCTGCCATGCTGACAGTCTCATCCAGGCGGCTCCGCACTGTGTACACACTTCACTTAGACTAAATGACATTAGCGGACTCTTCAGGGCCCTTGTGCTACTGCAGTCACTTATTCGGATCTTCCAGGTTTGTAGTAATAAGCAGCCGACATATCTAGGCGACACGTGAATCTGCTGAGATTACAGGATTTTTGTGATGTATCTTTAAGGATAAAATTCCATCTACAAGTATCATCAGTCAGAAGACGAATATAGCATGTGCCTGTATAAAGCCACTGTTGTTTTCACTTATTATTATAGCCCGGGAATTGGTTTTTAAAGCTTCTTTAACACTAAGTAGGGGATTTCTGGCCTTGTGTCTTGTCAAATAGCTGTTCTGGCAGGAAAATGACAATGAAGACATAAATCTATGTGGCTATTGTGGGTATAGAACAACGAGTCGCTTTACATAGGATACAATGCTGGTAAAACTAACAGTAGATAAAGCCCCCCTTTAAAGAAGTGTCTAAAGTGTAAGGGAATAAAGGCAGTGTAGCAGCTGCTCAGTGTAACAGATAGCGGGAATAGTCCTGCTATTTCATCTTCCTGATAGTTGGACCTGATCTGTGAGGGTCCATTTACACCGAAAGATTGTCTGACAGATTATCTGCCAAAGATTTGAAGCCAAAGCCAGGAACAGACTATAAACAGAGATCAGGTCATAAAGGAAAGCCTGAGATTTCTCCTCTTTTCACATCCATTCCTGGCTTTGGCTTCAAATCTTTGGCAGATAATCTGTCAGATAATCCTTCTGTGTAAATGAACCCTTACTCTGGATCAGTTGGTCATGACTCCTCAGGGCTGGTTTTACTGTTTATCCCTGGCCTTTGCGATATGGTGTGGATTATAGCTTATTCCCTTTCGTCCCATTGGCATCACAACATATGGGGTATTATCGCCCCTGAGACGAAGGAATATTTAATGAAGCAATCAAATAAATTTTATTCCCCTCCTCCAGGAAGTATAAATAGGCCCCCCCTCCCTGGATCATCAGTCTTTTTTTCTTCATTTCTGTGTAGCCCTAGGGGACTTTGTCCCTCCTCCTTAAAACCCGTGTGTTTTTTTAGTACCTGTAAGGTTCCGGCTAACTTGATATCCTTCGCAGGATCCAGGTTTTCAGGCTGTGTATATTACATTTTCTTCATTCAGGTCAGTCACTGCTTTCAGCAGTAAATTGCATCCTTGGGCCGAAGTGGAACGCACTCTGCGTTCCAACGACGTACTTCCGCCAGGGCGGTGGCTTCCAGCTGGGCTGAAAGATCATCTGTGCCTCTTGAGGATATTTGTCAGGCCGCTACCTGGTCTTCTCTGTCTACATTTGTAAAACACTATAGATTGGAGTCCATTTGTTCTACGAGAACAACGTTTGCAAAATCTGTGCTTAATGTTGCTGTGATCAGTAACCCACCCGATGGGGACAGTACTTGCTAATTCCCCATATGTTGTGATGCCAATGGGACGAAAGGGAAGTGGAAATTATTATGTTAATTTGTTTTCCCTAAGACCCATTGGCATCACAAGACTCCCTCCCTGCTGCTACTATTCTTTATAATTGACTGATGATCCAGGGAGGCGGGGCCTATTTATACTTCCTGGAGGAGGGGAATAAAATTTGATTGCTTCATTAAATATTCCTTCATCCCAGGGGCTCGCAGGGGCGATAATACCCCATATGTTGTGATGCCAATGGGTCTTGGGGAAAACAAATTAACATAATTTCCACTTCTCTGTGCTTTTGTTTCCAGCATTCTTTATGTGTTGTTCTAGTCTAGTTACCTCTTGCGTCGGACTTGCTTTTGATTCTCTGTACTAGTTGCTTAGCTACTTGTATTCATTTCTGTTCACTTTTTCTCTTGTCATAGTTCCTGCTTGCTGTTCTACTAGGGGTGGTTTTTATATCAGAGTTATCATAGGGATTTCTGTAGGGACAGTGAAACTTTTTGGTTTTTGGTGTGATGGTCATTGTTTAGGAATATGTATAGGCAAAGCTTAGGGATAGCATCCAAAGTAAGTTATCATCATTCACTTTTCCCATCATTTTTTCATCATTTACTTTGTCACCTACTGGTGAGTTTCTATTCTTGTTTTTGTTATCTGTGAGTATCAATACTTTCTTTGTATGCTTATTTTTATGGATGCTTGTCATACAATCTGTCTCCATTATAAGTCTTGAAAGTATCTAAGTACCGGTAGCCACCTTTAAGACCCAGAAAGGGCAATTGCTTTTGGGTAAAGCTCAATTCTGCCATCTAGTGCCCAACCAGTTTTGTTACACTGAGCATCGAGTGACATCAATAGACACAGTGGTTTCCATTCTTGGGGGATATATTATTTTACTCCTAGTTTTGGCTTATACTCATATAAATAGTGATCCAAATACCGGCATGTGAGAGAGAACAGTGGACCAAGGTAGTCCAGCCTTGATTATGTCATTGTTATTATTTATAATGGATTCCCAAATGTTCTCATGTTAGCATGTTGCGTCTAGAATGCAGAGCAGAATATGCAAAAAAGGGACTACGAAAGCTACTAAACCTATACGCTTTCCATTGTTGCTATGGGTGAAACTTAGTTGTGAGCGACTTCAGTGCAGGAAATTTAGGGATAGTTACAATGGAACGGCCCAGGTTGGGTTCTTACCGTGACTCATCAACGCTGCAAAGGAAAAACTTTAGAATGTCTGTCCCTGTAAGTGGATTGGCATACCGCCTGTACTCCACAATGTTAGGAGAGGTGAGCGAAGAATGCTTTTGGAAATGCTATTTGAGTCTGCAATTGGTCTCCGCGTTCCCCAAGTGCAATCAAATGAGCGCAATTAAGGAAATTCATTATATGGCTTACATTTTTCAAGGTGTCAATTTCCACCGCTGAGGCCTCCCTCAGGGCAATTCTTTTTGAAATGATGAAAAATAGAAGTAATTAATTAATCTTTTTAATTGCGCTGACCCACCGCTGTTCTGTCACTTCTCCTCCTCTGGAGCCGCCGGATCGGGGGTGTCCTGTTTTCTTTCCTCTACGCTCTTGACACTTAGTTACGTTTAATAAATGAATGTTCTTTCCGGCGGTGCGGCGGTAGTGGCAGCATGTGCTGGGCCTTATGTTGTCTCGTGTCATATGTGACCTCAGCATGGGGGCTGGGGACTTCCACAGCGCCGTTGTACAAATGTTAATAAATCAGTGGCGGAAGCGTTTCCAATTGTTAGGATTGCCGTATGTTAAACATGAAGGAGAGTTGATAAGAATAATCCTTATGTGTCTAAAAAGGCTAAAGGGAATCTTATCATGTCCTGTCATAATCATTAAGGGGGCCATAACAAGGATATAACATCTGGGGACACAGTAATAAATATGTAACACCTGGGGGCACACTAACAAGTATTGAACATCTGGGGACGAAGTTATGAGGATATATACTATGGTAATACATATGTAACATCAGGGGAGATGTAACTTGTATGTAACACCAGGGGGCTTTATAACAAGTTTGCAACAGCAGAGGGCGCCATATTAAGTATTTAACACCAATAGGTGGGATAACAACTATAAAACACCAGGGGGTGTCATAAAAATATGTAATACAAAAGGGCACCGTAGCATGTATAAAAAAAAACAGGGGTCGTTGAAACAAGTATGTATCTCCAGTGGTGACGTAACAAGTATGTAACAGTAGGGGGTGCCATAAAAAATATGGAACAGGAAGGGGACGCTGTCACAAGTGCATAGGGCAATATAGCAATTATATAACAGCAATAGCTCAACACTCGGGGTATTTCAAACACTGTTGTAATGTAACTGTTGCCAAACCCCTTAAAGGGGACCAGTCAGCAGGAAAGCAGGGGTGTAAATAGGCCCACGGCTTCTTTCAAATCAACTGGTGCCAGAAAGTGCTAGAGATTTGTAATTTACTTCTATTAAAATTTTTTAAGTCTTCTAGTACTTATCAGCTGCTGTATGTCCTGCAGATAGTGGTATATTCTCTCCAGTCTGACACAGCGCTCTCTGATGCCCAAATTCCCATAGAAAACCTCTCCTGCTCTCCAAACTGGAAAGAATACACCACTACCTGCAGGACATACAGCAGCTGATAAGTACTAGAAGACTTGAGATTTTCTTAATAGAAGTAAATTACAAATCTCTTCTCTTTAATACAAGCTTTTAAAAGCCGGTAAATGAGGCTTCCGAAGCACAGTAAGAGTCCAGGTTTAGTAAAACCTTTGTCCTCTTATTCATCGCCCCTGTACCTGCTTATCCCGTTTGCCCAAAAGTCACTAGATCTGGAATCTTTGACTGTAAGCATAGGACATATTGCTATATCTTATTCCTGCTTAGCATAGCAGGCCATGTATATCCAGTGTTCAGAGTGACTGACTACAGGCTACATGGTCATTGACAAGGTTCATGGATATGGATGCCAGGGTCACAGGCGGTTCCTGGGAGACTTGTGCTCAGACAGCTGTAAAGTTTGAGCTCAGAACAAGCCCTGTACAAGGTACATTCATGGC
The DNA here is from genome assembly GCF_027789765.1 of Dendropsophus ebraccatus. NCBI lineage: Eukaryota > Metazoa > Chordata > Amphibia > Anura > Hylidae > Dendropsophus > Dendropsophus ebraccatus. The sequence goes on from NC_091467.1 coordinate 51,671,035, forward strand.
CTGGCAGCGGGGCACCATCTGGGGAGATGGAATAGCAGCTTTGTGTTTTCTGCTTAAGGTGGAATAGCATTAATATTAGACACAGAGTATGTGCTCACCGTGGGAGATGTCAGGCAGTGCACATACACCATGTCAGCCAGGAATCTTTATATCAGTCATGTCAAACAGCAAACTCGGCGGATTACGAATTACTTAATCTGTTTAAAGCCCAATGATAAAGCGTGCTCTGTTGTAAACTTTTATCATTTCGATGTATGTAAAATAAGCAATGAAGCATCTCTGACGTTATCTTGATTAAATACCACTTACTATTTTGTGTATGCAGCTCCAATGCAGGTCTATATGTCTCCGTGGTAACAGACTACAGACCAGCGTTGTGTAGTCTGATCCTGCAGTCATGTCAGTCACCTTACATCCAGTCAATACAAGTAGAGACAGAGGGGAGGACGAGACTACACAGGATTTGTTTGTAGCCTGTTACCATGAAGGTAGATAGTTCTGTGATTGAGCTGTATACACGAAACAGTAAGAGATTCGTATTTGGGCCTATAGGCAGAGCGGCATCAGTGATTATTTTAGTTGTATTGGAGATAAGCAAAGATGCACATACGCTTTAACCCCTTAATAACTGATAAGTCTTCCTAGCTACAGTGTTATGGGTGGAGGGAAGAAGGGACCAGGCTTCCCCTTTCTGGTGCAGGCCAAAATAGGCTCAGACTGAAGGGAGTATTGCTAGTATTTAGCACAGTGCTAGGGATGGACAGGCTCACAGCATGAGGGGATTTGCAGTATTAATATGTTACGTGTTAATGTGTAGCCATTCTGACTGCATCATCTGCCGTTTGGTTCGGTCTGACTAGCCTGCTGGACCTCCTTGGCCTACTCCGTCCTATCACATGGTCATCAGCCACCAATACATCCACGTGGTTCTAGACTCTATGTAGGCGACGACTTCTCAGACAATCTGGACTCCCTGCAGCCTGTTTCCCCGTCTCAGCTCATAAATAAGGATTAGTGGTCAGCCATTCGGCAGCTGCCTGATGAATATTTATGTGGCTGCCTGATGCGCGCGGCGCAGTACATCTTACACTTGAGGAATCCATTTAGGGAACAATAGATAAAGGGAGAAACTTCAAACCACATATAAGCCATGAAAATACACAGTCCCTACCACAAGTCTTGGAGAAACACGTTCCCGAGGTCTGTACACATGCCGAATCGATGCAATAGACAACCACATTCTTGGCGACACCCCAAACTGGAAACCTGTTTGCTGTTATGGCCTATAGAAAAACAATAAAAAGTTATTCCCAGAGCACAAAGTGCAATGTGCATCTAAAAACCATGAGACACTATACAAACCTGATTTAAAAGCTTACTGTTGTGCATACAGCCTCCATGGTTACAGACTACAAATAAGTCCTGCTTTAGAAAGAAGTAGGGGACTGATTGGACAGAGTAGTATATCACTGCTGGATCAGACTACACAAGGCTTGTTTGTAGTCTGTTACCATGGCAGCTTACCATACAACTTTAACACATAACAGTGCTATATACAGCACCTCTACTATCAATAAAGCTCCAAGGATTTGGCTGTATGGGCACCTTTACAGCCAATGTATATAGCTGCTTTTTTCCGTAGCCAATACATTATATGGGAACCATTACCCCATTTGGAATTAAGTATTGCATTATGTCTATTCAGATCAGTAAACTGGCTATGTAATGCATGAGGGACTCTCTTTGTCTCCACTTTGATCAGTAGATGTAGGTCCTGAGTTTAAGACCCCGTTCTTTTGACTGATAATTAAAGTGCATTTGTACACAGAAGACATAGCGCCATCTAGCTGTCACCAACGATATCCCAACACGTGAGGGGTTCCTCATTCTGAATCCACCAGGCGGTCCTTAAATGTCCCTAAACTTCCCTTACTTCAGAACAAGACTTTGAACAACGTGAGCGCAGAAGAGAGAAAACTTCTTTCATCCATTTTAATTAGGAATTATAAATATAAAATGAATTCACATTAAAACTAAATGAAACCTATTTGAATAAGTTCCTGCTGTTTTGAAGCTGCAAATCCTTGATTTGGGCTTTTTCTACATCGTACAAAACTCAAAGAGGCGCAACTCCTACATCAGACGGGTAAATGTTTCTCCCCGTACATTCTCCTGCTCTGTGAAGTGTCATTTTCACACGTGCGGGCTGCAGCGCGGCTTCCTTGTCTCAGAGCGTGCCAGCTTACAGATGCCAGGGAACACCGCTATTTAAATACACTGGCAGAATATAATAAGCCAGAGTTTATACTTTGCTTAGAGCACCTGAAAACCTCCAAAAAGTAAAGACTACTTTTTTTCTTAAAGAGGTAGTTCAGCAAAATAATAATAATAATAATAATAATCTTTCAGATCAGAATACACCACTTCCTGCAGGACTCACAGCAGCTGATAAGTACTGGAAGACTGGAGATTTTTTTTTTTAATAGAAGTAAATCACAAATCTCTGCCACTTTCTGATACCAGTTGATTTGAAAACAAAAAATGTTTCGCTGAACTACATCTTTAAAGTTTTTTTGATAAAGGAAGTGACTGGACTTACAAAAACATAGCACAAATCAGAAGGCTATTGCTTATTATATAACTTGTTTTGTGTAAGATAAGTTGCATCTTTCTGGGGCACCATTTTGGAGTGCATATGCAACTCAATGTTAACTCTGCTGCACCTGTACCTCAAATCTGTGCAAATACAAATGCAGCACAGTTAACCGTCAGATATATCTAGTTAACTTCCTATGATTAAGATCCCTTGAAACACTTTTTGGCACTTAAAATATTTTAGACCTGAAATATTTACATCACTTGACAATCACTTTTACTGCTTCCTAGCAGGTATATTGAAGGATAATACTTGAGACTTAAATAGACTGTAGGTATACTTGAGAGTAAGTGTTTTATTACTTACAATATACTTAACTGACTTGATAGACAGTGGGCTACCTTAAGGGGGGCCTTTACAGATGCTCAGGTTCTCAGTGTCAGTGGCAATAAACTTGTATCTGTATTCACAGCTATGAACATCCACCTATTGCTGTTGGTGGGCACAGAGTGACACAAATCCAGGAACACAGCCCCACCTTATGGGTAAAGCTAGCTAGCTAGTGACCCCTATAGAAACCTAGCAGGTTTTGCAACAGAGTTCTCTGCTTTAAGTGCTTTTACCTAACTGCTGACTGTTTAGCTCCTTTCTCAGTTATAAGGGCTTGAAGAAGTAGAAGAAGATGATAGAGCCCAGCGTGGATTAGTCCTTACTCACCATCTACAGTTGCCTCAATGCAGGTGTTACTAGCCCAACATGGCTAGTACTGGAACTCTTTCCAATCGGCTTGGAAGCCCACAGATGGGTCCTAGCCTCCAGGCTCCGGAAAGTCATTCAGCTGTGCCATTTAGTGCATAAAGTATAGGGAGACATCTAGTGGTGGGAGTGCAGATAGACACCTTCACTCCAGAGCATATACACTGAATAATACCGACCTACACACATGCTATACAGCAGTGGAACCCCTGCTTTTGGACACTGCAAGAAGAACTACAGAGGGGGAGGGAGGTATACAGTATGGGGACTACTTGCAGACCAAGGGTAGACAAGTAAGCAATGCTATATTCTTCTGCCACATTTTTTTTTTTACCTTTGTCAGTCATTACCCTTCATAGAGACTTTGCAGAAGTTTGGGATCAGTTTCATGCAGGAATACTTAGTATTATAAATGCCACAAAGTGCAGAAGACAAGAAGACGATCCAAGGTCAGCGGCAAATCAGATAAGCTTCATGGGCTCTCCACCATATAAAACCTTTATCTTGTGACTGTAAGACAGTCTTAATGTGTATCAGCCCAATGCCTGCCATATATAGGCTTCCCTAATGGGGACGTGTCTGCTAAGCCAATGACTAATGTTCTTATTACTCTGTGCGCCAGGTATGGAACTTTTTTTTATATGGTTTTAATGAGAACCCTTCATTAATCTCTGTTGCGGTGGAGAGATAACACTGGGAGCGGGCTCTTACTTAAGGTTGTCACACATGTGTTCTTTGCATTATGGGTTCAATTATCTCTCTTCTTCAATAATGACCTGTGCTCGCTGAGTCTGTCCATTGCCGAGACAGATGGTTGCCTCCGTGCTGTGACCTTCAGGTCTGAGAGCGAGAGGTCCGGCAGGAATCGATGAGAGAGTGTAGAAGTGATAGCAAGGATCACCAGAGAGCGAGACTATTATGGAAGAAGAGCGGAGGACTGGCGCGGATTAACCGTTGTATGTGCTCATTATCTTCTGGGAAATGTCGGCAGATGCAATCTACATCTGACAAAGTGACCTTCATGTACTGTATATATATATATATATATATATATATATATATATATATATATATATATATCCGTATCTGTAATTGTTTTCTATCTCCTCTGTGTCACATACCTGAGGAAACAATCTACATGTTACTCTCATCAATCCTTGAAGCAGCAATGACATGCAGTGCTTTAATAAGGGTGAGAGCTCGCTTTATGGCATGTATGCACTATAATGATGATGCATCTCACACCACTGGTCGTCATTAGATAAGTAACTGTCTAAGATGGGAAAACCCCATTTAAAGGGGTACTTCAGAGAAAAAAGAATGTTTTTTAATCAACTGGTGTCAAGCTCTGTGCAGGCTTCAAGTTGTATGTCACCTCCCTGGATCCGATTGCAAGCTTTTGCATCTATTAGTATTCTGTTAGTATCCCCAGTCCATGGCTCTACACATGGACATTCTAATACGGTAAGGCCACCATAGTCACTACTGCCAAACTGCACCCAACCCAGTGTTCGACCGCAATTAAGTATACATGATTGCATAGGAAGCCATGTAAAATACAATATTTCTAAGTATGCTGTTATACTTCTGTTTCAGATCCGCTCAGATAAGGACAGAGAGAGTATGATCCGATACAGCATTACTGGTGTCGGGGCTGATCAGCCGCCTATGGAGATCTTTAGCATTGACCCCATCTCTGGTCGCATGTACGTTACGAGACCGCTGGACAGAGAAGAGAGATCTTCATATCATGTGAGTATATGCAGAGTGGAGTCATCCTGTGCGACAATAGTTTACAAAAATTGTTGCAAAACTACAGCTCCCAGCATATCGACTGTCAGGGCTTGCTGGGAGTTATAGTGTTGCAATGGCTGGACAACAATAGGTTGGTCACTGACTGCCAATTCTAAAATTACTTAAAGTGTCTCTGTCGTTTAAATTTTTTTTTTTTTTTTGCAGAAATCAATAGTACATGCGATTTTAAGAAACTTTGGAATTGGGTTTATTAGCTGAAAAATGCATTTTTATCATGAGAAAGCAATTTGAAGCTCTCCCCCCCCTGTCCTCATGGTTTTCTATGGAGAGGGGTGGAGGCAGAGAGGCACCAAAACAGAACAACAAAGAGTTAATTTACAGCTACATCCCCAGGCTATCTCCTCTGAAGTCAGCACTGACCTCTCTGACCTCTGAATACCGGCTTTCGCACAGCTCTCACTGTGTAATCCTTTGATCTCTGCTCTCTGCTGGCGACTAATCACCCTCCTCCCCCCTCCCCTCTCCATAGGTTACACAGGGCTCGACTGATGTAAAAGAGTCAAGATTTCCTGATAATGAGCAGTGAATGAGAGAGAGGAGAGGGTGGGGGACCTGGGGAAAGTCTTTTTAAATGCAGATAATGCCATATTTGCCTAATAAACCCAAATACAAAGTTTCTTAAAATCACCTGTACTATTGATTTCTGGAAGAAAAAGAAAAAAAAACACGACAGTGATACTTTAAAGTGGACCTGTCAGCATTAAAACATTATTATGGTTAATACTTATGACCAGCTTTACTGAATTCTCCCCTGTGAAAACGCCCACTTGGGAAGTTGAGGGAAGAATAGCTGCCTGTCAGCTATGAGGGCAGCCATGTTGCTTTAGCTGCTTTTAACATCAGTTAGGTATATGCCTTGTAGCAGTCACATGGATCAGCCCGTTACCTGCTAGCTTAATATGGATGCATTTTTGCGTCTGTATTATGGCTGCAGGCCATGGCTTGGCCATGGATCTCATGTCCCAGTTCAGGGTGGGTTTGGTTGGGTTATGCAGCTGTAAAACAAATGCAAACACACATCTTTATGTAACTGGACACAGGTAGAGACAGGTGTAAGATACTGGCCAGGAGCCTGGGCAGGTCACTTATTTATGGAGGATGCATAAATTATATCAGCTGCAAACTCGACCTCAGACTTTGCTGGATTGGGGGATGTGGGAGACATAGCTGGGGATGTGACGCTCTCACAGAGGATCAGCCATTTACACTTTCCGAAGATGATTGTAAGGAATATTCATAACGCGGTGGAAGCTACAGAGGCCCATTACAAAGCCTGGGAATTGTGTGATAAGCACGCCCTGAGGGAAAGATAAATATGCTGCCTCTTAGAAGCGAGCCGCCAGCTCAGAAATTACCTCATTCACAAACAATAGTTTTTCATTTGGAATCTGCAGCTGTAGAGCTTGTGTCTGGACAAGAATCAAACAGGCGTCTGTCTGTGGAAACTGCGGCCGAGCGCATCGTATACACAAATCACCGAAATTACATTGTATTGTTACACAATTAGGAGCAAGGACGGCAGAGGCTGATGAGGCCTACCCCGCGCATCAGAGCAGTGAGCTGACGATGGCGCCACCAAGAGGATGTGCTGAGGCCTACATGAGCGTTTCCATCACATCTGCACACACGAGGAGGCCACTCTTCAGTGAGGGGCAGGGGAGGATAAAGTACCATAGCGTATGGGTGGAGACGCATAAATTAAAAATTGTGGCCTCATCTGAACAGCAGGGGGCAGCAGCTCTTCACTCTGGCTTACGCATGGGGCCCTGAGTGAGGGTCTCACTGCTCTGGATTTCTGCCACATATCCCCCTGATGAAATCCGCAAATAAAATCTATAACAGAAATCTGCAGGTCCCAAAATCCATTTGTTGCTTTGCTGCTACGGTATATCAGATGACTAGCTAAATAGATAGAGAAAAATATACTCCGCAGCACTCCAGTGTTGAAAAAAACGTGCATAACGTGAATTTATTCCAACAAACGATATACAGCAACAGCATAAGTGATACACGGCGTTTCGGCGTCTCCTACGCCATTTTCAAGTGGTCTGGGATTAGTCCGCTGGCACCTACATACGGCTTTTTCGAGGAGTGCCGCCCACCTTTATTACATATAGCTAAATAGATAGATAGACATTAATTGATTAATTGATAGCTAATAGATATATAGATATTTAATTGATAGATATCAGACAGATATTAGATAGATATGAGAGAGAGATGAGATAGATATAGAAGATAGATAGGAGATAGATAGATAGATAGATAGATAGATAGATAGATAGACAGATAGATATGAGACAGATAGATAGATAGATAGATAGATAGATAGATAGATAGATAGATAGATAGATTGACCCTAGATTGTTCCTGTTTGCCCATTTTTTCTTCCTAAGTGATTATTTTAATCCCTCTCCTTACCGGCTTCTCATCTTTCTATAGACTATACACTATAATATATTAGTGTATTGTAGCTGTCTTTACTTCCAAGCAGTAGACCCACATCCAGCTCCCTTTGCAGTCCCATAAATCAGGCCCACATTAATGGGCTTCACCTCGGAGAGGCACCACAGGCTTGTACGTGGACCCGGGCTCCGCTCCTCTTGACAAGCTTCCTGTGTTCTGTGGATTCCCCTCCATGAGAATTGTCTCTGCATTGCGGTAATGACTTTCAATCGCTCCTTAATTTTTCTTTATCTGTCTTCCCGACGCAAGGACTAGGTGCTACAACATCTGTCTCTCAGCCAGAGGTGAGGAACGCGCCATCTTTTGGAGGCTGTCAATCATTTGGAGTCAGCAGAACATATGTTCCTCCAGCTCCCAGTTCTGCGCCTGTCTGCAGAGAATAAACACAAATAGTCATATAAAAGAAGAAGATGGAAAATACTAGCAGGTTTCCCTTCCTCCTGGCCTCTCGGTGTTGGCACACACATCCTGAAGTCGTATTAATATCAATATAAACATCTACAAATAAAAGCTGCTGTACAGGTGGCGACTCTCTATCGTGTACAATATATAGCCTATAACCCATCCCGAGGTCACATCTCGGCTTCACTGTTTTACTTTACCCAATGTTATTTTGTCTACCTATAGAACAAAATTTTTCGCCAAAAAAAAAAGTAAAAAAAATCTAAAGTGCTTATCTGTCATTGCCCATGTGGCTACAAAGAGCGTCTCTCACCCTAGACCCTGGAGGAACTAGTATGTCAGTGCAATACATTGATCAGTAGGAGTAGGTACACTGTAATACTTCATCTATCCTGTGGTGGCACTGCAGGGATATTTAACACTTACTGACAGGTCTTCCTGAAGATGATTGCTGGGATCCAATGAGTGAGCAGGTAGCTTATCTATTGAAAAGGGACTGTCTACCGCATTTAAAATCTATATACCACATAAAATCTGAACACCTTTGTATTTCCCATTGGTAGTAAACAAATGAAGGGTGGGGACCTATGGGAAACGGTGGTGGGGGAAACTGGCAACATGGGATGGGGGTCCGACACCTGGCACCCCTGGCAATTAGCTATTTGTCAAAACCACGGCACCCACAGTGAATGGAGCCTATAGCGGAGAGCCTCACCCATAGGGGCAGATTTATCACACCTCCTTTGTGCTGAGGAGCAGTCACCATAGTAACCAGAGTCCAGCTTTCATTTCTCAGAGGCCTTTTTTTTTAAATAAAATCTATATTATATATATATATATATATATATATATATATATATATATAATCTGATGGGTTTCTATGGGCAACTTCACTGCTCTTCTGCAAGGGATGATAAAACTCCTTATTGTGATCAGTGGCCTATGCTGAGCAGAGACCATTAATGAAAAACTCCTAGAAACCCCTTTAAACATACCTCCTAAGTGTCCCTCTTTTGTAGAGACTGTCCCTACTTTCCTCTGTCCCTATTTGCCCCTACATGTCCCACTTTTTGACCTAGAAATTAGATTGGCATTAATAAACGTTAATACACTATGTTGCTCTAGAAAATGTCTGGTTTCTTACTGTATAATAGACCCAAACTTGCATATTATTCCATCATGTGGTGCAAGTTGTTATAATTCGGTGCAGGTGTTACCGATCTGCTGCCACCTCTGTCCATGTCAGGGACCGCCCAGAGCAAGAATAAATTCCTATATAAAACCTCTCCTGCTATAGACAGTTCCTGACATGGACAGAGGTGGCAGCAGAGAGCACTGTGTCTGAATAAAGTTTTTTTGTTTTTTAAAGTGTCTTTCTGCTGCAGGTTTTTACTATATTGCAGATTTTGGTGCTTTTTAAGCTCCATTCAATGTCAGTCCAACATGGTTGTTTTGTGTAACCTCTATTAATAAGTGACTTTATTTTTATACATTTTTTTCATACAACATGGATTAACCAAGCAATACAGTAAAATGACAATCTACACCAGTGATGGCTAACCTTGACACTCCAGCTGTTGCAAAACTACAATTCCCATGATACCTGGGCAGCTAAAGCCATATCTTTGGTTGTCAAGGCATGATAAGAATTGTAGTTTTGCAACAACTGGAGTGTCAAGGTAAGTTATCACTGATCTACACCGTGTGAAATAGATTCCTATTAAGAATAATCTGAGTTTCCTTCCCAAAGCAATTGGATATCCGAAAGGTAAAGCTCCCAGTAGTGCTAGGACTTGGGTATGGTACCAGTTACCGTTATGCGGCATACTCGTCCTTATTTACATAGCGCTCTGTAGTAAGTCCCCAGCGGGCGCTCTGTGTAATATGACGGCATCATCTCAGTGTCAGATCAGTGATCCCCTACAATCGTCACATCTGGAGACCAGCCAGCCGCTCATTTCCCGACAGCCGAACAGCTGCCAGACGGATTGATTTGTTAAAGACAACTTGGAAATTGAAAGTAGAATTGTGTAATTTGGCTGAAAATTTAACTACTTAGTGGCCGCCAATACCTGTTATTTATCAGCTATTGCTGCGTTTACACGAAACGATAATTGGCCCGATCGTACGATTAACGATGTCGGAGTAACAAATTTTTTTTCATAACGGTCAGCGTTTAGACGGTACGATATATCGTACGGAAATTCGTTTTGCGATCGCTTAAGCCTATCTCACACATTGGTTAAATCGGCAAACGACTGTTTACACGGAACGATCTGCAAATTTTTTGCGAACGCCGATTTTAGAACATGTTGTGAGATCAAAATGAACGATTTCTCGCTCGTCTTTAATCGTTCGCAGCGTTTACACATACGATTATCGTTCAAATTCGATCGTTATTGTGCGGATTCGCACGATAATTGTTCCGTGTAAACGCAGCATTATTCTGCTACATCTGCCTTTTATTGCACAGCAGAATAGGCCCCACATAAGAGGCCCATTCCAAGTGTAGCGGTTGCTCCTGATGTTACAGCTGTGATATGAGGAACCGCCATCTCAGCTGTTTAACCCCTTAGATGCCATAGTCAGTAGTAACCACAGCACCTGAGAGGTTTAAAAAGTGAGAGACACCCTGTGTCACCTCATTGACACCCCCTCAAAGCGATCATAAGTGCCAATGGGTTGTAAAGGGAACCTAATGAATGCCCCTAGATTTGCCATCTTTGTAGAATGCGTTTATATATAGTATTTGAGGCCATGGTACACTTCAAAATATGTCTTTATTACGTACATTTTTCCCCCTTAAAAATGTAGTTTTACTTTACAGCCATGCTGAAGTGGGTTTCACATGAGTATGTTACTTGCGTATTTTTGTGTTTTATCACATGGCCGTGTTTCTGATGACAGCTATTAGTTTGGACCATCAGCCCCACAGGCTTTAGTCCATAATAGCAAAGCTGTGCAAGGCCTAGTATTAGTAGTTCAGGGCTTTTGGGTATTATATTTTGGATATAATACTGATATTTAATCATATTTTAATGTGTTTGTTTCACTTTACCAAATTTTTTATTGCATGTTACAACACTAAAAATTGCTAACAAAGACCTGACATGTATACAATGCTCATAAAATATTCCAACAAACACTTAAACATGCAGGACACCCTATGGCTATGTTCCTACAACATTTTCTTAGGTAAAATAATGGCCGGTATTTTATTACGTTGGCCGTAATAACAGGATTTTTCTGGAGAAAAAATATTTTTTTCAAATCAACAAATTCTTCTTTTTAAAAAAACTGAAGTATTCCAGTACTTATCAGCTGCTGTATGTCCTGCAGGAAGTGGTGTATTCTTTTCACTCTGACACAATGTTTGCTGCTGCCAAAGCAATAGCAAATCCCTATAGAAAATCTCTCTGGAATACCCCATATAGATATAAATAGCAGAAATCCGTAGCAGGATGAGAATGTAACTTAAGATGGACTCTTGGATGCAATTGCAGACACAGGATCGCAGCAGATTTTGCTGTGGAAATCACAGCGTGAAATCCACGGTGGATATTGTACGAATGAAAGCACCGTCAATGGACACTGTCACTAGAAATAACTTTTGACATGTCCTTAGACATGTCAAAGTTATTGATCACAGCGGGACTCACTGCAGAGACCCGCTCTAATCAGAGGATATAGCCGAGGAACTGGCAGCTCATTTCGTCAATATTTTCTCATAGACTAATGGTACTTTTACACGGAGCGATAATTCGCAGATCGCACGATTAACGATTTTGAATGAACCATGTTTTTTTTTATAACGATCAGCGTTTAGACGGAACGATACATCGTGCAGAAAAATCGTTATGCGATCGTTTTGCGATAGCTTAAGCCTATCTCACACATAGGTGAAATCATTGAAAGAATGTTTACACGGAACGATCTGCGAATTTTTTGCGAACGGCCAACGATAATTTGAGAACATTTGACAACATGAAAGATCAAAATGAACGATTTCTCGCTCGTCGTTTGATCATTCGCTGCGTTTACACATACGATTATCGTTCGAATTCGATCGTTATCGTGCAAAAAAGAACGATAAATCGTTCCATGTAAAAGTACCATTACACTGAGAATTTTGTCGGACTTTGCAGCAGGTGAGGGAGGTCATTGTTATTCCATGATCTCTCCCCGGCTATATCTTCTGATAATCGTGGGCCTCAGTAATGAGACCTGCTGTGATCTATAACTTCTGACATGTCTGATGAGATGTCAAAAAATATTTTTAGTGACACGTACGCGTTAACAAAAATTTAATAAAAAAACGCAGGATCAAAAACAGAACAAAACAGCTCAGTGTAATGCATCCGTACATGATCCATATTTTTTTACAGAAGGGTGAATGAGGCCTAAGAATGTGCTGCCATCCTGGGTGGGGATCTATGGCTTCACATCTTATAAGACTCCACGTGAACTCGCAGATTACAGCCGCTCAGGGTTTGGGACTGTTTCAGCCTCAGCCAGATTGAAGGAGCAGTATACATGTGTTATGTGTTATAATGGATATGAAGAATATGGAGGCGCCGATAATGTGAAAATGAATGTAATTATTCTTCTATTAACAATCCTAGTGATGGACACAACACTAACTGGACTCCTCAGATTTGGCAGTGTTTCAGCAGATAGCTGGCTGTACACTCTACAATGTTGCAGCTGAATGTGCTGCGCCATAGTGATTATGTGCTCAGAACGGCTTCGTGTCTGATCATAATCCTCTCCAAATCTGGAGGATCAGTCTCAGATGTGATGGGACCACCACCAACCACCTGGGGTACGTTGAAGTCTGCGATAGCTCGTGCAACTTGGCTGCGCAGGTGCGGCCAGATGTTTGCATTGATGGTTATACCCCCCAATGAACAGCCTGTGCAACAGGAGATCTAAAGGACTAAGCAAAACTACACTTTCTGCATACACAACTTCCCTACACCTGCCCAGGTTGAGTTAACATTGGCTCATCCACACCAGTTGGACATGACTCTTAGGGGAGCATTTATTAAGTCTGGCGTTTTTTACGCCGGACTTATAAATGCCCCCGCAGCTCCGGCGCTACGGAGATTTATGTAGAGGCGGACTGCCTCTACATAAATCCCGTGCGCGCCAGTGCGCACCGCCGAAAACCTACGCCAGCTGAGGACTGGAGTAGGTTTTCGGCGTACATTTGGGCGGAACGGATGGTAAATCGTGCGGACTCTGAGTCCACGCCCTCCGTTCCGCCCACTACACGCCCCCTTTCCGCCCCCCTGGCGTACTCGGCGGAAAGTGCCGATTTGCGAATATTTTATTTGCAAATCGGCCATTTGCGAATAAAAAAATACGCAAATCGGCACTTTCCGCCGAAAGTCATCCGTTCGCCGGATGATACATGTGGCCCATAGAGTTGTACAGATGATATACAGTATAACCAGCAATGCTCTTTTTGTTTCCAGCTCAGGGCTCATGCTGTGGATATGAATGGGAACAAGGTAGAGAACCCCATCGACTTGTCTATCTACGTCATTGACATGAATGACAACAGACCAGAATTCTCCAGCCCAGTATTCAATGGCTCGGTGGATGAAGCATCAAAACCAGGTACAGATTTAAGCCTCATTTTTCCTTGGTTATGCGCGCGTATGATGAGGACAGGAGAGATAGCGGTTAGCAGTATGATCATTTGGCCAATAGTTGTCTCTCCCATCCTCCCCATACACAAGAAACTTTGGCACAGCTGAGCATTTCTGTGTTCACTGAGTATAATTTAAGAACATCAGATTGTTTTAGCAAACCTATGGAAGACTGTGTTAGGGTGGTCCTCAGGTATTGGGGGTTTTCCTCACTTGCCAGCCCACCCAGGGATACAAAATATGTTAGGGTGGTCCTCAAGGGGACCACTTTAGTATATTGGATGGTAGCCAGATCAGATAGAGCAGACAGGGTGAATCTGAGTAGAAGCATAATGTATTGATTTAATAATCTTCTATACCCATTGCAGTGGGCAAATATACCTGAATAGGTTTTTTTTCACAAGAATCAGGGAAGTTTCCATCATGTGACAGCTACATTCATCTAGTGTGTGATATATCAAAGTCTAATGTTGATTATGTCCCTGATTTTATTATATAACTTGTTTAATTTGGCTTTCTTATTTTATTATCAGTCCAAACTCCTCAGAAACTCAGATGTTAATTACTTATTAAACAAATGCCTTCTTGATGTGATACTTGGTCAAGATGACATTTACTTCATCTGAACTGATTAACCATTTCCATCTCTCATATCTGTTATCTTCCGAATAGAAGTCAGCCATGTTGGAAATGTTCATAAGGGCCAGTTCACACTGAGTAAACACAGCGTCATTCCACGGCGGACCTCTCCGCCACGGAATCCCGCTGTGCTCAGTGTGCTGCTGTAAGTGAATGAGAGGGGGCGCGCGCTCATCCGCTGCTGCCGCTCTCCGCTCATAGAAGTAACATGTTACTTCATTGAGCGGAGAGAGGCGACAGCGGACGAGCGCGCGCCCTCTCATTCACTTACAGCAGCACACTGAGCACGCCGGGAATTACGCCGTGTTTACTCAGTGTGAACTGGCCCTTAAAGGAGAAGTCCGGCAGAAATGTTTATTAAAGTATTGTATTCCCCACCAAAAGTTATACAAATCACCAATATACACTTATTACGGGGAATGCACATAAAGTGCTTTTTTCCCTGCACTTACTACTGCATCAAGGCTTCACTTCCTGAATAACATGGTGATGTCACTTCCTGAATAACATGGTGATGTCACTTCCTGGATAACATGGTGATGTCACTCCCTGGATAACATGGTGATGTCACAACCCGACTCCCAGAGCTGTGCAGGCTATGGCTGCTGGAGAGGATGATGGCAGAGGGATGCTCAGTGTCCCTCCAGTGCCCTGTGTGCCTCAGTGTTCCCCTGCCATCATCCTCTCCAGCAGCCACAACCCGCACAGCTCTGGGAGTCAGGTCGTGACATCACCATGAGAGTGCAGGGAAAAAAGCTCTTTATGTACATTTCCCGTAATAAGTGTATATTGGTGATTTGTATAACTTTGGGGGGAGGGGGGGGGGGGGAATACAATACTTTAATAAAAAAATTTCGCCGGACTTCTCCTTTAAGGAATAATCTTTCTGGAAAGAATATTCTCCAAGCAGATCATACGGTCTTCTCCCACTGTTTTGATTATGTTTGAACTACATTAATGGCCAATATCTGCGTTCATCGGACAATCTTTTGTTCGACCTACTTTTATCTAATATGTATGAACACCTTTAGATCAGACGGGAGATAGAAGTAATCCAACAAAGGAATGAGTCCAGCTTCCAGCGGAGTGGTTGCAAATGGATTTATTTAAGACCTCCGTCCCTGTACACACATTGCAGCATGCCCTCAACAAGACGTGATGAAATCCCACGTTATTGGGTCAGTCTTTTGCAGCGTTGGAGCTGTGTTGCCAGTTGAATCTTGTCTATCCGAGTTCAGCAACCTGTCTACATATTCCTCATGCACATTAACAATACTGTCATGGTAATAAATGCGCGGGAGCCCCTCTCTCTTCCCATACAACATTTTCTGCTGACACATCATTACTGCACACCACGCCATATAGTGCTAAAGGAGGAGACAATGAGGGGAGTCCCTCTGGATTTGCCGGGTGTTTAGCGCCCCTTACTCTTCTCTCCAACCCTGAATGTACATTGTTCTTTAATAAGAGTCTGCTCTTTTTCTCACTGCAATGAATAATGTTCGGGAGCTTTGAAGCCAATCTCTCTGGGAATATTGCTGGTTTAAGGAGCCGGCTCACACTTGATATCACTATTCCCCTGGCTGGCCGGGCTGCCTTAATCAGCAGAGCTGTGTGTCACATGGTGCGGCTCGGGAGCCCGGCTCAGACGCACATGCACAATTTCATTCACAGGCCGGCTGCAAGCGGCTCTAGTGTCAGCTCCGGAGCTAATGAATTGATTAACTAATGAATGGTTTCTATGGCGTCACTCTCTGGAGTGAATAAATATGGAACAATTAAAGCTTTAGGATCCTACCCCCTACATCACCCCGCAACATGTAATAGTATCCAAGCACTGCTACACTATACCACTATCTATCACTACTACAGCCCATCCTCTGTGACATCACCATCTGGACAGGCCGGAAGGATCCTGGCAGCAGAATAACCTGCGATCATGTGTACGTTTTATGTTATAACTTTTTATATTACAGAAAATGCAATTTATCTTGCAGGAGTCTTATGTTTTAGATTTAGGGTTCCTGACATCAGAGTGATGGACACTATGACAGTTGTGCAGTATATAAAGCCAGAAAGGGCATTATGCATGCCGACACTAGAGGTCACTCTTATCCCTGGCACTCCATCACACATGGGGGAAGGAAAGGAGACTCCTTTGGACTGTCTAGCTACATGGAGAAAGATAATGCCTACTGGACTACTATATGAATGCACAGAAGGGGCATAACTACTTTATGGGGGCACAGGAGTAGGGCTATTACTGTAAGGGTGTACAGAGGGGCTTAACTACTATATGGAGGTTTATGGGAGGTAAAGCTATTATTTGGAAATCTAGCTATTCTATTGGGGCACAGAAGGGGCCTAACCACTTTATGGGGGTACAAAGGAGGGCTTACACCATAAGGGTGCACATAGGGTCCTAACTACTATCTGGGGATAAAGAGAGACCTAGTTTCTATATGAGGGCAAAAAAGGGGGTACAAGTCTTAAAGGACAAGTGTCATGAAAAACTTTTTCCCAGTAATTGAAGCACATTACAAAGTTATATAACTCTGTAATGTGCTTCAATCACCTATCTGCCTCCCTTCCCTGTCTTTTCCCCCCTCCACCACCCACCAGAAAGTGTCCTAACTCACGCAGACCTAATTACTGTCGTCACCGTCACCAGGCAGCTCCTTCTTGTGAGGATGAGTCATCAGCAGGTCTAGGTCCCGTTACACCAGCCACCCCCTCCTTGTCAGGTGACTCAGCTTGCTCAGCTCCGATTGTCACTTGCTTATCTTCTCTAGTGACATGACTCATTCACTCACTGAGTCCACGGCTGCAGGAGAGAGGGTATGGGGGGGGGGGCTGCCTATGTGCCGGAGTCAGTCGGAGGGAAGATAAGCAAGTGACATGTGACAAGTGATGGCTTGCAGTTGTTCAGCCAATGGAAGCTGAGCAAGCTGAGTCACCTGACAAGGCAGGGGAGGAGGGAGGCTAGTGTAACAGGAGAAGGAGCTGAAGAGAAGAGCTTGGTGACAACAGTCATTAGGTCTGTGTGAGTTAGGACACTTCCTGGTGGGGGGTGGAGGGGGGAAAAGACAGGGAAGGGAGGCAGATAGTCGATTGAAGCACATTACAGAGTTATATAACTTTGTAATGTGCTTCAATTACTGGGAAAAAGTTTTTCATGGCACTTGTCCTTTAAGTTGACGAGCTAGGTGGCCCAATTACTTGCCCAAGTTCATCTGTTGCGTGAACCAGACGATTTTTTGCTGCAGGTTCTGACAGAATTATCTGTTGTGTGATCACACCTTAAAGCTAGCCAAACCCCACCATGTAACTAAATGCTTAGTTCATCTGAGCGTGCATGTGTTTTCACATCAGAGGAAAGTCAGGAGTCCACCATACACATTAGATGGTTGGCTCATCCCATTGAAGTCAGCAATGTCACCCAGCTGTTATGTTGTGAGCATAGCCAGTTATATGAAGTACCTAGTAAAGGACTGGTTGGTGGCTTAGATGGCACATAGAAGATAAAAAGCAAAACATCTATGTATTATAACAATTCCTAAAGGTTTTGTAGAAGATTAGAAAACATGGCTACTTTCTTTCAGATGTGCAAAACAAGAGCCTGTGGAGCCTCATTTAAGAGTCACAAAACACAGGAATAGCCAGATATACCTCCGGGAAGGATCCAGCCACGGGGTGGCTCCTGTAGGGAAACCACCATATTAGGAGGCCCTATATGTCAATGTAATGATAAGGGAAAAATCAAGGCCAGGTATCCACAGACAGCTGTTTCTGGGTGTTGCCCCTCATCAGTGTGGAGCAGGATTCTGGCTAGTGGGAGCAATGACTAGTAAAGCCATAAGAGTGTTATCTTTTTCTGGTCTCCCTGAGATCAGTGATCTGTTTTTCTTTCAGATGTGACACTATTTCTAGAAGTACGCAGCCATGTCTTTATAAGCCTGGACAACCCCTTTAACCTCTTTAGGCCTGCCTATTTGGGCCTCCAGGATGAAATTTCCCCCTCTCTTTTACTCCTTAGATGCTGCAGCCACTTTTGATAATAAAATCTAAGGGACTAAAAGACTAGGATCAGCTCCTGTGCAAATCTATCACCGTAACCTATAGTTACGGTGGGGCGATGGAAGGTATTAATCTTAAGCAGGGAAGGGAAGCTCTCCAGTTATTGTGAAACTATAATTCCCATCATGTTGGACAGCCAAAGCTTTGGTTGTCCAGGCATGATGGGAATTGTGAACCTGCAACAGCTGGAGGGTTGCAGGTTCCCCATTCCTGATCTATAGTCTAAATTAGGAGGCCACTTTTCTGCCTGGTTTCCACAAGAGTGATTGACAGGGCAGGGAGCCAATGGCCATATACCTCGTAGATAATACCTGCCATTGCTTGTTTCTCTCCTACAGTAAATATACATAGCATAAAACTAAATAGCCACTGTAGTTATCATAGCTGTATGTTGCTTTTAACTGAAAACTGGAGTCTGTAGGACTATAATCATCAGCATGCCCTAGCTGTCTCTGGCTGGTACCATACCTGTAGCTGGAGTCATGTGTCACTTTCAGCAGCCCTGTGACTGACAGCGTGCCCGGCTGCGCCTGTGTTCCAGGACCAGCTCTTTCTGCTTCACTTGACTCTCCCCCTGGGAGATGAATGCCAGCGCGCGCGGCACAGATGGGGCCCGATACTTGAAAGTCATCTGCATATGAAGAATTTAAATCTTTAGCCTTGGTGATTTGAACAGAAAGCCAATTATGGGGCTGAGCTCGCTCGGAGATGAAGCTGTAATTTGAGGCTTGTGAAATTAATCCTTTAAAGCGCACAGTGGCAAACACGCCGCGGCTTGTATCAAGTGCCGCCATCCTGAGTCCCTTCATTTGCTCCTTCGCTCTTAATACAATTAATGAAGAGGTGTTGAACCGGCTCACCCCATGAGAAGGGTTTAGAGTTGATGTGTGATTACATGACCGGACTCCCAGGGGCCGCAGGTGGACAACGTGACTAACTGCTCCCGGCCTGAGACTAAATCATCTGCCACGTGGCCATTACAGCCGCTATGTTGTAGGCATGCATATGCTAAAAATGGGCAATCTCATTTTTTTATCTTTAAAATGTTGTTACAAAGAATTTTATAAACCTGCATGTTTTTGTTATATTAGCCCGTCAGAGTGGTGATATTATGATGTTAGTACTCTCGCTGTGGTTATACATACAGAACTTCCTTTCCCTTACTTCTCTAGCTTATGCCAGCACAGTACATACTCCTCCCTGCTATGCCATGCCATAGTGCTGGAGAAAGTGCACTGGACTGAACAGGCTGAGCTAATGGTATACATAGTACAGTATTAGGCCATGTTCACACAATGTAAGTTCAGTAATAATCATAGCCGTTGTTGCCGATTTGCAACATGGCCGTGATTAATACTGAACTTACGTTGTGCTGCAGCTAGAGGGAATCCCGGCCACCAACCAATCACACCTCCTCTTATATTTTACCCAAGCTGAAAGCTGAGCTAAGATTGGTTGCCGTGGGCATTTTACACCAGGTGTATATTTACACCCTTTCATAAATCTCCTTCATAGTATACACTCCGGTCGGGATCCCAAGCTGCCACGCAAAAAACTGACATGTCAGTTTTCTGTGGCCACTGTTCGTTGAATAGCGGCCGCAGAAGACATGTTGGTGCACACAATGGAGAGTGCGACTCCAGCCGCACACTCCATTGTGAGTAGTGGTGAATTAGGATGCAGACGCACACTGGTGCGCCCGCATCCGAATTCAGCAGAAGTGAAGACTGCAGTACCGGCCGGGATGATCTTCTCTGACACCGACAATTCTGCGACCAAGCCAGGTCACAGAACGGCCGGTGTCTTACGCCATATGAAAATGGCCTAAGATGGTATGTGGAGGGAGAAGATGTTACTGGAGATAACATTGCAGTAGTAGGTACACTTGTGTTACACAAAGGACAGCTATGGGATAGTCAGAGACATAAGGAAAGCTTTGATTTATCTTTAAGGAACAGCGAGGATCTTATTTAGCAAGCAGACAGGCTAACAATTTTCAATTTAACATATTTAAAGGGAACCTGTAAAATTGGACATGTAGTCTGATTTACCATCATCATGTTATGGAGCAGAATTTTCTAAGCAAATCGATATATTGTTTCATAGGAAAATCAGGAGTCCAGGGGACAGACATTCCTGATCAATAACTGATGATTATCCCTGCACACTCATACAGGGAAGGCTGTCAGTCAATGATTTGGATCGCTATTTAGCACAGTGATGCTTTTGCTTTATAATCTCTTTGATTTGGAGATCACATGAATGATGGTTCACGTCTTAGGTTGACTTGTTGTTGCAGGTTTACAGTTCACAATA
The DNA here is from genome assembly GCF_027789765.1 of Dendropsophus ebraccatus. Classification (NCBI taxonomy): domain Eukaryota; kingdom Metazoa; phylum Chordata; class Amphibia; order Anura; family Hylidae; genus Dendropsophus; species Dendropsophus ebraccatus. The sequence goes on from NC_091467.1 coordinate 51,691,756, forward strand.
GGATATGAGCACCCACACTCACATAGAGCTGCTGAGTATGGTGCTGTTACTTACCATAGCAGCTTGGTGGATTTGCATATGCCCCTCCATCCTCTGGAAGCAAATATTGGAAGTTTATATTCGCTGACAACCAGCAGAGATTACGAAAACTAAAGAATTAATATACAAAATCTATAAGAACATGGCACAATTGCATTGGTGAGGTATAAAATCCCTGTTTTTTCCCCTTCAGGTACCTATGTAATGACAGTGACCGCCCACGATGCAGACGACATCAACACGTCAAATGGAATAGTGATGTATCGGATCATGACGCAGAGTCCTCAGAGCCCGTCCCAGGACATGTTTGTGATTCACAGTGAGACAGGAGCCATCAATACGGTGGCCGCAGGCCTGGACCGAGAGGTGAGTGCATTTATTCCAGGCATGAGGGGCTCTCAGTATTCTCCTGGTATACACTCCATCAGTCACAGATTGCAACACATATTCCTTTAAGGAGCTGCGGGTTTGCTAAAGGTGATCATGTGACAGCCATGTGACAGAATGGGAAAGTGTTTTTTTTCCAGCCCTTGGTTACCATTTCGGCTGGGTTTCTAGTGTGTTCTTATATCAAGGTTACATTTTTATGTTCACATTGTCGGGGTCTAATCTGATGACAAAGGAGGCCACCACCCACTGTCCAGCCACCTAGATGCCGCAATAAGCTTTAAACTGCAGCATCTAGGAGGTCAGATCTGCGTTAGATCTGTGTTATCTACAATCCCAACCACTTCCAGAGGGTGTCAGTTGTAATATACAGCTAGCACCTGGCCTAGCTCCTAGGAAGGAGTAAGTCTAACACCACCCTATAATACCATTTCTTTTTTACACCCACAAATTTCTTCATATAAATTTCTTTATTTTTTATAATGGTCAGCGGTCTATTTTTATTTTATTGTTATTTTTTGCTTGCATATAGGTTTTTTTTTAATTATAAACTCTAGGCCAGGGTTGTCAAACTCAGGCTTTCCCACTGTTGCAAAACTACAATTCCCATCATGTCTGGACAGCCAAAGCTTTAGCTTTCCCAGACATGATGGGAATTGTAGTTTTGCAACAGCTGGAGGGCCTGAGTTTGACAGCTGAAGCTATTTGAGGCCTCCACTAGAGGGCACTTACTATATACTGTTATATTATTGGGTTACGTATTCACACAGTCAGCTCCTCAGCTTTCCCTAAAAGAACTTTGCCATTTTACTTTGCCTCTGCATAGGATGTGGAGCTTTGTACAAGAAAAATTGTGCTTCCACTACTAAAAAGATATGTGAAAAAAACTGCCTAGACATAGTGTGAAAGGTTGGAGAGCAGTCTTGAGCAGACCTGTCGAACGTCTTTAGCCACCGGGAGTCATATGCCGAGTGTATTAATATTATTATTATTATTATTATTTATTTATAAAGCGCCCTTAGTTCCAGAGCGCTATACAATAGATAGGCAACAGGCAGGAACAATACAAGATCAGAAAACATTACATGAAGGCAAAAGACAGACTGGTACATGGGGGAAGAGGACCCTGCCCGTGAGGGCTCACAATCTATGGTTCGGAGAACATTGCTGAACCCAAACAGTTCAGCAAGTCTGCTCAATGCTATTGGAGAGTCAAATACAGATTGGTCTCCTCTGCTGAGCCACTTTAACTATGTTTCAGTGTAACAGACAGATAGATAGATAGACTGTACATATATATAGTAGTTTGAAAAATGATAGATAGACTGTACATATATATAGATAGATAGATAGACTGTACATATATATAGTAGTTTGAAAAATGAAATAAAAAGTAAATAACCTTACTCACCTTTGAATTTGCCGCTGCCCTAGTTTTACCTGCACTGATAATGTCCATACATTCAAAAAAGCTAATTTTAAGGTGTGCAATATGCATATTTGATGTAAATATATTTTATGCATTTATACTTAAAAAAAAAAAAATAGTTTTACACTTTAGTTTCTTCTTATGTTTTAGTGGCCCATGTATGTAAAGAAAGGAGAATTAGAGAAAACCGCTTCTCACCTGTCTACAGTCGCTCAGGCAGCCAGCTTACATGCTGTAAACAGGTTGATCAGCGATATATCTAGAATGTATTCATGAACTGTGCGTGTGGATGAGATTCATTATCGGGGAATCTTGATATTATGTAAGGTGGTAAATCTGCGCAGATAGTGTCGGTAGTCTTACAGCTTCCTGACAGACCTGCCTTTTGTGATGCGATGCTAGGATTGTCACAAAACCAAACAGAACAATAAAGTTTTATCTATAGCGCTGTGTTTAATGCCTGCCGGAATGATCCCCCGTGAAATCCCTGCCTCCAAGCCCAGATAATGTTCATCTTGCATAAATGAATAAAAAAGATTTTCTTTTTATCTCCTGAAGTGTGATACAAGCGATATCCTCTGTATCTGGTGCAGTAGGATTTTCCTCTATTTCTAATGCCTCACGCCATCTCCCCAGAAATCTACCCCGATATCGTACCCGCGCCCGCTGGTAATCAGCATTTACAAATTACCTGTGTAATGTATGCAAAGCTCATTAGCTTATAAGCCGTGTGGCAAATCTGGGGGGAATGTGTGCAGTGGGCCGGGATTGATAAATCCAAGCCAAGTGCAAATCCAACCGCTGCCACCACCGCGACAATTGGCGTCAACAAAACCGTAAATTACAGAAAAAGGCAAATAAAAAACAAAAGCCGCTCTCTGGCTGGTGCTGATATTATTGGTCGCTGAACAAGAAAACTCTCACGATGTAACAATCTGCGTTACCGCTAGTAAGGGGTTAACCACTGGGGTTAATGGTGTCTCTATAAAGAGTTGTTAAACGGAGACTATGGTCATTAGGTGCACAATAAGAGTGGAGGTTCTGTCTCCATGTGCATTGCCTATACCTTGTACCTGTAAAGTGACCGCCACTGTACAGGTGAATCCTGTAATCTGATTGGGTGTAATAAGATTGGGTATAATTTGATTGGATGTAATGTGATTAGGTGATATTTAGTCATATGCTTTACAGCGAGCCTCATGGAAATAGACAACAATGGACAGGACATGTTTTGAGAGAATATTCTATAGAGAGGGGGAGGTTGAGGTATGAGCTTTATTCATTGTCTTCTTTATCTACTGCTGTCTTCTCTTATTGTCATTCTGTACAGATCACTTTTTCCAAAAATATGTGTAACATAAAAACTTTATTTAAACAATAGGTGACTTTCTGTTGACATGGACTACAATATACAGATGCAATTTTCCAGTATCTGTTAAAGCTGTTGTCCAGGAAAGCCTGGTTGCTGTCTTCCAAAAACAGCACCACTCTTTTTTAGTATTACAGTTTAGTTATTTCCATGGAGCTTAAAGTGTACCTGTCAATAAAAAAAAAACTTCTGACAAGTCTAAAGTTTTTAAAGTGGTTGAAGTCTGAGATGCATGATGGATGGCATGCACTTCTGTCTCTCTGTTATGTATCTGTAAGACCAGGATTAAGTCAATAAGGTAGAAAACAGCACTCGGCACTACTGAAGCTGTGTATGGGTGAAGCAGTCTATGTGCAGGTTCGGCTCTGTGTGAAGCTAAGTGGTGCTCAGCAAACTCAAAGCAGCAAGTCCATATACAATGTATCAATGAAAGAAGATATAGATAACGTGGCACTCACCGAAAAGCTTCTCTTCTTTCTTTATTGAAGTTCAGGCATTACGTGTGCAGGCGAAGGAGGACGAACCCAAACATGCATTACAGCACGACTGTTTCATGTGCAGGCATGCACGTCTTCTTCCTCCCTCACCTGCACATGTTATGCTTGAACTACAATAAAGAAAGAAGGAAAGCTTTTCGGTGAGTGTTGCATCTCCCTATATCTTCTTTCATTGACACAAAGACCAGGATTTAGACTTACATTCAGAGTCCTTACAGGTCATGTGACTGGGAGAGAACATGCTTAGCATAGACATCTCCCTACCTGACCTTTAGCTGGGTCACCCAGACCCTGACCCATCAAAACTTTTGGTCTCTGTGAAATTTCAAAATATTTTCTTTTTCTTTTTTTCATGTCACTGGTAAACTTTAACTGCAATACCAGACACAGCCTGTATGTATGGTTGGTGCTGTTTCAGGAGAAAGGCAGCCATTTTTTTTCACTTTCTCTCCCTGTAGCAGCCTTTATAGGAGAACATTAGCAGATATAACAGCTTCTTACCGCTCTGCACTAATACAGTAACTCCTCATATTGTGTTTTTCTTCCTGTTCTCCCATTGGGCGACCATCTCCATTTTTTGCGCATTTCATCTTCTTACACTCTTATCTTGTGCTCTGATGCATATTTTAAGACACTCATAAAATCTATGGAAAGTAAATGAATACACAGCGGTAACCAGATGCCGGGCGCTCACCTAGCAGAACAAATCAGCACCAACAATAAATAGTTTTGCTCTTACTATTGAGCAAAGAAAGGCGTCGGCCCCTGATAATTGTCTCAGGGTGGATCGATACGTGCTTATTAGGATCGGGACTATTGCTCTGTGCTGCCGTAGGATGAAACGCGTGGCTGTTCTGAAGGAAAAGGCTTCTGAATAAGGATGAGGCTTTCCTCCAGGATGTCTCTCTGATCAGATCTTGGATGTTCTTGTCAGAGACTTCAGCGAGGTGACAGCGACAGGGGAGACCAATAGGGCGCCGGATCGCACATCCCAATCTCTAAATTACATCATGCACAGGAGACCGCAAGAGGGAAGGGGGCTGAAGAGCGGAGAGGATTGCAGACTGTCACTCTGAACAAAGGATGGTGCTCATTCAGCTGGGAACATGGTGCGTGTGAGATAGAAGGCCTATTATTGTCTGTGCCCCCAGCTGATAAGCTCCGCTGCCGGATGTAGCCATCTACCTTATTGATCAGAGCACCTCTTTTCCTTGCTCAGATACAGCCTGCCACTCACGACACCCGTCTGACCGCCACTTCGTGTCACCCAAGGTCGCCCTGCAACATCAAGGTCACAGCAAACTTGTGTATCAGAATATCCCAACAGCAAAGATCCAATGAACAGTCTTTCTTGTTGCATTTATTAGTTACTTTTATATTGTGTTACACTCTTTACTGTTACTATAGTGCTGGAGCTGACCAAGGTGCTGACGCCCTCATCCTCAAGATGAAAGAAAAGTCAAGTCAATAGTCAAGTCCAGCCTATAATCCTATTGCAGAGCATTGTTCAAAGAAAAAAAAAGCTATATGCCAAATTACACCGCCCTCAACACTTTTTAGTAAATGGGTGGAGCTTAGCTTAAAGAGATTGTGGCCTCCTCACATACTGAGTTTACTACAACTTGCAGAGATTTCAGAGCACAGCCTGCCAGCTGCTAGGGCTGAAGTGGCACATTTATTAAGAATTCTGTGCCACTTAATAACACTGCAGAATGTAACACCAGCAGGATTTTACAGAAATGGTGCTCTTTGTAAATTCCCCCCCATTGTGTTGATCAATGCCCCATACTAGGTAAAAGCACATGGTGACTGTGACCATGCAATGTGTCGTGCTGCTGCTGCATTGCAGTTAAAGTGACTCTGTACCCACAATCTGACCCCCCCAAACCACTTGTACCTTCGGATAGCTGCTTTTAATCCAAGATCTTTCCTGGGGTCCGTTCGGCAGGGGATGCAGTTATTGTCATAAAAACAACTTGTAAACTTACCGCCACGTGCCCTACAGGCATGGCTTAGAATATCTGTGCCCTAACTTTGCACCACCCCTCCGTCCCTCCTCCCCACCCTCTTCATCATTAGGAATGCCACTGGAACATTTTCTCCATGCTGAACATTTGCACAGGTGCCTTAACGATCCAGCCCATGTGCAGTGTAAACACAGCTGATGAATAGGAGGCAATCTGCCTGGAGCATTCCTAATGATGAGGAGGGTGGGGAGGAGGGACAGAGAGGTTGTGCCAGCCTAATGCATACACAATCTAGACCACTCCCGTAGGGCACGGGGCTGCCAGTTTAAAAGTTGTTTTTTAGGACAATAGCTGCATCACCTGCCGAACGGACCCCAGGACAGATCTTGGATTAAAAGCAGCTATCTGACGGTACAAGTGGTTTGGGGGGGGGTCAGATTGTGGTTACAGAGTCGCTTTAAAGAATGTGATTGTGATCATGTTGTAAGTGAATTTCTGTCGGCTTTTAGGTCACAGCAGGCTGTGGGTGTCACCCTGCTGCATTAGGGTTACAGTAGTTTGTGGGTGTCACCCTGCTGCATTGAGGTGACAGAGGCTTGTGGGTGTCACCCTGCTGAATTGGGGTGACAGAGGCTTGTGGCTGTCACCCTGCTGCATTGGGGTGACCGCGGCTTGTGGGTTTCACACTATTGCCATGCTGCAACTTGCAGGTTGCAGTGCAACCACATTGCTAAAGCTTTGGCTGTCCAGGGATGATGGTAATTTTAGTTTTGCAGCAGCTGGACCTGCTCCCGTTGCCGAGATATCGCCGTCAGAAGCCCAGCGCACACTCATCAGAGATGAGTCCTACACTCATAGAGAATGAATGGAGCCGTTATTCTCTATGAGCATCGGACTCATCTCTGATGAATGTGCGCTGGGCTTCTGACGGCGATATCTCGGCAACGGGAGCGGGTCCAGGAGCGGGACTTCGTGCACAGGGTAAGTATAAGGGTCTCCACCGGGGGGGTCAACCGGGCTCTGCCCCAGCATGGGGGGGTGACAGGAGGAGATTTTTCAAACATGGTGTAAAGTGAAACTGGCTGAGTTGCCCCTAGCAATCAGATTCCACCTTTCATTCCTCACAGACTCTTTGGAAAATGAAAGGTGGGATCTGATTGGTTGCTAGGGGCAACTGAGCCGGTTTCACTTTACACCAGTTTGATAAATCTCCCCCAAAGTGAATGTACTGATAGTGTAACTGTCATTTTCAAACATCTTTGCAGAAATCAATAGTACACGCAAATGTCAGAAGACGAAACGCATTATTCTATGGATGTTTACACTTCCCTGATGTTTACGTCTGCATTAGCCATGTTATCTGCTAGCTTTATACATGTATACTGTTGAGCAGGATAGCTGATTTCTTGGTGATTCATTGTGTCAGGGGATCATTGGCTCTGTTACTGGGTGACTATGGGTGCTTGTGTGTAACACATTATATTAATCTTACGCTGTGTAGCCTGGGGTGCTGTTCTTCCAAGTGTGGCCTTCTGCATTTTATACTGCTTTTTTAATATTTTTAATCAATAAAATTGTATTCTGGACGTCATAGACCATTATTGAGTAGGAAGTTGAGGCACACAAGTCTTTCTTGCATTTATGAGACAGTGTCTTGTGGCGTTGGGTTTATTTAGATTTGCTGCCATTGAGAGAAGAGGCAGCACTTGTGTCTCTATAATCGTAGATTTATTTAATGCAATAGAAGTGGTGGCAGAGAGGCCGATATTGATTAATAAATCATTGAAATGCGCAATGTACCTTTATTGTGCTGCTGGTGAACATTTGGCCTTATGTACAGAACACAATGATCTTGTGGGTATGGCGAATAAGGAGTTCATAGCCGGCAGGGACCACATTAGGAACAGGATGCCAGCGGCAGGGACATGCGGTTTTCTTGAATCTTTCAGCATTTCTTGCCTTTAGTTTTGCCTAAAGTTTCCGTATTTCTGCATAATTTATAGATCCTCTGATTAAGTGATCACAACAAATTAGCATTTTCTGATGACGGGCTATATGATATATCCACCCCACTCATGGATTCCAGAAATGTCTATTTTTCGTTATCACCTTCCCCTCTGCTGCTGACAGGTAGGTAGCAATGTATACAAGGCTCATAGAGCAGCATAATCTGCAGCTTATAATTAACATATATGGTCCCGTCATCCTCGGATGACATTCAGTAAGTGAAATATGGCGGCTTCCTGACTCTCCAATCGATGGTCTTAGTAAAGAGGAGGCCTGGGCATGCTTATCTGTCTGATATTTCTGTACTAGTCATTTAGAAAACATGCATTCTCGAGCTAACTGAGCATGCATGTGTATGGGGAAATCGGGAGAGAGACAACAGCTGTCTTATGTATGGCTCTGTTCACATTTCTATATTCCCAAACATCTCATGTGTTCATAAGCTGCTTACATGGTATGTATCACTGCATAGGAAAATAGAGTCTACTACACATTCCTACACAGTAAATCAGCATATTCTTTATAGCCGCTTTCCCATCGGTGTACATACAGACCCATCCAGATTACAGATGCTGATCCGTCTGCAGGTCCAGAGACTGTAGTAATACTGTCAGTCTGGATTATTGGACTCATGATAGATATCCTCACTTCTGTGTACTGGATCCTTATTAGTATTTTTACATTATGCACATGTCAAATAAAGTTTTGCAGGAGAATAGCGCCTCTGGTGGCCACACATAATAACATAGAATCTGTAGTGACCAAAACTAGCCAGACCTGGCAGAAAATAGGTTATCATGTGGCAAGTTACTAGTCATGCATATCGTATCATCCTTATGGTCCTTTTATGGTCCTTGTAGACGGGACGATTATCGTTCGAATTTGCACGATAACGATCGCATCTGAGCGATCATCGTTCCGTGTAAACGCAGCGAACGATCAAGCGACGAGCGAGAAATCGTTCATTTTGATCTTTCAACATGTTCTCAAATCGTCGTTAATCGTTTGCAAAAAATTCGCAGATCGTTCAGTGTAAACAGTCTTTCAACGATTTCACCTATGTGTGAGATAGGCTTAAGCGATCGCGAAACGATTTTTCCTGTACGATGTATCGTTCCGTCTAAACGCTGATCGTTATAAAAAACACATCGTTCATTCAAAATCGTGCAATCGGGCGAATTATCGCTCCGTCTAAAAGGACCATAAGATTCCCTCTTGCGCTCCCTTTTATCTGATTAGGATAGAAATAAAAGGAACAATAATCATTAAAAAAAAAAAAGAGAAAACTCTCGAAAACTAATTGTTAGACACCTAATTACGCAGCGCGACGGAAATGTCACATTTGTGCTTAATTGTAAATGTCAGGAGACTCTTCCATCAGTGGTGCGGGTCCTGAGCGCCTCTTCTGGCCGTCCTTCCCTCGGCCTCATTCATCTCAGGATCTTTACTAATTGGGTTATTTATGCACTAATTGTCAGGAGAAAAAAAACCATGCTGAGTGTATATCCTCCAGGTGTATGCTGCGGTTACCACTGTAATGTAGGATATTACCAGATTAGGTATTAAAGGAGTCACAATTAGAAAAAAATGAATTTTTTGCTGAAACAGCGCCACTTATGCATGGTATGACAATTCAGTTCCATTTACTTTAATGAAACTGAGCTATAAAACCAAACCCAAACTAAGGACAAGAGTGGCAGTGTTTCTGGAAGGAATCAGCCATGTTTTTCAAAGCCTGGATAATCCCTTTAAAAGGTGACCATTTGCCGTAACCTGGAGTTGCTAGGTGTTGTCAGCAGTGGTCTAGTGTGGTGGTATCACTTAGGCACGGTGTCCGGGAATAGTGATGCCCACCCCTGAGTATACAACCACTGGGCATTGAAAAGGGTAGAACCAGGTGTGTGTAGATGCAGCAGAGTAATAAGCACAGAGTCCAACACTTAACCAATAGAGGTTAACATGTAATGGTAGAAAAATAACTGCAGAGGTATACAATCCTTTTTATTTATTTATTTTTGCACCAAAACAAGGGCTGCACAGATATCACTAACAATACACAGTGGTGCCTTGGATTACGAGCATAATTCGTCCCGGGTCCGTGCTTGTAATCCAGATCACTCTTAAACCAAAGCAAATTTTCCCATAAGAAATCATTGAAATGCAGACAATTGGTTCCACACCTCAAAAATAATGATTTTTTATTCTGAATAACAGGTAAAACAGATGAAACAAACATTTAGAAACAGCAGAATATGTGATATTATAAGTTACTGTACAGGAATGGAGAGGATGGGAAACACAAGGGCTGAGAGAGACTGCAGGGAGCATGAGGGAATGAGCAGGACAGATGTGGGCACATACATGCAGCACTCTCTGTCCAGGGAAAGAGGGGTTACAGCTATGGAGAGATTACCTCCACAGTCCTGTCCCCTGATGCAAGCCCCAGCCTGAAGTGGATCTGCTATGATTTAAAGGGTGGGGGAGACTTCCTGGGTCAGAGTACAGTGCTGTAGACCCCACTATGCAGACCATGCCCCTCCCCTACTTCCCCAGTACAGGGAGCTCTTAAACCAAGTTACAATTTTGAAAAAATTGTGAGCTCTGCTTGCAAACCGCTCTCAATCTAAGTTACTCTTAAACCAAGGTACCACTGTATATATTTGGGGAATAGTTGAGTTATATGAGTTAGAAAAGGTGTAGTTGAGTTGAGCAGGTTTAGGGACTGTCTTGGGGACCATGCCTTGGGGAAGCTGTCTGTGTCTGGAGCGCTGCAGCCGTAGCACAGTGTAGATTCACACCTCCCAATTGTCCTCTTTTGGAGGGACGGTCCCTGCTTTGGGCCTGTGTCCCTCTGTCCCTCTTTGCCCCTTACATGTCCCTCTTTTTGACCTAGAAATGAGATGGGCATTAATGTTGCTCTAGAAAGTGTCTGGTTTCTTACCTTATAATAGACCCATGTGCTGCAAGTTGGATCCTAAAAATTGTTATATTGGCATGTGTCGTTATGGCCCTTTCACACAACATTTCACACATGCAGACTGGGGCCATTGATTTCTATGGCCCCATACACACATAAGGTGTTACGGATCTGTTTTGGGGACATGATCCATGCCACCAAACAATTATTATTAAACCTTTGTGCGTTCGTATCACCTATTTGAATCAGTGGGTCCTTGCAAATTTGGACAGTTACAGGGTGTTACTGATGTGTGATTGAGACCTAAGGATGCATACACACATACAGGATCTGCTGCAGATTTGCGGATATCAATGTAACTAAATGCATCAATCTGCAGCAGATCCTGGATGTGTGGTTGCATCATTGAATTAAAAAGTATAAAAATGTCTGTAAAATTTTCCTAGTGTGAACCATAGGTGTCCTTTTTTGGCCGTCCAAAAAGTTGGGAGGTATGAAGATTGACAGTTATCTCCGCTCAGTCTGCTACACTGTGCCAAGACTGCAGTACTAGTGACACAGACAGCTTCCCCAGGTGTATTAAATTGACATCAAGGGAGGCTCGCTAGGCCTTGAATCCATTCACACGTATGGGATGCAGCACATCATTGGACTTGACAATGACTGTTGCACAGAATCTGCCCCAAAATCTAGGTCTGATCTGACACATGTGAACAGAAACTTGTTAAAATTTGTATCTATACACTCGACATGTCCTCGGCAGATTTTTATTAAAGTGGCCAAACCACAGTATTGTAAAAAAAAAAAAAAATAATAATAATAATCACAGCCTATTGCTAAGTAGGAGCTGAAAAAAGTGACTGACACAGAGCTGAACCCAGCAAGACTGAACCCCTGCAGTAAGACCCCAGAGCCAGATGTTTATAGCACATCAGACGGCGTGTCATGGCTAAATCCTGCTATTAAAACCTGTCAAAAGAAGGAAAAACTTTTTGTCTCCGGCTCGAGGACTTAAAATATCTTCTGTCAGCTGTCAGGATGGCGGCTAATGGAGTTTTTTAACATTTTTTTTTTTTTTTTGCTGTAATTTTCCACAGATCTGGTCTAGAAATGTTGCTTCTTTCCCCAGAAACTGCAAATGAATATTTTATTTTATATGATTTGAAGTTAAAAGGGTAGAAGAAAAGAGCAAAGAGCGGAACTGTGGCCAGACTCAGTGTTATAAGTAATAATATGAGTAATACACAAAGTCACTACGGTTTTTAGGTTTTAGTGCAGTGATAGCAGAAGGAGAAGGAGGTCGCTGTAACAAAAACACACACAGCCAAAGGGTCGTATTACATGGCTCGATATTCCGGATAAGCAAGGGCTGTATATACAGGGTGGTCCGAAAGTAGGTGGACAGTATGTGTAAAAGGGTTATGAAGGGGGAGATTTATCAAACATGGTGTAAAGTGAAACTGGCTCAGTTGCCCCTAGCAACCAATCACATTCCACCTTTCATTCCTCACAGACTCTTTAGAAAATGAAAGGTGGAATCTGATTGGTTGTTAGGGGCAACTGACCCAGTAAGGGGTGACATGGCCCCTCTATTGCCACCAATGGCTTTGTCGGGAACCGCAGGGCTGCACAAGTCCTGGTCCCGGCAGTTACATATACATGTAAGATGTACCCTTGCTTCATTTCATCAGTTAACAGTGTCAATTGGGCGGGGCTTCACATCAGGTGGGCCCCATCACCGGGCTTGGAAGAGGGCCCAACTGTCATAAAGCCCTGCCTAGGTGACACTTAACTGATGAAGTGAAGCACTTATAGAGCAGAAAGAAGCAGACCTAAGTTTTATATAGGTATATAAGAAATGGGCAGCATCTAAGCTTGTGGATGGTGCGAAGAACATAGAGTAAGGGGGTAACAGTGTCACTTTAACTATTTGTCTTAGTATGGTGGGAGTTGTAGTTGTGCCAGAGGCTGGGGAGCACTGTCGTTCTGGCTGCATTACAATCTCTTTTTGCCCTATTTTATTCATCATGACAGGTGTAAAAATCCCAAATCCTCTTTGCCTGACACATGACAAACCATTAGGATGTAGAGGCGCCCCCTGTCCCCCCATGCTCTGCCTTACCTGCTGGTTTCATCTCTCAGCCGGCGTCTTGATCTTCTTCACTTTGATAGATTTTCACATAAAAGACGCATCTTCTGTCACCGAGTCCCCAAATGAGATGGAAGAGTCTGGCGGATGTGTCTGTCGCTGACATTAAAGGTGTGGAGAAGCCCAGGAGGGGCGTCCATTTGCACAGGAAGGTGGCGGGTTCAGCACGGACTGTGATCTAATTTAATGAATTACCATACTGGGTGAGAGGAGAAGAGCAGACACGTATTACATTGTACAAGCCGGACAATGGCCGATCGTCTTATACAGGGCTGTCGGCTAACTCGCATACAGATGTCCCTGCAAAGTTTTTACATTGCTGTTTTTTTTTCTCCTCTTTGCCCCTAATACTCCCATGGATGACACTTGTACTCAGCGGTGGCACGCTGTGCCTGATCCTAATCATCACCAAGGTGCGGAGGACCAGGACTAATGAAAATCATTATCGACCATTATCTGCTTTAATTAATTTATTCATCAGATTCTGATTTGGGTGGCGGCATTCATGCTGTGAACACCACGAAGGCACGGCTTTGTTTTTGTAGCTGCCGAGCGGGTATTTAGCCTGATTGGATCCGCATACAATTATTAGCCGGAGTAACCTTTCACAGGGCTCAGACGGCACGTCAAGTAAATAGGTGGAAATTGGAAATGTTACATGTACCTCAAACTTTATTTACCCTCTCCTGTCATGTCCGGTAGATGGGGGCCATCCAACTTGTGCTACAGCAATGGGAATATGCATTAGTTTCCATCTGCAGTGCAGAACTACAGATCTTTTCTTTGTGATCGCATAGAGTTTACTAATATGTCATCAATAAGAGACAGGGATACAATTGATAGATCAGGTGATCGGTATTTCACACATAGGGAGTAAAGTTAAGATTAAAGGGGTAGTTCACACACAAAAAAAATTCTTTCAAATCAACTGGTGCCAGAAAGTGCCAGAGATTTGTAATTTACTTCTACTTAAAGGACAACTCCCGCGGCCCCCCCCCCCAAAAAAAAAAAACACAGACACACACAGACACCATACTCACCCATTCGCCCGCCGTCCGCCTCACCGTCACCGCCGTCCGCCGTCCAGCGATGTCTCTGATTTCCGGGTCCTGGGGATGGAAAAGGCTGCCAGTGCGCTTGCGCACCGGCAGCCTTTTCATTGGCTGGAGCGCATCACATGGCTTCCAGCAACCTCAGCCAATCAGGGCTGACGAAGCTGGAAGCCATGTGATGCGCTCCAGCCAATGAAAAGGCTGCTGGTGCGCATGTGCACCAGCAGCCTTTTCCGTCCCATTCACTCTCTATGAAGACGCCGAGGAGGAAGAAGACCCAGACCGCCCCCGGCTCTGACGTCGTCGTCACCAGATGCCGCCCGGGAGAAGAGGACCGTGACGATCGTAATAGGTAATGTATATATTCTTTAACTTCCGGGCGGGGGGGGGCGGGGGTCCGAAAGTGGGGGAAGGGGGCCAGACCGGGTATTTAACCACATTACAAAGTTATATAACTTTGTAATGTGTGTTAAATAAGCTAAAAAAAAAATTTCGTGGGAGTTGTCCTTTAAAAATCTCAAGTCTTCCAGTATTTATTAGCTGCTGTATGTCATGCAGGAAGTGGTGTATTCTTTCCAGTCTGGAGAGACTTTATTTTATAGGGATTTACTACTGCTCTGGACAGTTCCACTCCTTGATAAAGGTCTACGAAACGCGTTGGAGGGTGAGGTGCAGGGGATGTAATATGGGGGATGGTGTTTCTTGTAGGTGAAATGGTCTAAATGCATGAATTTTCTTGGCAATTTAGCCACTTGATTTATCCTTGGCATTTAGCCTCAAGACCATTTGTTTACAAATAGGCACGTTGCACTTTATGGTATATGAATTGAACCTTTTTTTGAAACCCGATGTACTCATCATTTGTTTGTTTCCCCCGGTTCGGACATAATATATTTGGTTAAGGATTTTGTCATGATCCCCTGCACCCGTTGTTTTTAAATTGTCTATTGTGTTCTTGTTGATTTTATTGGGATTATTTTGGGACTTATGAATTAATAAAGAATTTATTTTGTGGCATACAACTTTGGTTTGGTATCAACTTTTTGAGTTTAATAATTGAGGGGTTTTTTGTTTGGTAGTGTATATATGAGTTGAACCCTCATATGGTCATTTTGTGTCAGTGGACCTAATATAGGTTTTTGTCTTGGACAGAGGTGGCAGCCGAGAGCACTGTGTCAGACTGAAGGGAGAACAACACTTCCATTTAGGGCATACAGCCGCTGATAAGTACTGGAAGACTTGAGATTTTTGAATAGAAGAAAATTACAAATCTCTAGCACTTTCTGGCATCAGTTGGTTCGAAAGAAAAAAAAATTGGTGAACAACCCCTTTAAGAACCTCAAAGGGCCCTATTCCACGGGACAATTATCGTTTGCATAATCATTAACGGTAAACAATCTTAAACGACCGCTATTGCGAACTACCTGAAATCGTT
This sequence comes from Dendropsophus ebraccatus, assembly GCF_027789765.1. Classification (NCBI taxonomy): domain Eukaryota; kingdom Metazoa; phylum Chordata; class Amphibia; order Anura; family Hylidae; genus Dendropsophus; species Dendropsophus ebraccatus. The sequence continues at coordinate 51,707,004 of NC_091467.1, forward strand.
CACCCATTTACACGGAACGATGAACGTTACTTATGATCGCTACTGCGAAAGACCAAACAACGTCTTATTCCATGCGAACGATTTGCGAATGAGCAAAGATAAAAATAGGTCCAGGTCTTATTAAGCGATCCACGATTTCTTGTTCGTCTTTTAATCGTTAACTGCTATTCAACCGACAATTATCGATTCGTTCTCAACAATTTAACGATTATCCGAACCATAATAGTCCCGTGGAATAGGACCCAAAGTGTGAAAATACATTAGTGTTATCTTGTTATGGAATGAGCGCTGTCATCGGGAGCTGTCAATTATTAATGGGACAGGACATCTAAGTGCTCCTATCCCTGTGTTCTACCGTGTAAATATATTTGGTATGAATCCTAATGCTAGATATTACTCTTTACCATGGGTCTCCAAACTGCGGCCCTCCAGCTGTTGCAAAACTACATTTCGCATCATGCCTGGACAGCCAAATCCAAAGCTTTAGCTGCCCAGGCATGATGGGAGTTGTAGTTTCGCTACAGCTGGAGGGCCACAGTTTGGAGACCCATGCTCTTTACTATAACATAATAGGGGGTATCCAGGACTAGAAAAAGCACAGCTACTTTCTTGCAAGGAGCTGAGCAGCAAAACCACATCCAAACTGAGGACAGGAGTGATACTATTCCTGGAAGAAAGCGGCCATGTTTTTCTAAGCCTGGACAACCCCTTTAAGTGTGCATTTGATAATTAACCATTAGGTATCATTTTTCAAGGTAACAAACATGAACTTATTCCTAAAACTTGTAAGGATACATCCATTTAAGTGTTACTTGCTGGGAATAATTCTGCCGTACGTTCTGGCTCTGTGCAGAAATATGCCAGAATATCCATGCCAAATTGTGCACATTTTATTGCCGTTTTTTGCAGCGGATTTTGACGGCAAATGTGAAAAAAAAATTCAGCATCTTCATCTTTTCCCGTGCCGAGTCTTTCATGTTTTCCTGGCTGGTTGCTGTACCTCTGGCTCCCAAAATGACTTAACAGCATGCAACCGCTGCCACTTGTGATGACATGGCTTGTCATTGCAAGGGGATAGTAAGTAGAGACTGGATGGGGGACCGGAGGGGAAGTGTCACCGCAAGATCAGCGGAAGACTGGAAAGACATCATACAGGTTTCCGCATCTTCAGATGACCGTTTGCAAAGTTATAAAATCATGTTTTCCGTCTTAGAATCACAGAGGCTGGGCTGATCTGCAGCATGCATGCCCCCTCCCTCTCTGCATTATTGATAGTAGTGGAAGCCAAATATAGAGCAGGAGGGGGTAATGGATGGAGTTTATGTGACTCTTGAGCTTCGAAAGAATACGTGATTTATACCTTTGCAAACAGCTGTCAGCTAAAAGACAGGTATCACTGTGTGATATAGAGCTGAATGCAGTTTCTGCAACGTGCATGGATTCCAGCAAGCCGCATACATTTTTTGCTACAGTCTGCCAGTTGTGAATACCGCCTCAGTCTTTACTGAACATCTGATTGTGTTACTATGCGGATTTTGGAGGTTTTCCCATCAGATAGTCCTAAGCATTGCAGATATAAATCAGATGTATTATACATGTGCTTTCTCTTCATAGCAATAAGACTACAAAGTGATGTGAAGGAACAGTCTGAAGCCAACAAATTTCTTGCCGCCTCCATCCTCAGACTGAACTCTGGTCTGTGCACGGAGGCATCACGCAGTTCACTCGCAGTTCATCCATGCAGACGGCACAGGAAAGTCAGCTCGGATTAGGAACATTGATTTAAACTGGATTCCGCCCAGCTATGGATTTTTTCCCGCCGCTTCCTTAAATCTGTTCTGATATAGAAGGTTGGCATTTCAGGCGTTGTCACCACGCGGGATGTCGCTGCTTTGTCCTCTGATGGCTTGTCACATGGAAACGTCACTCGTGAAGAATAGGGACAAGAGGAGAACAGGAGATTCTCTTGGCTCTGCAAGTGTTTTACACTTTGGGGTGAACAGGGCATTTTAGTGATCCATATCCCCATATTCATTGCACAGAGTGTGTCCACTTACACCAATGTGCCATCCCTGCACCCAGGCTCGGACTGGCCCACCCATTGGTGGGCCCCTGAGCAGGAGGTCTGCATCCCTGTTTAGCAGCTTCAGGACGACATATAATCCCCCAGTTAGTTTCATGGGACTTCACCTTTCAAGAAACTCAAGTGGACGGCTGTGCTGTTTGCATAGGGCAGGGATGGGGAACCTTCGACCCTCCAACAGTTGCAAAACTACAACTCCCATCATACCTGGACAGCTCCTATACACTAGAACAGGGATGGGGAACCTTCGGCCTTCCAACTGTTGCAAAACTACAACTCCCATCATGCCTGGACAGCCTTCGGCTGTCCAGACATGATAGGAATTGAAGTTTTGCAACAGCTGAAAGGCCAAAGGTTCCCCATCCCGGCATAGAGTGTCTGACCAGTTACTAAGAGTGAGCGAGCATTGCCGGTCATATGCACAGCACTGTGCAAAGTCGCTATAGTAATGTGAAAGGTTTAGCGCTAGATATATCTGGTGTATGTAGGGTGGGCCCCTAGAATAAAATATTCCCTGGTGGGCCCAAGGTACCCCAGTCTGGCACTGCCTGCACCACTACCACCAGTCTGCACAAGGTGCTAGCTGGGGTAATAGTCTAAACTTACCCAATTTGTCAGGCTCTGAAAGGTGCACCCCCCTCCATCAATGGCAACCATGAAGATGGAGGAGAGGGATGAGAGGAGATCCACCAGAGGATTTTGTTGACTTATTTACTGCACATGCAAAAAAAAATTTGAAAAATCTAGTCCTCAGCTGCTTCTCCATGCTTTATTTCCTTACTTTGTAGACCTCTTGCTCCTCCTTCTAAGCGTAATGCAGGAGTCGAGGACCTTCGTGCTATGGACTATCTGTCGGTTCATGTCTGCAACATTATGCACAAATACCTGGATATGTGGCCCCTCTGGGACTTCTGTTGCCTCAGGACTCACCTTTGATGTCTCTCGCTGTGTATGTTGTTTTTCATGGTTGTTGTTTTTGGGGGATTGATGTGTGAGATGCTTTCATTACCGCTTTCCTCATTTCCATATTTGCACAAAATTGATTAGTCTATCCCTCCCCCGGTGTATCAGCGCTGAGCACACGGTGCACTGCCGACTCCTGGTTTCTGTACGTTATCAGAACATTTACTAAACACATTGGCCCAGATTTACTATGGCTGCTGCGCTGAAAGTTTGGCTCCAACTGCGCTAGAATTCAGCCGTGACATATTGTACACATGAACGGGAGTGGCTTATCAGAAAAGGGGTTTGCATAGCACTTGGCATGTAGGTTTAATGCACTAACGTTCCAATTGTGGTAAGATGTTAGAAAAAAGTAAGACAACTAATTGGTCGGTTGACCTTAGACTAGATAGGATAGCAGCATGAGTCACTGTGAGAAATCTGGACATACTGTCTTGTGTCTACTAAATATTATACAGATTTAGCAAATTTGCCCCATTGTCTGTGGGTAACTACAGACAAGGAGAGATGGATTTTGGGGAAGACTTATCAAGACTGATGTACTCATCATACTGGTCTTAGGGTATGTTCACACTATGGAATCCCGGCGGATCACCCACCGCAGATTCCGCAGCTCGCACCCGCTAGCAGGCGCAGGCAGCCGTGCGCATCTCCACTGGTCCAATAGGCTTTATTCTATGGTTTGCCAGATTCCACTGTCCACCCGAAGATGGCGGAATGTGGCAAACCATAGAATGAAGCCTATGGGACCAGTGGAGATGCCAAGTCGCTGCCAGCGGGTGCGAGCTGCGGAATCTACGGTGTGTGATTCCGTAGTGTGCACATATCCTCAAATGGGTTAGTCAGGATTAGAAAAAGCACAGCTACTTGGTTACAAAAACAGCATCCCCCAGCCCCCCGCCACCATATCCCCCCCCCCTTTCCTAAGGTTATGTGTGGTATTGCAATTCAGCTCCATTCACTTCAATAGAACTGAGCTGGCAAATAATGCACAAACTGAGGGCAAAAGTGGCACTGTTTCTGAAAGAAAGTGGCCATTTTTTTCTAAAGCTGGATAACCCCTTTAATTAAATAAAGCTCCGCCCCCATGCAGTCTACCGGATTTATGGAGATGCATGCACAGAACGGGTGTATATTTCTTCTGCCATGTTTAACGCCTTTTTCCCAGCATAAAACAATAAATCAGTGGCATAGGCTGTATCCATATTCCCAGGACTTCCTAGGGCTGCATCCCACTTCTCCAGGCCCCGGGAGTCAAATTCTGAGCGTTCGAATAGTTTACTTATCACTATTCAGTAGTCCTCACCCTTTCCTATAGCTCTTGGTCCCTGGCAGCTTCTACTCTTGCCACCATGGTATATACACCTAGAAGCATATAGTACACCTGTCGCTGAGTACAAATAGAGCTGAATTTCTGTATATGTTCCTACAGCATGTATGTATATGTATGTATATATGCTTACAAATTGGTCTAGTAGTGTACTGGAGACTGTATTAGCCTTAAGAATTTCCAATAAGAAGTGATTCCTTAGCTAGATGCAGCAGACTGGTGTATGCAATGGTTAAAATACAAGTTATCCCAATTGTTACGTATGATTTCCTTAGTGCACTACAGGGTAGTATGGGGATGGGGGGCAGTGATCGCCAGCTCTTTGGCTCAGTAACCTTCCTTCCTAGTGGGTTCCTCTGACACGCGTGCTGTTCGCTGATTATGAAATGCAATTAGCAATGTTCTCGCCGGCAGTCAAGGGGCTGAGACCTCCCCCGAGTGACACCCGTTCTGCCATTTCAAACATCTTAACTTGGTAATGTCATCAGCTCGTCCCAAATCTCTCCCTTCAGTAAACAGCAATTGAAGATTCATTTGCAGCCAGTGCAATCCTGCAATAAGCGCTATTATCGGCTAATGCCGGGCCCTGGAGATCCCCTCTCCTGGTAATCCAAGTGCAGACTAATTATTTAGAGTCTTCTGTCTGTTTCCTCCGACTGCTCCAGCATAAATATCCATCCGCAGCCACTTTCCCATCTAATCCTTAATTACATTATTGAAGGAATTCTACAGAGGATGATGTACGTCTTCACCGGACAATTATACGCATGGTGTGGATGTAGCGGTGATTAAGAACTCGCCTTCCCTGGGCCCATCCTTCACGTTACAGCTGAGACGCTCATTACTTCTTTTAACAGATGTTATGCAGCTGCAAAACTTATCGGCAAAAACAGATCTATGTGTATGGAACGCCGTCCCGGCTATTTTCAGCAGAAATTAATACGTGTCATTGTTTGGCGCATATATTTGTCTTGGAAGATTCCAGCAATTTTATTAAGCTAATGATCCTGGTGGACGGTGTGGGATGCAGATATGTTATGAATAGAGGGAGTAATTTATTATAACAATATTCATCCTACAAAAAAATTGCAAAAGTAACAGCTTCAAGGCGGAATTTAAAGTGCAAAAAAGTGCTATTTATTACCTCATGGTACAAACAATACAGCGACGTTTCGACCTATGCGGTCTTTTTCAAGCTGACATAACATGGTTCACATCAGAGTATATATATCATAAACAGCCAATCATGATAGTAAGTACAATTCTAAGGTATCCACCCCTTACATCTTTATTAACCCTCTCTTACACCAAGACAGTGAAACAGGTGTCCCATAACATATACAAAATATCGTAATCCGTTACCAGATATTGCGTCCTCTCGGCTCGGAGCGAGGCGTTCGCGCCACCGCATCGGCGTCTTCCCGACGCCAGTGCGCACGCGCAGGGTCCAACCAATCAACTAGCGCACAGCTGACACGGCGGCGGTCACATGACCGCCGCCCTGGCAACCAGGACGCTAACTCACGGCAAAAGGGGGAGGCGGGAGCAATACCACACACACGAAAAATAAAAAAAGAAAAAGAAAAATATTATCCTACACCTGGAAACTCGTCTGGTGGAATAAGGGTCAGGGGAGCCCTGCTGCTCCAATAGGTGACAGTGATCCCATTGTAGATTGGAGCAGGCCCATCGAATCGATCACCTGATCACCTGGGGTCTGATTTCAGAAACGCGCAATATTCAGCACAAGAGATACAACCGGTCAAAGAGAAATATAGTATTACATTACATGTAATACGTGGATTGGACAGGTTAAAGGGGTTGTCTAGTGAAAATATTTTTTTTTCAAATCAACTATTGTTAGAAAGTTATATAGATTTGTAATTTACTTCTATTTAAAAATCTCAAGTCTTCCTATACTTATCAGCTGCTGTATGTCATGCAGGAAATGTTGTTTTATTTTCAGTCTGACACAGTGCTCTCTGCTGACATCTCTGGCCGACACAGGAACTGTCCAGAGCAGGAGAGGTTTTCTATGGGAATTCCCATAGAAAGCTTCTCCTTCACTACAGAGTTCCTGTCTCGGCCAGAGATGTCAGCAGAGAGCACTGTGTCAGACTGAAAATAAAACAACATTTCCTGCAGGACATACAACAGCTGATAAGTATAGGAAGACTTGAGATTTTTTAATAGAAGTAAATTACAAATCTATATAATTTTCTGACAATAGTTGATTTGAAAGAAAAATATTTTCACTAGACAACCCCTTTAAGGGTGCACACACATTTAAGAGCGAAGTTTGCTGGAATTACTGATTATGGTGGGATCAGCTGATTACATGTATGTCGTGTGTATTGGGTGTGCTGACTCCTCCACCACAGATGTCGGGGTAAAGAAGGATCAGACTTGTTGAGCCCCCAATGATCGTCTGGTATCGCCAAGGAAGCTGCAGCTAGTCATATAGAAATGTAATGTTACATGCAAGCCCTTCAGGTGAGAAGACCATGTAATAAATGGATAGGCTTTGTGCTCCATGATGTGTTTGTCTCCTATACCACTGAATGTCTGACAACAGCTTCCTCCTCAATGAGAACACATGTACACTCAGTTGAGATGAGTATGTATGTGCATGGACAGGACAAGAGGTTTAGCTCTAGGCCAAATGAGTGGATCATAAGGTTTGTTGAGTATTGCCTATAACCTATATTCCTGCATCTGTTTCTCCAGAAAGTCCAGCAGTACACCGTTGTCATCCAAGCCACAGACATGGAGGGGAACCTAAACCACGGATTATCAAACACGGCCACCGCCATCATCACCGTTGCCGATGTGAACGACAATCCGCCTGAATTTACCTCCAAAATGGTGAGTTATATGAGTATCTGTCATATTGGTTATCATACATATAAAGTACTGGGGGGCGAGGGAGTAAAAGCAGCCAGTAAAGTGACACTCCTAATACTGACAGCATTGCTTACCGCCGTGACATCACACTGGTTAGAATATACAGAAAAATGTAATATACAATAACTACAACAACAGACGAAAGAGGAAGAATCCGCATTAATAGAGCAACAGATTTCCAGGTCTTTGGATGGAATCTCGTTTCCTGCAAAGTATATTCCCTCCGCGGCTCTCAATCTGTTTCCTATATGTCCTCATTAGTCGCTGACTGACAGGTCTTAGCTGGTATACATGGCACGGGCCCAGCCAGAGACTAAAGAGGAGCCACACAGCACCCGGGCAATCCTTGGCGTTTGGTTCTGTAGTCATTCCCACATGCAAATATTGGAGCCTAGCAATGACAAATATGTACTGAGCCTAACTAGATCTGGGGGGATAAAATATTGCTGTAAACGTCAGCTGCATAAGAAATGGCTGACTTAGGTGAGATGACGGAGCAACAAGCGCTAAAAACCCTGTTATGTCTATTGGAAAAGGCAATAGGTCATATCTGATAAACCTGCTCATAAAATTTAAAAAAATTATAAAAAATTAAAAAAAACACCTCTAAACATATGTTACTATTCAACAATATATAGGGCTAAAGGTAATCCTAGTAGTGTACTTTTACAGGGTCGGCCTGGGTACCTGTGGGTCCTCAGTAAGGGCCGTATTACACGGAGCGATAATCGGCCAGATCAGGCAGATTTGGCAGATTATAGGTCCGTGTGATAAAGACAACGATCATCAGCTGATCATGTCTTTAGGTCTGGACCTAAAATCATCGGCTGCCAATCGTGCATTGCTACGTGCATTAGCGATGCGCGCCCAACAGCTAACAATTGAATAAACTATTATATTAGCTTCCCATGCTCCCTGCGCTCCCGATCTTTTCCTGCCCTCTGCCTTCACTCCCGGCACTACGCCTGTAGCTTCCTAGCGGTCTCTAAGCTGACAGGCCAATCGGCCAATCACTGGCTGTGGCAGTCCTGGCCAGCAATTGGCTGAGAGGCCTGTCATCTCAAACAGAACGCTGTGAAGCTGCAGCCGTGGTGCCGGGAGTGAAAGTTTAGGGCAGGGTCTGCACGGACAGCCAAGGGTGCATTTACACAGACAGATTATCTGACAGGTTTTTTAAGCCAAAGCCAAGAACAGACTATAAAGAGTCTCCTCTTTTAAAATCCATTCCTGCCTTGGGCTTAAAAAATCTGTCAGATAAATCCCTCTGTGTAAACGCACCATAACAATGTCCGTTCACCCCTCAGTGTCTGGCAGCAGCTTTCTCCCCCTTCCTTTCCCCTTCTCTAAACACATGCACACTCACTAGAGCTGGGTGTGCATATGTATGGGGGGGCAGATCGGTAAATATAACGGTTTCCAAACCGTCATTCTACCAACAACTGTCTCCTGTAAGCTCATTGTTAGGGAAATATTTTGAAATAATAACCCATTATTATAAACAATACAAAATCTACCAAAAAAATGCATAAAACCAGATTTATACAATAATTAATTTCTGATGACGCGTTTGACTTTAAGAAAAGTTTTTTGAAGAAAATCAAACTTTGCGGTTAGACACACTGAGAAAGCATGGAATCCACAAATCTGGAGGGTACACGTGTGTGATCTGTCGTGTCACCCATCACACTCAGCAGCTGTCACCCTGACATGATGGTAACACATTGATAATGTTTCATTAACACAATCTCCTGTTGCTAATTATTCCCCGGGATGATAATGAAGCGATGAAGCGACACTCAAAGTTAGAACTGGGTCGATTCCACGGCGGCGGGGACTTTATTACTGTCTGCTTATTGATTTGACATTTCTTCCTTATACATTCAGATACTTCACTAAATGAGCATTCACAATACTCTGGGAGATATGATTTATGATATGATTTATTAGTTTTTCAGACAATCTGTAGTATTTTGGTGTTTAAAGGAAAACTCCAGCCGAAAACATACAGGCAAGTACCCACCGAGGTATATTAGTGATATACGGCCATCTTGGCCCTGTCCATAGAACTCTGCATTGTCATGATGTTCGGAGTGGCTGGATATACTGGATAGGCCATAGCTGAACAAGTGTAAGCCTTGGTAACAACTTTATGAAGTCCCTAAAGAAAAATCACCATAGGGATCTCAAGTTTCTGTTTAATTCCAAAGTAGCGCCGCTACAGGAGAGATGAGGTATTGCACAGTTTGCTGTCCATGTAGGGATCCTCATTGGAGGGGGGGGCTCTCAAACTGTGAGGAAGGTCTGATTGGACAAGTATGCCCACTATTGTTCATGAGGTGCAGATGAAGAGGATATTATGTCAAACCATCCCTGACCAATGTCTGCAGTGTGGCCCCCAGTGTGGCGTTATCCTGCTGGCTATCTCTTCCCCAGATAAGTGACACTCACAGCCGTGCACAGGATGAAGAACATGATCCATCACGCCAGGTTCCTTTTTCCATTACTCCATGGTCCAGTTCTGATGCCCATTGTAGACACATTTGAGGGTGGACAGGGGGTCACATGAGCTCTGGGCAGTCCGTAGGGCCACATACACAACAGGATGCCATGTTCTGTGTGATATCTTTTCTGTCATATTCAGCAGGAAGGTTTTCAGCAGTTTGCTCTACAGCAGCTCTTCTGAGGAATCGGACCATATGGGCTAGCCCTTACCCCCTTACACACACATATTAATGAGCCTTGGCCCCCATGACCCAGTCCCCAGTTCTCCTTCCTTGGACACTTGTTCATTACTAACTACTACATGCTAGGACACCCTACAAGACCGGCCACTCTGAAGATGATCTGACCCCAGCGTCCACACATCACTATCCGGCCCTTGTCAGATCCTCACGTCTCCAATTTTGTTCCTGTTTCCAACATTAACTTTAAGAACTGACCGGTCACTTATTCTGATATATCCCACCACTGACGCCATTGACACCAGATCGTCCACGTAATTGACTTTGATTTTGGCTATATTTTTTATAAAATAAAAAACCTTGTTCAGTAAAGTCAGAAGCTCCTACATCTCCAAAGAGCTTGTACTCCAGCCCTTTTCTTCTAGCCCTTTCCGCCTAGGTTGCTGATCACTCATTCTCAGGTTGCTGATCTCTGCAGAGCTTACACTACTAATCCACTCCTGCTGCGGCGCAGGGAACGCTGAGAGTGGAGTGCAGAACCAAGAGAATAATCACACCCCCCGGGCAGAACACAACCACTTCTCCTCTCTTCTTATCGCTGACGGCTTCTTCCTGATACCATCAGGTATTGTGAAGCACAACAGATGTTAAAGGTCAGGACGACGCCGGCTACATCAGTCACAGGGGAGCTTGGCAGATCCAATTCTGGATAAATTCCCAATTTGTCTTCCTAACAAGATGATGGTATCAAGGATTTCAGTGTACGAGAGGAGCAGGGAACCGATTAAAGATTTTCGTGCTGTCAGGGCTGGAGTCTGCAGTCGCTCAGCCGGCTTTCAACTTTCCAAGTTGAAAGTCAAGTTCAATTCTTGTTGTTTTTTTTATTTTATTTACATCTGATCTTATAATCTATAACTTTTTGGGGTGATATCCTATTACTATAAGTAGAGTAAGATTGCCGCTATATACCTGGCTGTTTTTTAAGGCCCTATTCCACGGAACGATTCTCGGCCGTATTCGGCCGATATCGGCCGTTACGGAGCATAATCGTCCCCTGGAATTGAAGGCAACGATCAGCCGACATCGTTCATGTCGGCTGATCGTTGCGTCGACCGCTGCTGTTTGCTATGGGCTGCCCAGACGATCTAGCGATCACCCGGGAAACCCCCCCCCCCCCCCCCCCCCCCGCATATTCCCCTGGCTCTCCCCGGACTCATAGCAATAACTCATAGCGTGGAATAGCGATAACGATGTCCATGCAGCCCTTGTTAAACGATTATCTGGCCGTGTAATAGGCCCAGGAAATGAGAGCCGATCTAGCAGATCGGCGCTCGTTTACTGTTATTATCGGGCCCCCATCGGCCCGTGGAGTTAGTACCCTTAGTTCCATACTTCCATATATATTTTGCAGTGCAGCGCGGCCTCTATGGCGGAAGCAAATATTTCAATAGGATATGGGAAACATTCATCCGCAAAATATTACACTATGTATGTTCATAGTACATTAGGGACTACTAGGGTTAATTCATATGTGATGGATTTACTGTAGATTTTACCTGCAGATTATAGTAGAAAGCCGATTTTTATTTTCTTTTTCTTGCATGAAAACCGAGCTGGGGTGTGGATCTGGGCTGCTTCCTTCCAGCAACAACACCTCCCCTGTCTTCAGTCTGGGCGTGGTATTGCAACTCAATTCTATTGAAGTGAATGGAGTGAATACTACACACAACCTAAGGACAGGGATGGGGCGTTTTTTTGCAAGAAAGTAGCTGTGATTTTGCTAATCCTGAATAATCCCTTTAAAGTGTCACTAGTCAACTTTCCTCCACTCCAGCCCAGGTAAACGGGCGCAGATCCAGAAGTAATAATATATGGTAAGAATGTATGATAAAAATATATAATTCTTTAAGATATAATTCTATAAGATACAACATGTTTCGTGGTCGCCCCCCACACACACACACACACCTCTCCTCCCAGATGGTCACTACCCACATTTATAAATATGGTGGGTGCAGTATGAAAAAGTGACCAATTTTTACACAAAAGAGGCTTGTGCAAAAATTGGCAAGAAAACGGAATATGAGCTAAATGATTATACTTGCATTGTCATGCCTTATTAGTTAGGGTTGCCTGGATGAGAAACACTGGTCTACTCCATGTATTATACACCCCCAGACTTTCATATGTTATTTATCGATAAATCTTGATGTTTTTTATTTTTCACAGTTCACTGGTGAGGTGCCAGAGAACCGAATCGATGCCATTGTGGCCAATCTCACGGTGGTGGACAGAGATCAACCCTACACTCCCAACTGGAATGCCATCTATAAGATCATCAGCGGCGATCCAGCCGGTCACTTCACTGTGAAGACGGATCCGGTGACCAACGAGGGTGTGGTGACTGTGGTAAAGGTGAGGATGTTTTATATGCATCTGCTGCAGAACTGATCCATTTTGCCCATTGAGCTCCCTTGGAAATAAATGAAGATTTATCGATAGCTTCAGGGAGGACTGTGTCCTGTATCCGTAATCCTATTACCGGCATCCAGAGCCGTCATTAGCAAGATGATGCTAGTCAATAAGGCCTGTGTGTCAATATGGCGTCTGCTGTGTGCATTTTGCACGGCTCCGCTATAGGAATGGCTGATGGAGCCGTGAGGTCAGGTTTTCCTGGTAGCTTCATTCTATCCTGTGCAGAGATGCTGCTGTAATTCATTGGAGGCCGCTGTCAGATGAGCAGCAGGAGCACCAGGCAGCTATTACAGCCCTGTCTGCAGCATCTGCGGAGCCAGAAAATACGCTCATGTGAAAATCCGCTGTATAGTGTTCTGCTAGAACCATCATACTGCACACCTTTATCCCAGAATACATGGGAAATACACTGAACACCACCGAAGCTGCGTCCGATCTGCTGCAGACAGAATGACATCAAGGTCCAACTGACCCTAACAATCCATACAGGTCATGTAGTTATACTAGACACTCTTAGACTTTCTTTATAGAAACCAGGATTAGAAAAATAAGAAAAAAAAACAGGATTTGCAAAAATAGCGCCACCTCTGTCCTCTGGTTGTGTGTGGCATTACAATTTAGCTCCGTTCACTTTAATAGAACTGAGCTGCAAACCCACACCCTGAGGTGCTGTTTCTGGATAAAAGTGGCCATATTTTTTTTTTTAATTAGGCTGAATCACCTTTATGAGTGATAAATTCCAAAGGCAATGAGGTCACCATATTAGGAAGCAATGGAGCATTGCATCTGGGTATGCACTAGAAACAAGAGTGAAACGTGCTGGTGAGGCCTCATGTACAGTGTTAAGGCTCTATTACATGGGCCGATGCTGAGGCGCAGCTCGCTATAACATGTGCTGAAAGTGAGCGGCGAGACTGCAGGGGGTGTGGGAGGGGCTCCTATTACACAGAGCAACGGCCAACAGACCGTCCTTATTGTTAATAAAACAAGAATCTGATCCTTGCCTTTAACACTAGCTATTACACCAAGCGATACGGCTAATAATCGCTTGGTGTAATAGGGCTTTTACTTCATGTCATTAATAATAGGTGGTCCGAGCTGCAACTACAAACCACACAATGGCTTTCTGTTTTTTTGTGGCACGGATCACGGCCCCAACATGGATCTGTAGCACCTATGGATGGATGGGTTAGTTAGCTAACACCTAAGAATACCCATAGTAACCCATAGTACTCCTTTTCTTATAAGATGTGTGCACCCCAATCGGCTGGTAACAGGTCTCTCTTCCCTTTCAGCCAGTGGACTATGAAATGAACAAGGCCTTTTTACTAAATGTTATGGTGACAAATCAAGCCCCTCTGGCCAGCGGCATTCAGATGTCCCTCCTGTCCACCTCCGCGGTGACCATTTCCATCATGGATGTCAATGAAGCACCATACTTCCCCAACAGAAATGACCCCATCAGGCAGCTGGAGGGGGAGCCGGCGGGCAGACTGCTGACTACATTCTCAGCTATGGATCCAGACCGCTCTATGCAGCAAGCTCTGAGGTGAGTGACACATGACATGTGCATTGCATTCCTGAATGTGAGAAATATCTAACTCCATATCAAGTTTCAGGGGCAAATCAATCATCTAGAACACAAGAAATTTGGAAATTCTCCCCCATACTTTAACCAGGTGTGGGAGAGAAGGCCCTGACTTTCAAGACAATTTCTACAATAGAAACAAATGTTGAGTGGTGTCCATTGTATCTCATTGGTGTCCAAACTGCGGCCCTCCAGCTGTTGCGAAACCACAACTCCCATCATGCCTGGACAGCTAAAGCTTTGGATTTGGCTGTCCAGGCATGATGGGAAATGTAGTTTTACAACAGCTGAAAGGCCGCAGTTTGGAGACCCATGCAATAGAGCAGGGGTCTCAAACTCAATTTACTCGGGGGCCGCTGGAGGTAGAGTCTGGGTGAGGCTGGGCCGCATCAGGGTTTCCACAAGAAAAGCTCTTACAAAAACATTCCAATGTCATCAAATGTAATTATTATTATTCAGATTCAAATGTCTGTATTGACAGTTCCTTAACATTTAACTTTCTGAACATGAAAGTTACATCAGGTGAATCACAGGGGACGTCTTCATTGATCCCTTTTCATGATCTTCTCCTTCTCTCCTGGGCCATTGTGAGAACTTCTTCGAGCCACGAATCCACAAAATCTACCAGAGAAACATATTAGGCTCCTCACTCTGACACCATCCTCATCTCTCTATTAACTGCACATCTGTATTGGCCCCTTTACAGCCCCATTTAGTAGGTAGGCTGACTCTATCTGATCCACCTTATAGAATATGCCCCCCTCTGTGTAGAGATGGCCCCTTGCTCAGTCTTCCATATAGATGGCCCCCCTTATCTCCCCCCATATAGATGCCTCCTTCATGTTGCCCCCTTATCTCTCCCCCATATAGATGCCTCCTTTATGTTGCCCCCTTATCTCCCCCCATATAGATGCCTCCTTTATGTTGCCCCCTTATCTCCCCCCCATATAGATGCCTCCATTATGTTGCCCCCCTTATCTCCCCCCATATAGATGCCTCCTTTATGTTGCCCCCCTTATCTCCCCTCCATATAGATGCCTCCTTTATGTTGCCCCCTTATCTCCCCCCCCATATAGATGCCTCCTTTATGTTGCCTCTCTTATCTCCCCCCATATAGATGCCTCTTTTATGTTGTCCCCTTCTTAACTTTTCCCCAATATAGATGCCTCCCTTATCTTTCCCCCCAAATAGATGCCTCCCTTATAAATGCCCTCCCCCCCTCTTTGTAGATGTTGTCCCCATATCTTGTACCCCGCCAAGTAGATAAAGAACAAAACAAAAAAACAACTCACCTAACACATCGATCCCCCGTTGCAGCTCCCTTCTTACGGACGGACCCCCGGCTGATGCTGCCTCCCTGGGGGTGTCCCCGGGATTCCCGGGCAGCACGCGCACCAGGGAGCTGTGTGCGCCAGGCTGTTACTTCCGGGTCAGCGCTCCCTGACCCGGAAGCAACAGCCGATGCGCACGCAGCTCCCTGGTGCGCGTGCTGCCCGGGAATCCCGGGGACATCCCCAGGGAGGCAGCATCAGCCGGGGGCCGTCCAACACAGACTCTTGTGACCGCAAGCAAAACACTGCTTGCGGTCACAAGAGTGATCGATCAATGGGCCGGGCGGCGGAGGGGGGCCGCCGGGCAGTAAAGTGGTGGGGGCCGCAAACTTGTGTCGCGAATTTGAGACCCCTGCAATAGAGTATACATGTATATGGGGCAATCAGGAGAGAACTTTCAGCCAGACAAGCGTTGAGCTTATGGATATATGTATGGGCAGCGTTATTGATCTCCAAGTCTTCACCCTTAACCTTCGCCAGATGGTATGGAGTGTGTTACAGGAGAATCCCTAGTTGCAGTCCATAGAATAGTCATCAGTAGGACTGATGTAGTAGCAGCTTTGTCAAAGTTCATCACTAGGAGGGCAGCCAGGATGTGACAGGCTGGAGGATGAAACTGGAGGGTACTCAGGAATGTAGGGTAAGGATTCCTAGGTTACGGAATAGAACAGTGGTTACCAAATGAAGCAGAGGCAATATGGGGGCCCAAGGCCGAGGTCCAGAGAAGGGTCAGTGAGGAGCCATGACAGAGACAGTCGTATGAGGACAGGGTATGAAGCTCATCTTTGGGCACAGGTTGCCTTATTGAGTCATGAAGCAAGAGCAGGAGGGTTGTGGTGCAGTCAAGTTAGGGGTGAAGCGTCCAGTCACCTAGCAACAGGACACAGCCATTGACAGGGTCTGCAGCTGCCCACGAGGACACGGCGCAGAAATCGGACAAAGTGAATAACTTGTTGGATCTCCAATTCCTCCAGTGATAGCTGTGACAAGTCACCTGAGCGATGGCTGCATTATTACATCCATTACAGTACACTGTCCCAGCGTCTCTTTCTTCTAATGATATCCTCTGGGCCTTCAGAGCACTGACCTTTCTGTCATACCGACAAGCTGGCATCTTAGATTCCTGAGCGTCGTTGAATTGTGTCAGGGTGCAGACGCGACCATCGAGCTTCCCATACACCCCCGCTGCTGTAATACAGTCCCCAGGGGGTGTTGGAGATAAAAGGGGGTCAACTGCAGGAAGACGGGAGGGGGGAGCAGCTGCTATCCCACAATCCTGCACCGCAATGACTTTTTAGCTCTTTTCTTTCTTCTGGTGATGGCGGTGAGAGTCCGGCCGGTGTGAGCCCAATTACCCGCACTTCACCGGTGACATTTTTATAATCATTATGTGGTTCAGACACTTCACTCGGGGGCCCGGCCGACTGACAGAGAAAATGATTATATTGACTCATGGAGGCTCCTTCCTATCGCTCCTGGACATATAATGAAGCCTTTAGAAAGACATTCCCAGTTAACAAGGCAATTTCTTCTTATTTGTTCCAGGTTGTATCGCCGGCGCTGTCACGCGGTGTTTCGTTCTCTTTGTGGTTATTTTTTTGTTAAGGTTTGAAATACTCGGCCCCCATTCCTTATTGTTGTTTTTGTGAAAATGATAGCTGGAAATTGTTTTCGGGGGAAAAGAAAAGAGTTATCTAACTTTGAGAAGTATTTTGGGAGTAAAGCAATGCGGCAAGTGAGGCCGTTGATCTACCACATCCGTGCCAATAATGTATCCTCGTGTAGCCAGGTGGCAATGAGGAGTGATAGCACCACGTTTTTTCCAACAATTTCCAAGCGCCAAAAACATCTTTCAAATTGTCTGAATTATGTCAAATTTTAATGCCGCAGCAAGTGTTTAATTTTTTTGTCTTTATTTTTCTATAGGACGAGCCATATGAGGAATTGTATTTTTTGCAGGACTTGCTATATTTTTATCCCGTGCTGATTAAAATTTTTCACTGAAAAAAAACATTTGTGATGAATTACAAACAAATTTTGTAGTTACAATGATTTTGTAGGGCATTTTATGCAGCGTTTACCATACAATAAAACTGACACCCCAGGTCAGTACAAATACAATACCAAATGGGGCTAATTCTTCGCTTCATGATGGAGTTTTATTGGTACCATGGGGGGGGTACTTTTTGATCACTGTTTGAGTTTTTCTGGCATCTGATGGAGCCCATATTTTTTTTTACATTCAATGATGGAAAAAAATCTAAAAAGGGTGGCAGTACAGATCTGTTGGAACATGCAATGCTATGAGAAAACAAAAATGCTGACTGCACAAAAAAAAGCTGTGAATAGAAACAGTTCAGTTGTTAGTATAAGTGTATATGCCTATGCAGGACACTGGGGGGCGGGGCATGGTCACATGCTCCTCCATGTCGGCCATCTTATAAACAGACTCACCACAAAGCAGGGCAGCCCAGCCTGGAGGAGGGAGTCTGATGTTAGCTCTATGAGGTACACAGGGAGCTGCTGTCAGTATATACAGTGAGTACACTTACTAATATTTTACACTTACTATAAAGTGGCCAACCTCAAAATATTGGCAACGATCAAAAATTTAATGAGCCCCTCTATATTTAGAATCCCTATTGTTCCATTCCCATTTGTTTAAAAAATCGTGACAATGCATAAACAATCTACTGCAATGCTATTTCAGTTTTTTTATTTTACTCAGGTGGGGGCTGTTATAGATATATATATATATATATATATATATATATATATATATATATATACAGGGGCGTAGCTTATGTCCATTGGGCCCTGGTGCAAGAGTTCAACTTGGGCCCCCCCCCCCTTCCTCGACCAAGCGATGTGATAGATAGATAGATAGATAGATAGATAAAAGATTATTTAGGAGTATATAGTTAATATTATCACCATACATATTACCGCTATACTGTTACTGACCAAATCCTGTATACTGAGACCAATATTACCAATAGTACCAGTATACAAGGGGGAAATATTACCACTGCACCACAGCCACTACCATCACCACCATATTGTTACTGTCCAAATCCTGTATACTAAGACCAATAAAACACAGTACCAGATAGCAAGTAACAAATATTACCACCACATACTGACTAACACCACCGCTGCTACTGAATATTCCACTGTACACAGATCACTATCACCTTATCCAGTCATATATTGCCAGATCCAGCTCTACACAGGTTCTTTACTCCATATACAATACAGTGCAGTTATATCAGGTGACTCACAGGGGACATCTTCTCAGAGTTCAGAGATCAGAGATTTACCCTTTTCATGTTCTTCTCCATCTGCCCTGGGCCATTATGAGAACTTCTCTGAGCCACAAATCCACAGAATCTGCCAGACAGACATATTAGGCTCCTCACTCTGGCACCATCCTCTCTCTACAAACTGCACATCTGCATTGGCCCCTTTACACCCTCATTTAGTGGGTAGCCCTGACACTATATTATCCTCTAATAGTATATGCCACCCCTGTGTTGATGGCCCCTTGTTCAGTCTTCCATATAGATGGCCCCATGTGCATCTCCTTGTCTCTGTGTAGTCCCCCTATGGTAGATGCCCCCCCCCCCCCCATGTAGTCCACCTTACAGATGGCCGCTTTGATGGTCCCCTCTGTGTATTCCCTATAGTATACAGCCCCTCCTCTCTGTAGTCCCCCTTATAGATACCCCCCTCTGTGTATTGTCCCTTACAGATTGCCCATCTGTGTATCCCCTCTTTATATATGGCTCCCTCTGTGCAGTCCCCCTTACAGATGCCCCCTGTGTTGTCCCCCTCTGCCCCCCTTTTAGATGGTCCTGTGTTGTCCCCCATATAGATGGTCCCCCTGTGTTTTCCCCCCTTATAGATGGCCCCTCTGTGTTGTCCCTTATACATGCCCCCTTATAAATTGCCAATCTGTGTTGTCCCCCTTATATTGCCCCCCCTTGTAGATGCCCCCCATGTTGTCCTCTTATACAGGCCCTCCCTTGTAGATGGCCCCTATGTTAGCTTCTTATACATGCCCCCCTTATGTTGCACCCCCTTCTAGATGCCCCCTTATACATGCCCCCTGTGTTGTCCCCGTATGTTGCCCTCCCCCTTATAGATGGCCCCCTCGGTGTCGCCCCCATTGTTGTCCCCCTATACATGCCCACCTTATGTTGCCCCCCCTTGTAGATGCCCCCTTATACATGCCCCCTGTGTTGTTCCCCTTATCTTGCCCCCCCATAGACCCCTCTGTGTTTCCCCCCTTTATAGATGGACCCCTCTGTGTTGCCCCCCCTTTATAGATGGACCCCTCTGTGTTGCCCACCCTTGTTGTCCCCTTATACAAGCCCCCTTATGTTGCTCCCCCCTTGTAGAGGTCCCCCGTGTTGTCCTCTTATATTTGCCCCCCTCATCTCGTTCCCCGCAAAGCAAATAAAAAGAAAGAAAAGAAAAAAAAACAACTCACCTAACACCTTGCTCCCCCTCGCAGCTCCCTTCTTCTCTCTTCCTATGC
This sequence comes from Dendropsophus ebraccatus, assembly GCF_027789765.1. Classification (NCBI taxonomy): domain Eukaryota; kingdom Metazoa; phylum Chordata; class Amphibia; order Anura; family Hylidae; genus Dendropsophus; species Dendropsophus ebraccatus. Next base: position 51,726,899 of record NC_091467.1, read on the forward strand.
GATGTTGGACGGGCCCCGGGCTAATCCTGGCTCCCTGGGGGTGTCCGCGGGATTCCTGGGCAGCACACTCACCAGGCAGCTGTGTGCGCCGCGGCTGTTACTTCCGGGTCAGAAAGCGGTCTCCCTGACCTGGAAGTAACAGCCCGGGGGCGCACACAGCTCCCTGTTGCGAGCGGCAGCGGCGGGCGGGTGACGGAAAATGGGTTGCCAGGCAGTGCGGTGGCAAGGAGGGGGGCCGCGGGCCCCCCTCGCTGGCGGGCCGGGTTGCAACGGCGACCGTTACAACTGCCATAGCTACGTCACTGTATAAATATATATATATATATATATATATATATATATATATATATATATAGTAATATGTCTTTGTGCCCAATCACTACACGTTTTCTGCAGCAGATCTGAGCATACCCTTGTGGAGACCATGTATGAGGCTCCAGCCATCCTCCCTCCTCCATGGCAGTGAGTGAATGCTGCATATAGTGTCCTGGGTCTATTGAGGCTGAATCTACCTGTTGGGGTCAGTCTTATAAGAAAATTGGTTCCATCTGTAACCACTGTTGTTTTAATGAGCTTGGGAGACGGCGATAGTGAAATTGTCTGAAGTTCTAAAAGCCGAGGAGTTTTGGCTGGCTCCATCTCAATATAAAGTCTTGGGCACCATCCAACCTCGTTCAGATTCAATTGTAGCTGGAGAAAAACCACTTTGTATTGACCAATGTCTTTCCCCAGAGCAGAGCGCCCGCTCACGACTGGCAACCGGAGCTGTTGTTAATGGAGCCTGCTGGATTGATGCCAGGATTGATCTGTATTCTCTTCTTTATGGTGCTATATCATGTCTCCTCTCCAGGTACACCAAACTGTATGACCCTGCAAACTGGCTGGCCATCAACACGACAAACGGCCAAGTGTTCACCACTGCCGTGCTGGATCGAGAATCTCCTTTTGTGAAAGACGATATCTACGAGGCCAAGTTTCTGGCCACTGACAATGGTGAGATCCTTCAGATCAGTAATCGCCTTCATGCAGTATGTTTATCCAAATAGGTCTTTCAGGGATTTGCAGGCAGTCTCCTATCCAATCTGACATGGGATATGGAGAGATGCAACTGCAGGCTTGACAGTAGGGATGCTGAAGCAACTGTATTAATATCATGCATAGTACCTGCCTGTGACACCCAGAATGCAGTCTATGCAACAGTTTCTGCAATGGTGAAGTGCTCTATGCAAATTAGTTCACCTCCAAAAGAAAGAAAACTATCTCACACTAGCCAAATTGGTGACTCTTCCATTTGGAGGAGATCTAATTTGCATAGTGCATACATTAAGGGTTTATCCCGCATAGAATTGTATGAAGAAAGTTCCATTACTGTGAGCTATCAGGACACAAGTAAGGGAAGTCACTCATGTTGTTGTTACTCACAGGCGTTCCTCCCGCTAGCGGCACCGGCACACTGCAGATACAGCTTATTGATATCAATGACAATGCCCCTGAACTGCACCCGAAAGAAGCGCAGATCTGCGAGAGGCTGAACTCCAACCGGATAAACATCACTGCCACCGACGTGGACCGCAAGCCAAGCGGGGACCCCTTTGTTTTTGAACTTCCGACTGTTCCCTCCAACATAAGAAGAAACTGGACCATCACCAGGATAAACGGTGAGTGATAAAGGATGGCAGGTTCACTTTAAAAAATAGTTGTAGGGTCGGGATGTCAGCCTGCTCCATACATCAGCAGCCAGAATCAGAGATAACTCTGATCCCAGCTTTTTAGACTCCTAAATACACAGCACTAGGTGGTTGGGTGCTGAGTGGCAGTCCTGACATCTCTCTAGTTGAGCCCCTGCAATGCAGTTTGACCATTATGGCAACTGGGGGCCCAATGAAGACATGCTGCCATGATCATTAACCTAGTAAACCTTGCAATGGGTAGGTTGTAATACTTTAGTTATAGGTAGTGCAGTGTACTGAAGAAGTTATCGAGCAAGGTCCCCAGATGGACCTAAAAAAAAGTAAATAGAAAAAAATTCTTAAAAATGTAAAAGAAAAAAGCCCAATGATAAATTTTATTTTGTAAACATTAATATTAATAATAAAAAGAGTATTTAAAAATTCTAGTCACCCCCTTTTTCCATTTTTTTGTATATTATAAAAGTGAACATAATAGATATCACCACGTGATAAGCTGTCTCAACACTGAAAATAGCACAAAAAGTACCCAATATTGGAATTGCCGTTTTCTGGTCACCTCGGATCCCAAAAAACGTGGATGAAAAAGCGATTCAGAATTTGTATGTGCCCAGAAGAGAATCAATAAAAGCTACGGCTTGTCACGCAAAAAATAAAAAAAAGTTCTTGTAACACCAGTTTCATTTCTAATCTGTTCTGTGTTCTCCTGCTGCCACCTTGTGTTCATTTTAGGTAACTACGCCAGACTCAGCTTGCAGATTGGTTACTTGGAATCTGGAGTCTATGAAGTCCCTGTCATTGTGACCGACTCAGGGAACCCTCCGCTATACAACACGTCCATCATCAGGGTGAAGGTCTGTCCCTGCGATGAAAATGGAGACTGCACAACCATTGGGGCGGTGGCTGCCACCAAGCTGGGCACAGGAGCCATTATTGCCATACTCATCTGTATTATTATCCTACTATGTAAGTGAAGATAACACTGTTCTCCAGCCTGTGAGTCTCCAGCTGGGTACATTTCTCTGTGAAATCACTGTCCTGGTCTGTCATATCAAGTCAATGTAGATGATGATTGTATGTATTAAACTGTAACAGTCAGCAGAATAGTGAGTGCAGCTCTGGAGTATAATACAGGATGTAACTCAGGATCAGTACAGGATAAATAATGTAATGTATGTACACATGGACCCCACCAGCAGAATAGTGAGTGCAGCTCTGGGGTATAATAAAGGATGTAACTCAGGATCAGTACAAGATCAGTAATGTAATGTATGTACACAGTGACCCCACCAGCAGAATAGTGATTGCAGCTCTGCAGTATAATACAGGATGTAACTCAGGATCAGTACAGGATAAATAATGTAATGTATGTACACATGGACCCCACCAGCAGAATAGTGAGTGCAGCTCTGGGGTATAATACAGGATGTAACTCAGGATCAGTACAAGATCAGTAATGTAATGTATGTACACAGTGACCCCACCAGCAGAATAGTGATTGCAGCTCTGGAGTATAATACAGGATGTAACTCAGATCAGTACAGGATAAGTAATGTAATGTATGTACACAGTGACCCCACCAGCAAATAAAGTGAGTGCAGCTCTGGAGTATCTGTTTACATACATTACAGTGACTCCACCAGCAGAATGCAGCTAACTCTTCAATCAGCTGGTGGGTTGCTACAAGTCAGGCCTTAAATTTTGGGTTTTTGATTCATTTCACTTTAGGAAACACACAGGTCTCCTCTGATCCGCTTCCCCATAACACTTAGCTCCATGACTGCATTAGTTGTGATGGCCGCTCTTTGGCACATACCTCTGCAGACACCTGCCCTGAGAGCACATGTGTCCTTGTGAGAGCGCACAATGTCACCGCACCGCTGTTTACACCCAGAATTATTCCAATCACTCAGCCCTGGGAGCAAGGTGACCATAATCAAGGGGGATCATTAGCATGGAGCGCACCGGAGAACAATCACACCGCCGCCGCCGCCGCATTCTGTTATTCCTGCATCCGCTTAACTTTTATGTTTGTTTAAAATACGTCGGCCCATCGTCACACGAAGTTAATTCTCTTTGAAGGGTAATAGGGATGGGGGCTTTCATTAGCCGCTCAGGTTTTGTTCCTTTGAAAGCTTTTAGTGATTCGCTCTTTTTTTCTGCTTTAGGGATTTTTTTTTTGTTTGTTTTATTAAAAAAAGAAGTAATTTTCTGATGTAACAGAATAAACAGCTCTTTATTAGCTGGATTATCCTGATGAATATTCAGGCATATACAGCAGACTTTGTGTTTGTTGTAGTTGGGTATTACTGCGGTGTTTGTGCTGCTTTTACATTCCCAGATCCAATCGTTGCTGTGAGAAACAAAACGACTGTAGCTAAAGTGCTGCGCTCCGTATAGCTTATCTTCTCCTCCCGTACACTTGGTGAAATTAGGTGATCACTTACTGCTCATAGCCGTCTGCTCAGCCGTGTCTATCTGACTGTAAGGTTTCTTCTGTTTGAGGTGGGTTTTGTGCTGATGCAGTCCTTGTTTCCTATGTATGTTAATGGAAACAATCATCAAGCTTGTCACCTGTAACAGCTTAGCTCAGCTCCTATAATACTGGGGGAGAGCTGGCGTATTCCTGCATCAGATGACTGCAGAGTATCAGGAAGAAAGATGTCACTTCACAGAGAGTTGGTACTGTACAGATGCTGAAAAAGCAGGAAATAATTTCGGTTCTGATGTCAGCAGAATAGTGATTGCAGCTCTGGAGTATAATACAGGATGTAACTCACATCAGTACAGGATCAATAATGTAATGTATGTACACAGTGACCCCACCAGCAGAATAGTGAGTGCAGCTCTGGAGTATAATACAGGATGTTACTCAGGATCAGTACAGGATAAGTAATGTAATGTATGTACACAGTGACCCCACCAGCAGAATAGTGAGTGCAGCTCTGGGGTATAATACAGGATGTAACTCAGGATCAGTACAGGATAAGTAATTTAATGTAATGTATGTACACAGTGACTCCACCAGCAGAATAGTGAGTGCAGCTCTGGAGTATAATACAGGATGTAACTCAGGATCAGTACAGGATAAGTAATGTAATGTATGTACACAGTGACTCTACCAGCAGAATGAGTACAGCTCTGGGGTACAATACAGGATAAATAATGTAATGTATGTACACAGTAACCCCACCAGCAGAATAGTGAGTGCAGCTCTGGGGTTTAATACAGGATGTAACTCAGGATCAGTACAGGATAAGTTATGTACGTACACACTGGGGGACATTTATGAAGGCTATGGCCGGGGTGTACGCCAGGAAGGAGGCGCAGATTTACCCCTTCTCCCTGGTGTACGCATGCCGTATCCCCGGCTCGCCTGATGAGCAGGCAGGGGGGAAGGGATCGGAAAGGCGTATCATGGGGTACACCTGCTCGCAGGCCGAAATAATGATACAAATCTATGCCTGCTGGAAGCAGGTGTAGACTTGGTGCTCTGAGATTCTGCCGGGCGCAGGGCCGTCTGGGTTTACTAAGAGGCGTGTGCCTCTTCGTAAATCCAGCTGTGAAAAAGGAAGCAGGGCTTTATTTAACAATGGTGTACTTGTACACCGGTCTTCATATATGTCCCCCCAATGACTTTACTAGCAGAATAGTTAGTACAGCTCTGGAGTATAATATAGGATGTAACTCAGGATCACCAATGTAATGTAATGTGGTATACACATATACTCACCAGTACTAGTCAAAGACAGTGGAATAATTACTCTTAAGTACTTGCAATGAATGAGATGTCTCAGAATATGGTCTTGTTCTGAATAGGGAAGGTAATAGAACCACTTCTCTTTTTCTCTTAGCTATGGTCCTCCTGTTTGTCATGTGGATGAAGCGCAGAGAAAAGGAGCGACATACAAAGCAGCTGCTGATTGATCCGGAGGATGACGTTAGAGACAACATTCTGAAGTATGATGAGGAGGGAGGCGGTGAGGAGGACCAGGTAATGCCCACATGGATGAATACACGTACTGGTCCAGCCATGATCAGTCTCCCGTCACCTAGCAGCCATAGGGATAGAGTCAGATATCTGTTGCCAAACTAAACCTTTTGTCTTCCCACCAGGACTATGACCTAAGTCAGCTGCAGCAGCCTGAAACGCTTGATCACGTGTTGAACAAGGTGGCAGGAGTCAGACGGGTGGACGAGAGGCCTGTGGGTGCGGAGCCACAATACCCCATAAGACCTGTAATTCCACACCCAGGGGATATTGGAGACTTTATCACTGAGGTATCTTTTTTATTTGGTCATACCCCTTGGTAGCATTGCCTTATTATGAGTAAGCCTCGAATGGGTGCCCTCTGATGGGCAGCGGTCCTCGACACCCCATCTCTAAGTTCAGTCTGTTTGATCACTTGGATGGCATTGTCAATGTGGCAGCCACGGAGTCAAATGATCATACACTTATCTCCAATCCTGTGTGTAGGTGATTTTCTCTGTTAAAAATTCCTCTAAAATAAAAAATTGGCTGGGTACTAAGGGGTTAAACCTCCCATTGTTCGGCCCAATACATTGTGCACCTCAGTAGGGTTTGGAGGCGTATTATTAGGATGTGAATGGCAGCCGTACAGAACCTCTTCCCCCCTCTGCGGACACCATTGTTATCTCAGGTATAACGTGACATCTGACTATTGGAGGTGAGCGATTTTCTTCGGTCCAGTCCATACAATACGCACTAGAAGAATGACAGCAACAAAGAGCTCGGTCTCCTGTAATCACACAGGAGTCTGTGCGTTTTTTTTGTGAGTACCGTCTCTTTTATTAAAGAAAGTGCTCTCCTATTTTCTAATCAAATCGAGATTTTATTTCCTCGGAGACGGCTGGCAGATATCAGGAATATTAAATGCGGCCATGTTTTAATTAGAATAACATATTGTTCCGGCTTTTATCTGTCAGTGTTTTGCACTTCGGGCCCACACAGCTTTGTGGAGTCAGTAAATGACTCTATATGAGAATGTGGGGTCTGCGCCCCTGGGCTTCATGCTGTCTGATGGTATTACCATCAGCGTCCTCATGAAATGACCGCTAATCCAAAGTTCATTGTCTCACATTAAATCAGGCAATCCACCGAACAAGGAACCTCAAGACCTAAGTGTTCAGTTATTTGTTATATAGTCATACATATATTACCATCTTACTGAGAGGTGTGTGATACATATTACTGATATAATGTTATTACTGAGCTGGGGGAGACTATCTCTTATAGTGGCCGTTAGCTGTCCTGGCTTCCCCATACATATGCATGCTGAGCGTGTGTGTGTTCATATGCACGCCCCCCTGAGCTGAGTGTGCAGATGTATAGAGGCTGCGATTGGCAGCAGCCTATCTCTAGGGAAAATAAAAGGACTATGCCACAGACAGAGGTGTCGGACATCAGCTTGAGCTGGCCATGTATTTTGGAACAAGTCATTTGCTGATGTCTTAAAAAGCCAACATTAGAGATGAGCAAACCTTGAGCATGCTCGAGTCCATCAGAACCCGAACTTTCGGCATTTGATTAGTGGTGGCTGCTGAAGTTGGATAAAGCCCTAAGGCTATGTGGAAAACATGGATATAGTCATTGGCTGTATCCATGTTTTCCAGACAACCTTAGAGCTTTATCCAAGTTCAGCAGCCCCAGCTAATCAAATGCCGAAAGTTCGAGTCGGATGGACCCGGTTCGCTCATCTCTAGCCAACATCCATTAAAGGTGTATGGGCCTGTTTAGTTGCTCATCAAGTTAAAGGAGTTATCTAGGACTATATAAAGCACAGATACTTTCTTGCAATAACAGCACCACCCCTGTCCTCAAGTTGTAGGTGGTATTACAATTCAGCTCCGTTCACTTCAATCGAACGGAGCTGCAAAACCAGGGGTGCTGTTTCTGGAAGAAAGTGGCCATGTTTTTCTAAGCCTGGATAACCCCTTTAAGTAAAATCTCATAGTGAAAGAGATTGTAAGCTTTAGGCGCAAGTGAGCAGTGTGTGGCCCCCTTCCGATTTTGGGCCCTAAGGAACTGCCAATTTCTCCTCCTCACTTGTACGCTTAGCCTTGCCACATAGTTCTGGTTTGCAGATTATGGTCTGTATCTGCACAGTAAAATATAATATATCTTTAACCTCACAGCAATTGAGGCCTTCAGCCACTAAACTTAAAAGGACATACAGTATAAGGCTATGTTCACACAACGTATATTTTCTTTAAACCACGGCCGTTGTTGCACATTGCAACACATTGGGATTATTACGAAAGTATATGTTACCTTGCCGTCTATAGGATCCCGGCCGGAGTGTATACACATAGGGGGAGATTTATCAAAGGGTGTAAAATTTAGACTGGTGCAAACTGCCCACAGCAACCAATCACAGTTCCTCTTTCCTTTCAGCACTGCCTAAAGCTGAGCTGTGATTGGTTGCTGTGGGCAGTTTGCACCAGTCTAAATTTTACACCCTTTGATAAATCTCCACCATAGTATACACTCCGGCCGGGATCCCTAGTGGCGCCGCAAACAACTGATATGTCCGTTTCTGCGGCCACTATTCATTGAATAGCGGCCGCAGAAAACCTTGTCAGTGCACACTATGGAGCGAGCGGCTTCGGCGGCACGCTCCATTGTGTGATGTTGGGAGTTCTGATGCGGATGCGCACGCATCAGAACTCTGCGGCCCTAAAGTTCATCCGTCCGGTACTGCAGTACCAGCCGGGATGATCTTTTCTGAGACCGGCCGTTCCATGAACCGGACAGGTCCCGGAACGGCCGGTCTCATACTATGTATGGTCATAGCCTAAAGATGATACCGATTTTTGGCCAGGCACCTTACCGGAGGTAGCTGCTAACACTAGCAGTTGCCTTTATCATTGCTGCCTCCTGGTTGTGATAGATCGTGTGTTTGATTTGGGTGAGAAAATGTCCAGTTTCGGTACTGACCCCAGTTATCTGCCCCCTCTTTCTCCAGCCTCTAATGCTTCCCTTCTCTCTTTTCCCCCCACAGGGCCTGCGAGCAGCAGACAATGATCCTACAGCGCCACCTTATGACTCCCTCTTGGTTTTCGACTATGAAGGCAGCGGGTCCACCGCCGGCTCTGTTAGTTCTCTCAATTCCTCCAGCTCCGAGGATCAGGACTTTGAGTACTTGAATGACTGGGGCCCCCGCTTTAAAAAACTGGCGGATTTGTATGGCGGTGGAGAGGAGGATTGATGGGACATCTGCATCTGACCAGATCATAACCTCCTCAGTTGTACAGTGGCAGCTTTCATTTTTTTATTATTAAACTCCCAACTCCCACCCCCCTCCGTCCTGACTGCGTTCTTTCTAGTGCTAAACTAGGCAAACTTTCTGAGCTTCATTCCAGTTTCACTTGGCAGAGGCGTCAGGCTTGGACACCCTTTATCTCCATTATATACTTCACTCTGCACCAGGTAAAGACGATTGTGTTGTCTTTGTGGTATACTCTACATAGCAGTCATTGCGGAGTCCTAGTTTAAAGGGGCACCTCCATCCAATTTCTTTATAGTATTATTATTATTATTAGAATTTTTGGCAGTATTATTACTTCAGCAGGACCTTGCACTTAGAAAATAAATGGAAAATATTGTATTTGTCTAGCAGTTGGACTAATCTTGGTTTACTGCTAATCCTAATATACTGGTGGGTGGAGGGTTGTAGGGACAGAATGACAGCGTTGTTCTCCTGGTAGTCCTAGATAAATATGGCTTAGGCACAGGCAATGAAAAGTAAAAAATATGAAAGAGAAGAAAAAGATGACAGCACAAAATCCACTGCCCCTCTGGGGAGGAGGCTTTGTCTAATAGTAGAGTCCTCCCCCGAAGTATAGAGCATTTCATCAGTAATGTAAGGTGTCTTCCAGGATTCTTCCATTATGCTAGAAGCTGTAACACTGCTTACTCCTTTCTGGTCACAGAATGTTAAGGGTACATTCACACGTACCGGATCCGCAGCTGATCTCATTTAAATAACTGAACACAGCATCAAATCTGCACCATCAAATCTGAACGGGTACTTCTCATTTTATTACTCCCAGCAACTTTGCAGTCCACTGATATAGCGAGTGGTTTACCGGAAGTCCTATAAAGTTGCAGTTACACTTACATTGCTAATCTATGGGACTTTTGGCAATTCTGTATACCTCTCTCTTTGGCAGAGGAATTCAGAACTGCCAGTGCAATAAAACAAGAAGTACCCTTTAAAAGTGGTTATCAAAATTAGAAAAAAACATAGCTGCTTCTTCCAAAGACAGCGCTACCCCGGTTCTTAGGTTGTGTGTAATGTTGCAACTCATCTCAAGTCTCTTCAATAGATCCAAGCTGCAATACCACACACAAGCTAAGTACAAGACTGGCACTTCTAGAAGAAAGACGCTATGGTTCTTCTAATTGTGGATAACCCCTTGAACTGCCGTGCTAATAGTGTGCACAGACAGGAAGTTGGAGGCTCAAAACAGGAAGTAGTTTGCATTGTGTGACAGTAAAAAAAATTATAGTGTGGAAATTAGACACCCTTTTTTTTCTTTTCTTAAAATCTGGGGGGGGGGAATAAAAATTGTTGGAAGTGTCCCTTTAACAAAGAAGATGCAAGGAGTCAGGACTTTACTGTCAAAAGTATGATTATGACTTAAAAAATTGGATTTAGAGTGTTATTATAAGTATTATTATTTGTGATAGGTCTTATCATTATTATCTCATGTATTACATCCTGGTCAGATCTGAACTCTATAAGTGACGGTAAAGGGCGGATAGTTACTATAGCTTACCTGCTGGCTGAACAGTAATCCAGGGGCGTCTTGCCAGCGGGGAAGAAGCGAACCCCCAACTGGAACGAAGCATTAGTCACTTTTTTTGTCTTGAACTTACTAGGAATCCGGCATGTCTGTGTTTCCATTACTGCTGCTTCCCGCCCTTTATTTTCTCTGTGTGCGCGTGTATATAATATATATCTCTAGGCGTATATTATATCCACCCTCACACACGCATCTGTACATAGGTGAGCAGGGAGGTTTCCTGAAGACTTGAGTGATACGCCACTCGACCGTCTTAACTTGAAAAAAAAACTTTTTTTAAGAAGCACTGTTTTTACAAAGGAAAACAAAACAACCAAAAAAAATAAAAAATATGTAAAAAAATAAAAATAAAAAAAAATAATGTTTTTGAAAAGTGCCTTTTCGGTACATTATGTGAGGTGATATAAGTCTCAGGAGAAGTCGGAGGAGGGAAGAGGGATTGAGAGGTGCCGGAAGGGATGTCGCTGTGGGAATCTATCCTGGTCGTGAAGAGGTTATGCTGGTTTATTGGGGATTTTTAGTGCTTTGCTGTTAGTACCTCCACTGGTTTCTCTGGCAGTGAAGGGGTTAAGAAAGCAGATTTTTCTTATGTGCTCCATTGTGTGTAAGGAGCTTCACCTATCACAAATACATCAGAAACACATGGACTTATTACATTACACCAGAACTATGCATACTGTATATATATCGGAAGGGGTCGTCTGGGATTAGTCAAAAAAGGACGACTGATTTCTAAAAACAGCGCCACCCTTGTCCACAGGACGTGCCTGGCATTGTAGTTTAGCTCAATTCAAGTGCTGTTGGACAAGAGGGGCACAATTTCTCAAAATACAAGCCCCTGCCTATCCCTAATATTGCTGATAGTCTCATTTATGCTGCTCTAGACGGTCATAAGCATTAGCCTATTTGCATCATATGTAGACAGTTGGAGTATGTGAATTTTCTGGGACTGAACCCTGTTGATTTCTATAAAAAAAGGAGCAGAGGAGCCAGGTGATCAGCCCCCCTCGCCCATAGACATACAATGGACTTCTGACTAAGATGAGGGGTTAGGATGTGTGCTATTGATAGGCTACATCAGTGTGCCCCATTCTATGACACTCCAGTTGTTGCAAAAGTACAACTTTCATCGTGTCCTTACACGGCTGATGAGAATTGTAGTTCAAGTCACAGGCTTTCAGGACATATTAGCTCTGTAAGATGAAAACTGTCAGGGAATGACTGGAATTGTAGTTTTACAAGCTGTCAGGGCATAAGCGATGGGGTTTGCAAACTAAAGGCTCTAAAAGCCTAATGGGTAGAGATTAGAAATGAGTGAACCTCCAGCATGCTCGAGTCGATCCGAACCCGAACTTTCAGCATTTGATTAGCGGTGGCTGCTGAAGTTGGATAAAGCCCTAAGGCTATGTGGAAATCATGGATATAGTCATTGGCTGTATCCATTTTTTGCAGACAACCTTAGAGCCTTATCCAAGTTCAGCAGCCCCCGCTAATCAAATACCGAACGTTCGGGTTCGGATCGACTCGAACCCGAACCCGGTTGACTCATCTCTAGTAGAGATGAGCGAACCTCGAGCATGCTTGAGTCCATCCGAACCTGAACTTTCGGCATTTGATTAGCGGTGGCTGCTGAACTTGGATAAAGCCTTAAGGCTATGTGGAAATCATGAATATAGTCATTGGCTGTATCCATGTTTTCCAGACAACCTTAGAGCTTTATCCAAGTTCAGCAGCCGCAGCTAATCAAATACTGAACGTTCGGGTTCGGATGGACTCGAACCCGTACCTGGTTCGCTCATCTCTACTAATGGGTCTTGTAGTTTTTCAGGCCATGATCAAAGAGTTTTAGTTTTGCAAGAAGAAGGTTGTCAGGATATCATAGGAGTGGTAATTTTGCAAGTTGGCATAATGGAAGTCATTGGGAGTCTCGGGTCTGGGAACACTGGGCTATATCATCATGAATATAGTCTCTGACATTCTGTTATGATGGCTTAGTTTTAATAAAAGTGTTCCACAACCTGTAGCTAGCCGTCTGTCAGGGCACGTTGGGAGTTGTAGTTTTACAACAGCTGGAGACCCACAGGTTGGGGAACGCTGACTACATTAGAATGGTGCATTGGCAACAGTAAATCTGCCCCTTTGTATTTAGTTTGTTGTCACCTCCCCCCACCCGCTGCTATACAGGGGGCAGGGGCAACAAGTAGCACAGAGGACAAAGAATATGAAAGTCGGTGCTCCTTCTTGAATCGGGATGTAACTTGTGTTTTTGTAAAGATCTTTTTAAAAATAATATTCATATGAATCATTACATTAAAAGCAACATCAACCACTTACCTATATGTTAGTGAATATATAACATATATTTGAGCTGCACAATTCCCTCTATCTTTACCCTAAATGTCTAGGACCCTTGTCCCGTGTTAGCAATGCCCTCCGGTCATTATGATAAGTTTATATCATGCCTTTACCCCAATTCCCTATCATGTATCCATCGTACACATACTGTCTATTATGCCGCCATGCATGAACAAGTTCGGTCAAACAGGATATGTAATAAAACTATGCATCCAGAACCATATAATAGACAACTCCAGTTTTCTGCCTTTTCACATACAAACCATCAGATTTATGCGAGAGATTCTGAGTGCTGCATTCTGCGTAGTCAAAGTTTCAAAAACATCAAGAAGTGTCTTGCTGCAAAGAGGTCATAGTAAGACCCCTTATGGCTCCTGGCCCTGTCAAGCACAGCACCACATTTAACCATATGCACTCCCGATAAGGGCCAAGACATTGACCTGGTAGGCCTGGCAACACATCTCGAAATCCAGACAGTTTCCAGATGTGTGTCCGGAGCTGTCTGGAATTCTATGGGGCATCCATACTGGGATTCCAAATGATAATAAGAGCGGTTCTATATTTTCTGGCCCTATTTTCTAAAAAAGACACCCTTTAGGAAAAAAAACTGATGGGATTCTGTGCCTAATAAAAATCTATGGGTCTGGAAATTTATCCAGATTTCCTGAAAAATCTGGATAAATTTTAAGGCCGTGTGCATGTGGCCTGAGGAATAAGTGATCCCAAGCATCAAGAGAATGATGGTTCCCGTAAGCACCTTGTAAATGGAGCGATAGTTTGCCTGCTTGACCACCCCTTAATTCATTGTCTACGGGATTGACATCAACAGCTGAAAGCTATGCTAAGCTATACCTGACCATCTCAGTGACAGAGCCCAATCACTCATACATTTTTCACCTGTCCAATGAATGAACAAATTACTGTTCGTTCTCTATCACTGCCCAGTGTAAACATGCCAGCAATCTGTCGTCTGATAGCATCTTTTATGCAAACATCGTTGGCAGCACATGTCCCTGCACAAACCAGCAATGTATAATGTATGACAGTGAGAAGCTTGACTGAATAAAAATGCAAGAATGATCATTCATTCTAACCACTCCTGATGACTGGCAAGTGTGAGGGTAGAAACCACAAATGCATGCACTGACCAATGGAGGCACAAAGTTATGTGGCCGTCAGTCAACGCGTGCAATGTCCGCCTAATGGGACCCTAAACTAAATGAAAATGAAGAAGAGTATCAAAAGAAAAAAATATAAGCACAGTATAATATATATAAAAAGTGTATAGAAAGTATAACCTCTATTAAATCAGAGATCTAACGCTATGGAGAGCAGGATGTGATCTAGAATGAGACTTTTGTAGGACTAGAAAGTAAAGGTGTCTCAGAAGAGAAGGAGGGAAGGTAATTCTCCAACTGAAAGGACTATAAATGACTGAGAGGGTTGTATGAAATTAGAAGAAAAACTGTATATATTCTTCTAGAAATGGTCATAGGTTGTTTCTGGGATTCCAATTCAGCCCTTCCACTTGAATATTCCAATAGAATATTAGACATAATGCGGATATAAGATTGTCACGACTCAATTTTTCTAATTTAAAGGGAATCTGTCCACACCTGAGGTGCTGACAGTGTACTGTATTTGGAGTCCCCTAGTGAGCAAGGTAGTTTTCGGTAATTTGTCCGTGCAGTAAATTATGCACAATCTCCGGTCTCCTACTGTATTGAGGTGTCAAAGAGGAGTTGTTTCTCAGTGTTTGGGACACCTCACCACTCCTTCCTCCTCCCTCTTCTTCATAAATAATCACTGCTGCCCGGCATCCTGCTCACTTAGCTGTTAGCCAGTATCTGCCAACAGAGAAGTGATCTGCAATCAGATATAGTTAAATCACCTAGCCTGTATAGGAGCTTAGGTCTAGGGGTAAAAAAAAATGATGAGGAAAAAAAAAACACTATATATTTATTTTTCTTATCATTGTATTTAAAAAAAAACTAATTTGGACCTGATTAGGAATTTTTTTGCATTTATAAAAATGATCTAATAATGATAAAAAATAAAAATATATATTTCATTTCCATCAGGGAAATGCTGGGGGTCTCTAGATAGGTGAGTTTCCGCTAGACCACAACTCCAATGCATTTGGAGTGTTTCTTTCAGACATAAACTGCCTATAGAGGACTGAACTGCAATCAGAGACACTGGCTGAAAGCTGGGCGAGCAGGAGGCTGGGCAGCATTGATTATTCATGAAAATGACTTCCGGTTACAACACACTGTCAGCACCTTAGGTACAGACAGATTCCCTTTAATACAACCCTAAAGGCCCCCCATATATATTAGAATAAAGTTGTCTGCCCCAGAGGAGTCAAGTCTCTGCTTTCTCCCCACTCCCCACTATCTTTTTAAAATACATGAACTCTAGTATATATATATATATATATATATATATATATATATATATAATTGGGGAAGATGGGATACCAGGCCCTAGTACCCAGTTTGTCAGACATATGAAGAGGGTAGACTATTTCTTAGCTGGGGAATCTCTTTAACCATTTCCGTATATCTATAGTGGAGTAGGCTATGTTCACACTATGTAAAAGTACGGCGGTTGTTGCCATCGGCAACAACGGCTGTACTTTGTACGCGTGGAGTAGTCTCATGTTCTTCTATGAAATCCCGGCCGGAGCGTATACACATAGTATATGCCCCGGCCAGGATCCCATGCAGCGCCGCAAAGAACTGACATGTCAGTTTTCTGCAGCCGCAATTCAGTGAATTGCGGCTGTAGGAAACCCTTTCAGTTCACACAATGAAGCATGCGGCTCATTGTGCCCTATGGGGAGTTCTGATGCGGGCGCGCGCTGATGTGCCCACATCAGAACTCTGCTGCCGGAATGATCATCTGGCCGGTACTGCAGAGACTGGCCGTTCCGTGACCCGGCCGGTCTGTTCCGGCGTGTGAACATAGCCATAGTGGGAAATTGAGAAGGTCGTAGCTTAAATATGCAGAACATCATTGTGTGTATGTATAATTCCAGCTATGATTTACCATCAGCCTGGGTGGAAAAGTTGGATATCCAGAACCACAGAGGTTTGTCAGTCTTACATTCCCTATACATCTGATTGAATAAACATGGGCATAATCCCCCCCACACACCCACACGATATTGTGAAAAGGTATGTATGTCCTATAGACTGTACATTACAACAATGACATCACCAAGGGCAGTGCCTTACTGGATCAAAGCTTATGTGTTGTAGATCCATTGCTTTCACCAAGGTTTCCAAGCTTGTTTCAGCTGCAAGGACACACAGGGTCTCAAGATTACTCCACACTTTGTACCATCTATCAGACCATCCATACGCTCAGTACCAGAGTAGTAAAGAGTAGCTCGATCATTGCTGGACGTTCTGCATGCAATCAATATGGTAGATCTTGTTTTTCTGTATAACTATTATGCAATATCTCGGCAGATGTGCTTTACGAGTGGACTTCCTGAGCGATCCAGTGCTTGGCCAGAGCTGGGAGAATAGAGACATAGATAGCCCTCTCCTACAGGTCAGCTGGGTCCTCGGTGTACTATGCAATCCAAGGAAGGATAGACACTGGGATAAAATTCAGTCTTTGTGTTCTCAGAATATATATATATATTTAGCCATCTCCTGGCAAATTGCATTTCCAAAGGAAGCATGACATTAAAGCAATTTCCAGGCTTTTGATTCAGTTCATCCAATGTAAATGCCATTGACTATAACACTACAGAAACAGGTAAAACAAAGCAGGCTGAATATGTATAACCTGTACTGACTTCTAGACATTCAGCTCATTCCACCATACACACCCCAAGCTGCATTGTAATGGTATCTGTTACCCCCTTCACTGCCACAGAGTGACTTCACCGTGTTAGCCATGACCTGCAGAGAGACAAGGCCTCTAACACCGATCACTGCACCATATGTATATACCCTATACATGTGTAAATATATATATGTGCACTGCTAGACAAAAGCTGCTTGTTGTATTTCGGGTGCGTGATCCAGGACTCCACAAATCAGCCTTTTAAACCCATGTATGGTTTCCGAAATCTGTCCTGAGGAACCTAAGGGATGTGTATATCACATGGCAAATATTCCGCCACTGTATTTCAATTCCTGTGATGGCTGGAAAAGGTGAGCGCCAACTTCACTCCGACTGACATCATTTTACTTACCGCCTTCCTGCATGACTTTGATTTGACGATGCTACACCCCCCGCCTTCACCCTTCTCTCCTCGCATGTAAAGTTTTGCAGCCCCCCCCCCACTCCCTAAATAATATACGCGCTCCCGCCCATATGTGCGACCCAGGCACACGACCACGGCAACAAACTAATAAATGAGGACGGCAAAATCTGTCTGAAAACAAACAAATCTTCTTTTGTAAAAAAACTGTCAACAGCACAAAACTTTTTTATATATTGTTGTTTGTAGTTTTTTTTGTACTGAAAGAAAACAAAAAACAAAAAAAATAAGAAAAAAAAACAGGGGTGAAGAGGACCATAAACCCGTACATGTGTCTGTGTGTTTGCCTAATATTACAATTTCTTAAATGACTCTGGTTACTTGTGTGTTTATGCTGAAATGGATCCATGCCATCTTGCTCTGGTGTAAGAAAAACAAAAAAATAAAAAGATAATTTAAAAAATAAAGAAGTGAAATAAACTTTCCGGATGCTCCCATGTGGAGGTGTCTTTGTTCCACCTTGTTCTGTGACTTCTGATTTATTACGTTTGGTACCTGATGAATGGATTTGCGTTCAATGTTCAGCCCTGAAACCAGAAATACAGAAACTTTAGGCCGTGTTCACACAGTTTGCTTTCATGTACACGTTTCTTTCTGTACACTTCTGGCTCAAAAAGTTGCAGTTTTTGATCTATGGCTGGGAGTGGTGTAAACAGTAAAAAAAAAAAAAAAAAAAAGGAGGATTGCACTTGATCCTTCACCTCTCCCCTTCCCCTTTCCCCTTCCAGTTCTTCGGCTCAGTGTGGGTGAGTGCTGCTTCTTTGTTGCTCCATATTCACAAAAAAAGGAGCAATACCCCAGTTCCCTGAAGCTGCTGCACCTGGTTCTTGTGACACTTCATCCCAGCAGGAACGGCCCCTGCTCAATCGATTACTGGCTGGGGTTCCGCCACAGTCATTGCATCACTGTCACCAGGAAGAAGCGGTGATGAGCAGGAACCAGGAGAAATCGCTTCAGGGGATAGGGGAAGGTGAGCATCACTCACAACTTACCACACAACCCCATTTAGGTTTATGCCTTTAGGCATACAGGATCTGCAGCAGATTTGATGGTGCAGATTTGAATCCGGCCGGGATCCCATTGAAAATAAGGCTATGTTCCACCCCTCAAAACTCCAGCCGTAGTTCTGCAGCAAGAACTACGGACATAGATTTATGTGGTGTACACATAGCCTTAGGGTGCGTTCACACCTACAGGATCTGCAGCAGATTTGATGGTGCAGATTTGATGCTGTGTTCAGTTATTTTAATGAAATCTGCTGCGGATCCACAGCAGAAAATAAGTTGCAGATCCAGTAAGTGTGAACGTGCCCTTAAAGGGATTATCCAGCGCTGCAAAAACATGGCCACTTTCTTCCAGAGACAGCCCCACTGTTGTCTCCAGCTTGGACAGGGTTTTGCTGCTCAGTTCTATTGAAGCGAATGGAGCTTAATTGCAAACCACATCTGAACTGGAGACAAGAGTCGTGTTGTCTCTGAGAGAAAGTGGCCATGTTTTTGTAGCACTGGATAACCCCTTTAACAATTATGACCCTAAAATAATATCCTCCTTGGATTCACAAGGAAAATGGGTAAAAAAAAAAATGTGGAAACGAGGCAGTGTGAATTCTGCTTTCCATAGTTTTTAATAGGAATCCACAACGTAGTTAACACTGCAATCTACTGCGTATATTGTTACAGATTGCAGAAAGGTGATGTCACCTGTTATGTAGCCTGGATGTGGAGCTGAGTGGGGCTAACTCGCATCCAGGAATGTTATCATTTAAAACTTCTTGTATGTCATAAAGTCAAAAGTTTTGGCTTGTTGGGGGGCTGAAACACTTCTTCCCACTTCTCCTTACTCTCTTTCCTTACTGTAGGAGGTGGGCTCTATAGACTTTCTATAGAATCCATCACCCGCAGGAAGACAGGGAGAGAAGTGATTAGCTGAGCACTTCTCCCTGCTTGTTCTTATGATCAGTGGGGGTCTCAGCCCCCAGGCCCTGACTAATCAAATCTTTCTCTGATGTATCAAAAGTGTACCTAAACAAATAGCTTCTTATGTGTCTCAGAAAATGGGAAGGGCGGGGGTTAGGCTTCTGTGTCTCTGCCGGACCTCCACCATTCACAACTTCTAAAGTTATGTGAATGTTTAGGTACACTTTAAATGATACTTTAAAGGGTTTGTCTCTACCAGACTTATTGTCCCTGGTTCAGGGATGGGGAACCTTCGACCTTCTAGCTGTTGCAAAACTACAATTCCCATCATGCCTGGGCAGCTAAAGCTTTGGCTGTCCAGTTATGTAGTTTTGCAGCAGCTGGAGGGTGAAAGTTCTGCATCCATGTTCTAGAACATGGCCACGCTGATCTTACCAGCTGGACATTTTCCTGTAGAGAAGCATAATGTTAAAGGGGTTATCCAGTGCTACAAAAACATGGCCACTTTCCCCCCCTCTCTTGTCACCAGTTTGGGTGGGGTTTTGAAACTCAGTTTCTTTGAAGTAAATGGAGGTTAATTGCAAACCGCACCTGAACTAGAGACAAGAGAGGGGGAAAAGTGGCCATATTTTTGTAGCGCTGGATAACCCCTTTAAATGGTGGCCATTCCGTGGGCGTCAATGTAAGGCTCTGTTCTGTTCATATAACCTTTTTTAATTAAAGGGGTTATCCACCGCTACAAAAACATGGCCACTTTCCCCCTACTCTTGTCTCCAGTTTGGGTGGGGTTTTGAAACTCAGTTCCATTGAAGTAAATGGAGCTTAATTGCAAACAGCACCTGAACTGGAGACAACAGTAGGGGGAAAAGTGGCCATGTTTTTGTAGTGCTGGATAACCCCTTTAATGTTCAGAAACACGCACACTAAACATCTCCATAGGGTTACATTGGCCTCATTGGAGCTCACCCTGTTGTATAGTAAGATACAGTAGCTGTAATCCAGTTTGGGGCGTCATACGCACTTCTCTCTTTTTGTTTGAAAATGTAAAGCTTTATTCGTAGTCTTGCCTGTGTATATACATCACAGGTTCCCTATACATTACAATAGCATTCCGTAACCTGGGGCTCTCTAGGCGTTGCACAACTACAGCTCCCATCATTTGTAGTTTTGCAACAGCTGGAGAGTCACAGGCCCAGGAACACTGCTGAAGGACTCACAGAGAGTATGGCTGGTGAATGGTGAGAGCGCTCAACCCATCCACATTGTTGGAGAATACATATGGATTACAGAAGATCACAGATCACCTGGAGAGCTGAAAATCACAAAAAGTAACTTTATGACAATAAAAATCTGCCCAATAGGGTTGTCTCTAATCAATGATGTGGTCGATGGATTTAGCAGACTTAGCAGACTATGTGAAATGTAGAACAAAGGGGCAACATCCACAGTGACTGTGATCCGTGTTTCTGAAGTTGCCGTCCACGCTGCGCCCCTAGTATTGGCTGAGTTGCAGTACCAGGTAAGGCCACTCTATGACTCTCCAGCTGTTAAAAACTACCACTCCCATTATGCCCCAACAGCCTTTGGCATGGGTGGATATACCCTTAAACAAATTTCTAGTGACAATCTCTCATAAGACTATGATTTTGGAAAAGTGAGTGTGACATTAAAGGGGTATTCCAGGTAAAAATAACTTTTCCCCTATCAACAGGATAGGGGAAAAGTAGGCTCCATACGAATGAATAAAGCCGTGGGTCATGTGCCGTACCCATGGCTCTATTCATTACACACTATCCTGTTGATAGGGGAAAAGTTGTTTTTCCCTGGAATACCTCTTTAAATATAGGTACGGATGTGCAGTGTAACAATTGTCATGGAGGAGGGCATATCTGACAGACCACCCGGAAGGATGGCGTATTCAACAGACCACCAGGGAGCAGGGAGTATCTGACAGACCACCAGGGAGCAGGGACTATCTGACAGACCACTCAGGAGCTCAGAGTATCTGACAGACCACCCGGGAGGATGGTGTATCCAACAAACCACCCGGGAGCAGGGAGTATCTGACAGACCACCCAGGAGGAGGGCGTATCCGACAGACCACCCGGGAGGAGGGCGTATCCAACAGACCACCCGGGAGCAGGGAGTATCTGACAGACCACCAGGGAGCAAGGAGTATCTGACAGACCACCAGGGAGCAAGGAGTATCTGACAGACCACCCGGTAGAAGGGCGTATCCGACAGACCACCCGGTAGGAGGGCGTATCCGACAGACCACCCGGGAGCAGGGAGTATCTGACAGACCACCAGGGAGCAGGGAGAATCTAAAAAAAACACCTGGGAGCAGGGCATATCCGACAGCCCACCAGGGAGTATCTGACAGACCACTCGGGAGCACAGAGTATCTGACAGACCACCAGAGAGCAGGGAGTATCTGACAGACCACCCCGGAGGAGGGCGTATCCGACAGACCACCAGGGAGCAGGGAATATCTGACAGACCACCAGGGAGGAGGGCGTATCCGACAGACCACCCCAGAGGAGGGCGTATCCGACAGACCACCTGGGAGGAGGGCATATCCGACAGACCACCCAGGAGCAGGGAGTATCTGACAGACCACCAGGGAGCACAGAGTATCTGACAGACCACCCGGGAGGATGGCATATCCAACAGACCACCCGGGAGCAGGGAGTATCTGACAGACCACCCAGGAGGAGGGCGTATCCGGCAGACCACCAGGGAGGAGGGCGTATCCAACAGACCACCCGGGAGGAGGGCGTATCCAACAGACCACCCGGGAGCAGGGAGTATCTGACAGACCACCAGGGAGCAAGGAGTATCTGACAGACCACCCGGTAGGAGGGCGTATCCGACAGACCACCCGGGAGGAGGGTGTATCCGACAGACCACCAGGGAGCAGGGAGTATCTGATAGACCACCAGGGAGCAGGGAGTATCTGACAGACCACCCGGTAGGAGGGCGTATTCGACAGACTACCCGGTAGGAGGGTGTATCCGACAGACCACCCGGGAGCAGGGAGTATCTGACAGACCACCAGGGAGCAGGGAGAATCTAAAAAAAACACCCGGGAGCAGAGCATATCCAACAGCCCACCAGGGAGCAGGGAGTATCTGACAGACCACTCGGGAGCACAGAGTATCTGACAGACCACCAGGGAGCAGGGAGTATCTGACAGACCACCCCGGAGGAGGGCGTATCCGACAGACCACCAGGGAGCAGGGAGTATCTGACAGACCACCAGGGAGGAGGGCGTATCCGATAGACCACCCCAGAGGAGGGCGTATCCGACATACCACCAGGGAGCACAGAGTATCTGACAGACCACCCCAGAGGAGGGCGTATCCAACAGACCACCTGGGAGGAGGGCATATCCGACAGACCACCCAGGAGCAGGGAGTATCTGACAGACCACCAGGGAGCAAGGAGTATCTGACAGACCAACCTGGTAGGACGGAGTATCCGACAGACCACCCAGGAGGAGGGCGTATCCGACAGACCACCAGGGAGCAGGGAGTATCTGACAGACCACCAGGGAGCAGGGAGTATCTGACAGACCACCAGGGAGCAAGGAGTATCTGACAGACCACCCGGTAGGAGGGCGTATCCGACAGACCACCCGGTAGGAGGGCGGATCCGACAGACCATCCAGGAGCAGGGAGTATCTGACAGACCACCAGGGAGCAGGAAGTATCTGACAGACCATCAGGGAGCAGGGAGTATCTGACAAGACCACCCGGGAGAAGGGAGTATATGACAGACCACTCGGGACCAGGGAGTATCTGACAGACAACCCGGGAGGAGGGAGTATCTGACAGACCATCAGGGAGCAGGGAGTATCTGACAAGACAACCTGGGAGGAGGGCGTATCTGACAGATTACAAGGGAGTATCTGACAGACCACCCAGGAGCAGGGAGTATATGACAGACCACCAGGGAGCAGGGAGTATCTGACAGACCACCCGGGAGGAGGGCGTATCCAACAGACCACCCAGGAGCAGGGAGTATATGACAGACCACCAGGGAGCAGGGAGCATTTGACAGACCACCCGGGAGCAGGGAGTATCTGACAGACCACCAGAGAGGAGGGCGTATCTGACAGACCACCGAGGAGGAGGGCGTATCTGACAGACCACCAGGGAGGAGGACGTATCTGACAGACCACCCGGGAGCAGGGAGTATCTGACAGACCACCCGGGAGCAGGGAGTATCTGACAGACCACCAGGGAGGAGGGCGTATCTGACAGACCACCGAGGAGGAGGGCGTATCTGACAGACCACCGGGGAGGAGGACGTATCTGACAGACCATCAGGGAGGGTCCAAGTGACACAGTCTCCTGTCTCCTATCCTGTTGGAGAACATTATTTTGGGAAGCTTCACCCAGGACGGATCGCAGTGGAAATCTCGCTGCAATACCTGGATCTGTTACGATGCAAGGTCCTGGCAGTACCTTGTGTATACATACTTGCGGATCTTTCAGACCGCAGCGACTATGTGAATCACCCTCCCCCTTAACCAGCTGCCGGCGTATACATCACCTATCTTCTTTTTTTTTTTTTTTTTATGATTTATAGTTTTATTACAGATTTTTTTATAATTTTTTTACATCACCTGTCTTCAATCCAACTTGCTGCAGAGGGGCCCGGATTCCTGCTCTCCCGCCCTGCCAATCAGTGGCTGCAGCAGGACAATGCATTGATTGGTGGGGCGGGGCAGGGGATCAGGAAGCCGGGACCCTGTGCAGCAAGTTGGATTGAAGATAGGTGATGTAAAAAAATTATAAAAAAATCTGTAATAAAACTATAAATCATAAAAAAAAAAAAAAAAAAAGAAGATAGGTGATGTATACGCCGGCAGCTGGTTAAGGGGGAGGGTGATTCACATAGTCGCAGCGGTCTGAAAGATCTGCTACAAGTACGTATTTACAAGGAACTGCCAGGACCTTAGATCGTAACGGATCCAAGTTTTGCAGCGAGATTTCCAATGCGATCCGTCCTGGGTGAAGCTGCCCTTGGACAGATCCTGTTTTTTGTACAGTAGAAATCAATAGCAATAAAAATGGTCCAGTAAAAGCAAAAACACAGTGAAGGCAAAAACTGCAGGAACAGGCTGAAAAATCCTGGTGTAAACACAGCCCTGGGGCTTAAAGGGAAACTTCTTATCTGCTGTTATGTCCCTATAGCGAACAGGGCGCTGAAGATGGAGGAGCATTTCTTACCCTCATCCTCTGCTTTGTTTTTGGGAAAATTGTAATATATTCCCTATGCAACTAAGGCGTTTTGCATACATCTGCCTGAGCCTGTCCGCTCCTCCTAATGAATATTGGGGAGGGGCTAAGCAATGACATCACTCAGAGAGCACTAGATGAAAAGTCACTCAGAGTGGCAGTGCAGCAAACCGCCTCCGTTGCATAGGGAATATATTACAATTTTCCCGAAAACAGCACAGAGGATGAGGGTAAGACATGTGCCCTGTGCGCTATAGGGACATGGCAGCCGGTTAGATACTTATAAGGGTGATAGTTTCCCTTTAATTCATAGGGGGAAGTAATTTTTATACAAATGAATGGTTACAATTCCCCCTCATTCTCGTCAGTCTCCACTCACCTTCACTCTCACATTCCCCTCAGCTGCACTCACCTCTTCTTACCGGACCCCCCCCCCCCCCCCCATGACGTCATACACCTCCCCTGCGCAAGGAACCCTCAGCTCTCCAAAGCGCGGGAATCCGGGCTCTACATTGGGCGGAGCCTGTACAGCATAATGGAGGAAGGACACTACAAAGTGGAGACAGGTAACTGTGGCGATGAATGGCTTCACCTCATGTCCTGTCTGTACTGCACGCCCCCTCAGGCGGTGGGCGGGAGATATATTTAGGCCCCCTACCCCCCTCAGTATAGCGCAGTGTATCAGCCTGTAGTCCAGATTTTACCTGTTTACCTCACAGAGGATTGTCCTGACTCCTGACAGGATGCATCGGTAGCAAACCCTCAGCTGTGAGAAGTATCTAGGTCTGTACAGGGAGGTTCCCAAGTGCTGATAGAAAGGAGAGGTCCTGAAGATGGTGAGAGGTGTGCACCCGCTTTTCCTGTAAGGGTCTTCCGTCCTATGAGGGTCTTCCGTCCTATAAGGGACTTCTGTCCTATAAGGGTCTTCTGTCCTATAAGGGTCTTCCGTCCTATGAGGGTCTTCCGTCCTATAAGGGACTTCTGTCCTATAACGGTCTTCCGTCCTATAAGGGACTTCCGTCCTATAAGGGTCTTCCGTGTCCTATAAGGGACTTCCGTCCTATAACGGTCTTCCGTCCTATAAGGGTCTTCCATCCTATAAGGGACTAATGTCCTATAACGGTCTTCCGTCCTATAAGGGTCTTCCATCCTATAAGGGTCTTCCGTCCTATAACGGTCTTCCGTCCTATAAGGGTCTTCCATCCTATAAGGGTCTTCTGTCCTATAAGGGACTAACGTCCTATAACGGTCTTCCGTCCTATAAGGGTCTTCCATCCTATAAGGGACTTCCGTCCTATAACGGTCTTCCATCCTATAAGGATCTTCCATCCTATAAGGGGATGGTTTTTGGCCTGTATATCCAGTCCCCAGAGTGAAGGGGCCACAGCGACAATCCTGCAGTCATAGCCGCCGTTGTGGAAAATCGTGCTCTTTCTGCGTCCAAATCAACATGTTTAATGCCTATAGGATACTTAAAGGGGTAATCCAACCTCGACAGGAAACGCCATACATATCCTATAGACCCCTCACCTATTAAGATAAAGGGCCCCGCTACCCCTTGTGTTTTTCTTGTGACTGGCGGGGTTGGTCAGGAAGCCATGTTGTATCTTTAATGGTGGCTCCTAATATATCTGCTCAAGTGCGGTGTTTGGTATCTTTATATGCAGGAAAACGGTCTTTTCCCTTACGTCCTAAGCAGCAGCACATAATGGGGAAGATTCTATCTTCCTGCAATGATAGGACAGATGGTAACAAGCAATAAAGAGTTAATTGCCCCGCCTATAAGGCCCTATGCTGACCCAGCCTCCTTGTGTTTTTTTCTGTCTTTCTGTGGGACAGGTGGTAGGAGGAGAGCGGGGAGCAGGCCTATGTGTGTTTCTCTGCTCTCCTTCCAACAATTCTTCTTTTCCACATGGTCGTGTGGAGAGGGAGAGTTTTTTTGTATATGTATTTGGTTTTCTATCCTGCTCTGTTGTGTACAGAGCAAAGATTTTATTTTTCTTATGGAAGCAGCCGCCATCTCCGTGATTGCTCAGCTTCTATGCTCTGGTCAGTAAGTATTATGGCGCCATCCGCTGCCGGGCTGCACGTGGCTGCTAACCATGGCGCTGCTCAGACAAGACGCTGGTCACCTAGTGTCTGTCCTCACTCTTCAGAGAGGTAAGTCATACGGCCTTTTCTTGTGAGGAATTGTATGGTGCCTGTGCAGGCTCTCTGCCTGGAAGCCTGACCTGTATTGCAGGAGGCCTGTGTGCAGGCAAATGGATATAAATTTCATGAGATTTATAATAGTTTATAATTTTATTTTTATTTTTTTGCCTGTGCGAGCTCTGTGAGACAGTTCCGCTATGTGATCATGTGGTATGGGTCCTGCTATGTAATAATACAGTAAAAACTATGGATCTGCTGTATATGTATGCTGCCTTAGATAAGAGCTGTTAGTTGTGCGGTCACTGAGCTGTTTGTGCACCAGAGTTGCTAGGATTGATTCCTTGCTCCAGTTTTGCTGTGGAAGGATGCATTGTGTGAACACAAGCCTAGAGTTTCTATTTATTGCACCTGATGTCTGATTCCTTGCTCTAGCTCTGCTGTGGAAAGATGCATTGTGTGAACACAAACCTAAAGTTGCTATTTTTTTATTACACCTGATGTTTTATTCAGTACTGCTATTGAATGAGGCAGTAAAGTTATGAAACTGCGTTGTGTGAACACAACCCTAGGATTGCTAGTGGTGTATTGATTGTGCCTTAATGTCATCTATAGCTCTGCTTTTTGTTTGATGCAGTGCAGTTATGAGACTGCATTGTATGAACACTACCCTAAAGTTCCTGGTTATGTATTGAGTGCATCTGGGGTCTTTTCTAGCACAGTTACCGATATTTTAATGTTGCATTGAAGCTATGAAACAGCATTGTGTGTACACACGCCTAGAGTTGCTACATAACAGGAATCTAATGTCCAAAGTTTCAGGGTGAGGAAACCTTTGGGAAAGCTCAGTCACTTATGTATGTGTATCCTGCAAGATTCCACATCCAGATGGCAGTGGAATTTATTTTTGTTTGTAGATTGTATCTTCATTGTAACCCATTACAGAAGATGCTATGTCTTAAGCAGATGGTGCTTACTTCTGAGTATGCGTGTCACTCCACATTTGGCTTCCCGATCCATGGCCCCTCCACGCTTGGAGAGGAGCATTAGACTTTGCCAGAGATGGATGTTCTTTCTAATAATACTCTATGTACCATGAGAATCCACCTGAATGGATTGGGGACACTCTGAGGAAGGACTCTTCCTTACAGAAAGGTACAATCTCTGCCCCAGTCTGAAAAGGAGAAGGAAATCCTCCCTTGTTCCCCATTCTATAGAAGTTTCCAGCATTGAAGGTACTGGAAGAAATGATAGATCAGTCACTAAAAGGGATCATCCATCTCAGAGGTCTTGTGGATGTGGACAAAGAAGCTTGTGACAAAAGCTTCTCTGGCAGCAACCGTGGGTTTACCTTATGATGCCAAATTCTCGACAGTTTCCGATCCAAAGAAAGTAAGTTGTTGGTGAACGTCCATAGATCTACAGTTCTAAGCAAAGAAGGTTCCATATGGAGAACATATGCTCTGTGCTCCCCCTCCTAAAGGAGACTAACCATGCTATTTGTGAGAGACACAGATCTACATGTACCTGGCTACAGAGAAGACTGTATACACCTGCATGTACCTGGCTACAGAGAAGACTGTATACACCTGCATGTACCTGGCTACAGAGAAGACTGTATACACCTGCATGTACCTGGCTACAGAGAAGACTGTATACACCTGCATGTACCTGGCTACAGAGAAGACTGCATATTCCTTTGCATCTTTCTGAAATAACCTCAGCTCCCTTTACATTCACTAAGGTTACCTGCCGGGCCTGGGATGACATATATCTATCCTAAGATAAGAAGGTAAGTAGATGGGACACTCTTCTATGTTATGTCAGCTGTAGTCACCATCTGGAGAGAATCCAAGATCACCATTGTCTCCTTCCTGCACGAGTGATTGTTAATTGTCAAAAACTTACAGTACTATATTTTCACCTACCCGTAACCATTCCTGGGTCAGGATTCCTAGAACTCCCCAATTGGTGTCCCTTCACCCAATGATGTGAAGGTCTCATGACGTCTTCAAGCAACGAATTGAATTGGCAGGTTGGCATATGTATCCCCTTGCAGCAGATGCTGTCAGTATGGGACCAAAGAATAAACAGCCTACATTGGGTTATGGTTTATACCCACAGATACAAGGGCCTCAACATTTTCTTCAGTCAGTGGCAGACCAATCTCGCCCTCAAAGTGGGTGGAGGCAACCACCGATCTATCTAAGAAAGGGTGATACAGGCGAAGAAGACTTTGTTCCTAACAGAAGTGGCTGTGATCCAACATGTGAGAGATGAGAGCGGTAAGTAAGCTCCAGTCCACTTCAGCACATCAATCTATGGGGAAGCTATCGGAGTAAGCTCAAGAAAGCATCTACAGTGGTGCATATCGATCTTCAGAGCTGCATGTGATCAGTAGCATTACTGTTAAAAGTAGAAGCTGTTTTTGCATGGACCAAGAGATCTATCCAGCAACAAGGGAAGTCACAATGTCTTAATGTAAAAGGCTAAAGCCATTATATTACCCTGACAGAAGAATGGTCTCTGGACCAGGAGATGTTCTGGTGAATCGCCAGATATTACAGCGACCCATTGGTCCCATGGCCATTTCAGGTAAAACCAGGATGCGTGGTTTTAACTCCTAAAAACTACTGTGGACAACAATAAGTAGAAGTCTTGTAAAAAGACAATACAGGATCAAGTCTCATTAATCCTGATAGCCACAGATTGGCCCAAGAGGTCATTGTGGTAATTGTTGTCCTCTCCTGATGAATATGTCCAAAAGGGCATTTTGGATACTTCCCCAGATTCCTCACCTACTGCCCCATGAGGACGGATTATGTCTGGCAAATCACCAGATATTATGGCGACCCTTACGTGGACCTAATGGCCATTTCGGATAACGCCAGAATACGTGGTTTTTACTCCCTAAAACTGCTAGGGATGACAACCCGTAGTAGTCTTGTAAGGACAAGACAGAATCATGCCTCATTACTCCTAATAGCTCAAGAAGGCATGGTGGTTCTCTCCTGATGCATGTGTCCAAAAGGACATTTTGGAGACTTCCCCAGATTCCTCACCTACTGCCCCATGAGGACGGATTTTGTCTGGCAAATCACCAGATATTATGGCGACCCTTACGTGGACCTAATGGCCATTTCGGATAACGCCAGAATACGTGGTTTTTACTCCCTAAAACTGCTAGGGACAACAACCCGTAGTAGTCTTGTAAGGACAAGACAGAATCAGGCCTCATTACTCCTAATAGCTCAAGAAGGCATGGTTGTTCTCTCCTGATGCATGTGTCCAAAAGGACATTTTGGAGACTTCCCCAGAATCCTCACTTACTGTCACAGAAGGGCAGATTGTGTCTGGGTCTGGACCACCTATGATTGACGGCCTGAAGATTGACAGGCCTGATGAGCTGAGGCTTTTTAGGATTGGTGGTAAACATGATTCTGCTATTAAGAGCAGAACCCACAAAGAGAACGTCCCTGAGGGTTAAGGACATTGTCTATCCTGGTATGAAGAATT